>NC_135370.1:28706372-29021469 GCF_049243985.1 Paroedura picta | reverse complement strand
CAAGGGGGGTGCAAAGCCTATATACCTTAGCTAGGTGGGGCATTGGGGGCAGCATTTGGCGGATTCACACAGAAAGGGCAATACAGTTTTCTGAACAAGGACAGCCTTGAAATAAGAAAATGAGAACTGGACGAACCTTTGAAATGCAGGTAGAGATGGTAAGATGGGAGGGGCACTCTCAAGAGGGCTAGAGAAGGTGCCACAACTCAACAGGAGATCCGGGAGCATAAGACATTAAATCTCAAAAGGAGGTGACAACTATGGGTCAGGAACTAGGGGTTCCTGGCAGTATCCATGCTGCCTTGAAAGATCAGCATTTGCCAGAACGGGTCTGAGGCTCTAAAACGGATTTTAAATCTTTGTTGCTGTGAAATACTGGGGCTTAGGGACATTGTGCAGAAAATCTGGGAGCTGGTCTCACACACGTGGGAGACAACCACACTTGGGAGACAACCAAACTGCATAGCCAGCCTGTCGGGTATATCACAACCAGATTCTGGGAAATGGAAGCTTTCCCCCAGCCTCTTCAGAGAAGGCCATTGTGCTGAAAATCAGACTTAACCTGTTCCCAGCATATACAATACCTCCTTTCTGTTGAGCCATTCAGATCCTCATTTGCATTATGCATTCTTCTTTTAAAGCAAGTAGTTTTTTAATGTGCATTTCAGGGTACTTTAAGTGGTTTCACATCGAGGATATGGATATTTCCCAGCCCTGCTCTGCACATCAAACTATCTCCCTTTCCTAATCAGGAAGCATAAAAAAGAACTTACTGATTTTATATATTTAATTATTTGCTGGACAGGATAATTTCCTTCAGCCTGTGAATCTATCGTTTGGTGTGTTTTTTCCCCCAGTAAAATAAATTCTACAGAAAAGCTTAAATCCAACCTGTTTTCCAACAGGTAGACAGTTTTCTGCTCACGGAGCATGAGTTTCTGGCTTCCTCCAGGCTATGGCAACTCCAAATGCCCCAAGAAATCCTATTCCCTGAGGGGAGGAGTTCCCCTGTACCCCAAAAACAGATTTCAGGGGGCATTTGAGTCTACTCTGAGAGGGAAAAGGTAAAAATGTTGCACTCCTTACGTCAGCTAGGGTTTCATGAAACCCCGGGGGGGGGTAGTTGATGGTCCTGGAAGGGTTTCCAAAATGTATGGGAGATAATTAAGTTTTAGAAATATTTTTTTTTAATTTGTTAAACATTTATCAGGTGATGTGACCATATATGGTCATGATGACCTTCTCCCCTCCCAAATTGGACAATGATGAGCCTGGAGGAGGGTGTGGAGGTACATAGCTATGCTTCCCAACCACCCAACTTTTGTATTTAAGATCACAATACAAAAAACGAATTAAACAAAAAGAAAACTTGACTATGCCAAATCCTCATGGAAAGAATTAAATCTGGGGGAAATGACGCACACTTCTGGGCTCAAATGGTTTAAACACCTGGTCATGTCAACTGGAGGCTCAAATACCACCTCAGGATTGAGCCTTGCACATTAGCAAGGTCATTGGCGCCCATCTAGGCTTTCCCCCAACAGCCATGCCACATTTACAATGGATCCCCTTCTGACCTAGCAGGTCTTCCAGTTTGGCCCAGAGGCCGAAAACAATGGCCTGATCTCCCCAATTAGCATCTGGTGAGTCTCCAGGGGAAGATCTGACCCCAGCCGTTCCATTATAGCAGTCTCTGTACTAGCAAAAAACTTTCTCACAAATTAACAACCCAGGCCAAATCTCCACCCCCACCCCCCCCGGGATGGAGATTTAGGATTGTTGTGCCCATTTATAAACAAGGGGGCAAATCAGCTCCTGATAAGTACAGGCCTATTAATCTGCTGGACATAATGGCAAAAATGTACAGCAAGTACTTCTTAAGATGGAGGAATGGGTAGATGAAAATCATATTTTATACCCGCAGCAAGCTGGATTTAGAGAGGGCCTTAATACCACTGATCATTGTCAGATACTTCAGCAACTGGTCTTTTCAGGAACAAATGGCCCTAAGAAAGTGTTATAGTTTGCATTCATCAATTTGGCCGCAGCATTCGATTCTATAGATTGACAATTGTCAGACTTGAACATTGATAGGCGGCTCATATTCCTGCTATGGGTGTTGCACTTGGACACTTACACTCAAATCAGAGTGGGAATTTCTGGCTCCTTAACCAACAAAATGCCAACACGCAAGGCTGTCAAGCAGGGGTGTGTTTTGGCTTCCCTGTTGTTTAATTAGTACATAAACAACGTTGTAGAAAGACTCTGTGGTCCATAATTTGTTTCTCCTCCACTTGGAGATAAAAAAATATCAATTTTACTTTATGCAGACACAAGGATTGGGATACAAAGACAATTGCAACCTTTGTGCTTATTATGCTCTTAATGCACACTACAATAAGACAAAAGTAATGGTACAGTACAGTACTCCATCCCTGTTGACCTCTTAAATCCATCAGTTAATAACTCCCAACTTATGCCCAGATAGATTACAAATTTTGCAAACTGTCAACATTATGGTTCATGCAGTTTAAATATGACCATCGTAGATGCTCTTATCTAATTAAGATTCCTAACCGTAATCTTTGAGCAGCTTTCACATCTCTTCTTTTTGAAACGATGCCCAAGGATGGCCAGCATTTTTGTATTTGTGGTGCACAAGCTCTGGAGGATTTACCCCAATACATATTTGACTTTTCACTTAACACTCAACCCAGGGACAAATTCCTTGATGAGATCTTATGTGGCTCTCACCTTCCCTCTGTTGCTGAAAAGATGATCTATCTCCTATCTGACTGTCTTGACAGTGTCATGCATAAAACCTTATTATATGCTTTGGCTGCAAGGAAAATAAAGGCCAACGCTGTCACCGTTAAGCCAGGCTCTTAATACTCTTGCATCTCTGTATTTTTGCATGCTGTTTCATAGTTCCATGGTTTTAAATGTTATGTTTTTATACAATTTAATTCTATTTTATTGTTTATATTTTGGAAAAGCCTATGGCTAAAGAGCCTCTTGTGGCGCAGAGTGGTAAGGCAGCAGACATGCTGTCTGAAGATCTGCCCATGTGGGAGTTTGATCCCAGCAGCCGGCTCAAGGTTGACTCAGCTTTCCATCCTTCTGAGGTTGGTAAAATGAGTACCCAGCTTGCTGGAGGGTAAACGGTAATGACTGGGGAAGGCACTGGCAAACCACCCCGTATTGAGTCTGCCATGAAAACGCTAGAGGGCGTCACCCCAAGGGTCAGACATGACTCGGTGCTTGCACAGGGGATACCTTTACCTTTACATTATGGCTACATACAAATAAATTCTACTAGTAAAGGCTTCCCAACCATATTCTGCACAATTGCACCACTTCTGAGGTTCCTTGAAGCCTGAGGAATGTTTCAGGGATTTCTCAATAGTAAAAAAGTTAAGAAGGGCAGAATCTAAGCGATGATGATGATGATTTCTTAGATTTATATCCCGCCCCTCACCAGTGTTTTAGACTTGGTGTGCTTAATATGAGCATGTGCACGGATGGACTATGAAGTTATGACACATTGTTGATAATTGGCCTCCGGGAGATATAGCGAACGTGTAGCTTTGCCTGCCTTTATTTAATTTTTACAGCATGAAAGAGAATTCAGCAACGAATTACATGAAACTCAAGCAAAACTGTGACCAGATGGCTATACTGCATGCTGTTTAAAGTTCAGAAGGAGTTCAACAGGATCCATTTGACAGCTGTTTTCTAGAAAATCATCCAACATGCATTTATTGTTGGCAAGTGCAGCTTTTGGACTCTGTGCAGGTGGACAAAATATAATAGACGATGTACCTGCATTTGTAAGAAAGTGACAAGATTTTCTTATTGTTAGTCCTGGCTTTGAAATGAGTCAGTTGTTTTGAGTTCATTGGGGGAATACACTTCTCATCTCTTTTCATAGTATTATTATTATTATTATTATTATTATTATTATTATTATTATTATTATTATTAAATTTATTCCCCACCGCTCCTAAGGCCGGCTCGTGGAGGGTTACAAACATCCAATAATTATCCCGTTAAAAAACACATTAAAATGGACACAAAATTACACTGAAACTGACAACATAACAAAATACCACCTTCCACCCATCCCTACCTCTGGAAGGGAAGGAAGGAGGGTCAGATAACACAGATTGCTGCTTAACACGGGGGTGGGGGGGGGCATCGGTCTTCCTCAGTGCTAATGGCTGATAATAACTTGCCCCATGTCTGCATATCAAACTGACACCAAGAAGTTATCACACTAGGGTGATAGAAATTATCTCACTTGGAGATAATGCTCTGCGGAATTATCTCAGTGACCATTATGTTGAACTGAAGCCCTTGGATTTAATTTGAAGGCACTGATATCACTTGGTTGGAATATCACCAAGTTGTTGCCAGGTATAAGTCTGAGTTTCAAACTCAATCTGGGATAGTCTTAACTGATTTTGAAAATATACTATTCCAAGGGAAGCCACACTTGCAGGGCCAGATATATAAATTATTGATAAAGTATGACACTGAGACCAAGCAAGTTAAAAACTTTATGGTGAAATGGATGTTGAATTTTAATCATAGAGGAATGGGAATTATTGTGTAATAAAATGGTGAAATGTACAAAATGTCAGCTGATAAGAGAAAACTGGAGGAGGAAGAAGAAGAAGAAGAGGAAGGAGTTCATTCTTATATGTCATTTTTCTCTACCCAAAAAAGTATCAAAGTGGCTTACATTCCCAGGTCCCACATGAAGGCTGGCATCCCTACTTCCTTACCATGGAATAATTAGCAATCCAGAATCTTCCCCCTAACATATAAATGATTAACTCACAGATTTATAGAAGAGGAAGAATTGGTTTTCATTACCTGCTTTTCATTACCTGAAGGAGTCTCAAAGTGACTGATAATCCATGTCCTCTCACACACAAGGAGAGGTAAGTGGGGCTAAGAGCTCTCATTTATTTTTAAATGTATATACCGCTGCTTTCCAGCATGTCTCGTGGTGGTTTACATAATAAAATATGAAAAATACAATAAAACCCCCATAATTTACCCAATTAACAGTAAAAAAAAACAATATAACAGGCAGCAGCGGACATCCTCTATAATCTCTGACAGAGCTGCTCTGTGAGAACAGTTCTAAAAGGACTATGACCAGCCCAAGGTTACCCAGCTGGCTGCATGTGGAGGAGCAGGGAATCAAACCTAGCTTTCCAGATTAGAGGCCACTGCTCTCAACCACTTCACCAAGCTGGCTCTCTTTTTGCTTGCAAGAGCATTCAAATTTGGCACCCCAAAATAATAACATCTACTATTTGAGCCAAGTCAATGGGGCCAAGCCCTGAATTCATCCTGTTCTCTGTTTCATTGCTGAGTTACATAAATTGAACAAAGGCAGTGAAAAGCGGGGTATAATCTTTCCTCAGTGAGGATTGGGATTCCTCACTGCTTAAATGTCCCAACCAGTTTCCACCAACGGACTACTATACCAACTGTTTGTGGCTGCAGAGCTATATTTCAAGTTTCTCCTTTTCCCCCCTCAAGAGCCGCCAAACTGGCAGAAAAACGTACATTTTCCAGGCATCCATTCTTTAGCTTTCAGGTAATGAATCAGAAGTGGGGAAAGCAGATTTACAACTTCCCCAACCCAAGTCTTGATGCTTATATATGTCATCATCCCTCATTACGTGGAAACGTCTTGCAGGTTTGGGAAGCTTCCAAAGGCCGTTTTCCATATGCGGGAAAAGTTCAGATTGGCCCGACAGGAGTGACAATAATAAATACAATTTCCTCCTTTCAAAGAAGAAACCCTGGAGTTTGTTTACTTTGTGAGGTACTCAAACCTCTCCCCTCTTCTGATTCTAAACCAGGCTTTCTCAACCAGGCTTTCACGAAACCCTAGGGTTTCTTGATGGCCCTGTACAGGTTTCCCGAATGGGTTTGAGTTAATTTATTTTTAACATATATTTTTACAATTTGTTAAACATTTATCTGGTGATATAACTATATATGGTCATGTTGACCCCTCTCCCCAAATGGCCAATGATAGGCCTGGATGGGGTGGGAAGGGGAGAGGCCCCCGGTGGGCATGTCCACAGCTCTGCTTCCCAACCATATTCTGCATGGTCCCACCACTTCTGGGGTTTCTCAAAGCCTGAAGTTTGGGGGGTCTCTCAATGGTAGAAAAGTTGAGAAAAGCTGTTCCAGACACACAACTGTTGTCAGTTGCGTCTCCCCCGCTACCCGCCGCCCCCTGCCCCCCCCCCCCCCCGGCTACATCAGCTATAAGCTCACGTCCCTGCGATGTGCCACGGATACATCTTCCTAATGAGGTCCAGGCATAAAAAGACAGATGTGTTTTCCACATAAATAGTTACATCTAATCTCTCTGCTTATCACCATTCTGAACAGCCGATGCTCTAAACTGAGCCAGTGAGGAGAGATTTGCTTCGGGAGACCTACTCAGTTATGTAAGGAATGGCCCGGGTTTGAATGAGGTTAAAGAAACAGCTTGAATCATCAGGCGGGAACCCAAAGAGCTACTTTACGGGGGTTTTATGCATCCACAACAATGAGGCCAGTTGCTTTGGGTCGCCGCTGGACAGAAAGTCCAATGGAGTAAATACATAAAAGAGCTATTGCAGAGTGTACTATACAAATACATGGCAAGAGGCACTTCCCCCCCCCCCCGTAGTAGATATTGTCCTCATAATACACTTGTTTGAAATGCATATCCACCTCCATCTGCGGTGAAGTCAAAGGCAGAGATAGCCTTGTACACGCTTTCCTGGTGAGGATCAACAATGAAGAATCGACGGTGCCAGGAATCCACGACAGACTGGGCCCTGGGCCAAGCAGCGTAGGCTGTGCAAATTCTGCCACATTTACAGGAAAATGTGACATCTTGGAGATGAAATAAAGCAGTAAACGGTTCTTCCCTAGCCTACGGTTTTAAGACCCGGTGTGAAATTGTGGCTGTTAACATAAAATAAAATAAACTTCTCTGAAAAAGTTTGAAGGTTTTGTGTAAAGGGGGGGGAGGGTAAAAGAAAATAATTTTTGGTGCTTTGCAAAAAAAAAGAAAAGTTGACAACATTTCTGTAGTCTGTGGCTGTGCAGCCATTGCAAGAAGATGAAGGTTCTTTTCATGCAAAAGATTGACAACTCTACAATTACGGTGACAAGAATAAGGGAACAAAAAAAAGAATTGGAGAAAAGCGAGTGAAAATTTAGTTGTTTTTACAGCACATCCGTTGGCTGGCAAATCCGACTATTCCCTTTTTCAGGACCACTGACAGGGTAAACATCCCTCTAAATTGATATTCTTTATCCTCCTGCACTGACATTCAGTGTAGATCAGAGTGACAATGCGTCTCGCAAGGTAACAAAGCCAGCTTCCCCGGAGACTTCATGAATTGTGTCATATGGTGAAACACCTCGAAGCCATATGTGATTTTAAAAAATAACACCTTGACTTTATGCTAGAAGAAATGTGGGTTAGACTTTAATCCATGCATCTGCAAGGCAGAGGGCTGCTTTCGAAAAAAGATGGCGGCTTGTTGTGGCACTTGTTAGAAAGGGCAAAACACAGAATAAGTGTTCACATACAGAGAGGTTAGGAACAAAGAACGGCCGGTCTGGCTCCTACATCAATTATGGAACCATTGTGCCGGTCTGGAGAAAGCTATCATTACGTTGACAGAGGTCCAATTAATTAAGACGGTTCACTTAGCAACACTGAGTTAGCCTCAAGGGGACTGTTGACAGCAAGATAAAGAATAGTTTCCAGAGAGCACTTTTAGAGGAGAAAACCAGGATTCCCCGTAGCAATTTTGCTTGCTAGAAACACAGAAGTGGCATCTCTACTAGGGGGATTTGCATGCTTTTAGTTGCTCCCACACCCTACAATGAAGACCCAAGAGGAGGCTGGGAAAGTTGCTTGAAGACCAGATTGGCCAGGTTGCCTGTAATCTCTCACCCCTCTTTTCCGAAAACTCCGGTTCCTGTCCTGACTCAGTGGAACACTGAGGGGGGGGGGGAGGGATGGAGCAGAGAGAATGGTGCAAGCATCAAGACATCACTTGAACACCTGCTCATAAAAAAACAAAAATCTGCCAAGAGCCTGTGTTACGATCTTGCCGTGTAATGCTTTTTGGCTTTTTTCAGATGTCCTTGACTTGTTTTATGCTCCACCTTTGACCTGCCTTTACCCGGTGTCTAATTAAGCATTGCTTTCTCACAACTGTATTGCAGGTGTTTATCATCTTGACCTTGTGAGGCTGATCTGTTCTCTTAAGAATGTCAAGTAGTGCCTGGGAGTTAATGTGTGCTTTTGAGCTTGGGAAAATTGGCCTGGGAAAATGAGGGCCAGGTACTCTAAAAGCACACAAAGATTGGAATTAGGTGAACGGCTTGCAAGGGAAATAAAAGTAAGCTTGTACTTTTGGTGTTTCAGTTCTGGCAAGGAGAAGCCTTGCCCCCTGATCATTTGCTTTCTACAGTAAAGAGATTATTTTCCCTCAACAAGTCTGCTTATTAAAGCCTCAATGACAGAAGTCGCTTAACTTGCCCTGACCTGGATTTAAGCAAGGTCAACCATGGTAAGACCATCAAGTCCAGAGGTGCAATGCAGAGGCAGGCAATGGTGAACCACCAGTATCCCCAAACCCTTGGCTTCAGATTGCACTGTTAAAGAACTAAGCTACAATCCATACAAGAAAACACAATAAAATCCCTTAAAACCCCATTAAATCCCCAATTTCTACAATACAGCAGTACAAAAAGTTCAACAGATGGCAACCATAGTCCCCTTAAGGCAAATCCTACCAAGGCGGCATGGGGAAGGGAACCAAGATGCCTGGTGCCAGAAGTTCAGGTGCCAATAGGAAAGTGTAGGCCTGAGGCCTAAGTGTAGGTCTGAGGCCTAAGCTTATTACCAGGAGATGGAAGAGCCACCTGGTGGGCATACAGATAATGACGACTCGCCAGGGACACACTTACCTTGTAAGCTCCAAAAATATGTGCTGGACAGCTACTAAGTAGCCCAATGAGGCTTCTGCTAGGATGGGTCATAATTCTGGTTGAAAAGGTAAGGAGGTCCCAGCCTTTGACCATTCTCTTATGAACTGGTTGAGGGGGTACACAGAGTGTATGTGCCGCATAATCAGGGTTCCTTGTAAAGGGATGGCATTTGGCTTAACATCTCATGAACATATTGGAGGCTAAGACAGCAGTTGGGGATTCAATCGCTATCGCCTATGATCAGTCCTTCCAGGAAAGGGCGTCAAGCAGCTTTCAGGCAAGGAGGGACGTTAAAAACAGTGATGCATGGATAGTTCAGGTGAGGCCTCTTGTGCAGCAGAAGATAGAACAGGAAAAGCATAAGGCTGGTTTTAGAAAGGAATTCCACAGCGCTTGTTGAAAGTTCAATCATGGGGACTGCAAGAGATGTAGGTGTCACTACAATCAGTGCTGTGAGTCATGTAGTGGGGGGGCACTAAATCTGAGAGCAGTGACCCAGGGGGCAAACAGTTGTCCTTTCAGAGTGGCCAGCCTGCTTCTAGAAAAAGAGGATGTGTCAGAATTGAGCAGTTCAAGCACTGGCAACAAGTCAGCGTGGTGTTGATGGGTTAAATCTTTCCTCCCATACCCCCACTCCTGTTTGGCTTAGGGTGTATCCAGCCAAGGGGACAGCTTAGGGTGTATCCAGCCAAGGGAGGCCACGTTGTGTGGCAACATCAAACCTGCTCTAGAGCTCCTAGAGATTGTGGCAAATAAGATTGTTAAAGAGTGAGATGAAGGTAAGATTGCAGGCCCCCTTGCTGTTCTTCTAATAGCTACTCTCGGGATTTCCCCACTGGGAATGGTTCCAAAAAAGGCACCATGTTGTTCCATTTAATTCATCACCTCTCCTACCCCAGGGGCACATCGGTTTTGTTTATTTAGTAATTTATATACGGCCCTCCCTGCAGATTGGCTTAGTGGGGTGTATATTGTGTTATCTAACATCAACAGAATTAAAACAGTTCATTAAAATTCAGTTTTAAACAATAAAGCAGGTAAAGTATCAAACTGAGCGGTAATTTGGTTGAATATCAGATGTCAAATATTACACTAGCAACATCAACAATCCCAGTTGCTTTCTGTACTTTCCTAGAATTAGATATCTTATTTGATAAGGACCCTGGAGAAGAGCCTAAAGTTGGGAGCAATTGAGGGCAAAAGAAGAAGGGGACAACAGAGAATGAGGTGGCTGGATGGAGTCACTGAAGCAGTCGGTGCAAACTTAAAGACTCAGAGGAATGGTAGAGGACGGGAAGGCCTGGAGGATCATTGTCCATGGGGTTGCGACTTCGCACCTAACAACAACAAATTTGATAAGGAGAGCCTGTAGATCAGTGGTTCTCAACCTAGAGGTTGGAACCCCCTTGGGGGTCGAACAACCCTTTCACAGGGGTCGTGGCACGGTGAGCAGCTTGGCCAGGGGGCGCCATCCACACAACAGCCTTGCGAGGTGGATCGAGATAGAGTGTTCATCTGTCTGGAGCAGCGGAAAAGAGAGAAATCGGCATGGTGGGCAGAACTGAACTGAGAAACCCCAGGAAGAAAACAATTGATATACAATCATGAACAACGGATCTTCACGCCATTGGTCAGTTTTTGTTTAACTTCTTTGAAAGAACACTTGCATAGTTTTATGGTTGGGGGTCACATGAGGAACTGTATTAAAGGGTCGCGGCATTAGGAAGGACCACTGCTGTAGATGTTAATGTCACCAATGTGCCTGAGCTGTGCTCCGTTACGCAACACTGGACCATCCAGTATGCATTATCAGGGCATGCTGCAAGGGAGCACTGATGGCAACGTGTGACATTCAGCCTGCTTTCCATGCTACCAGTGCAGCCTGACGATTTTTGCTTTTCGGGGTTTAAGTTTCAGGGCTTTTGGGATGTAGACAAGGCCATGCCAATGAGATATCCCGTGGCTTGTGCAGCCTTCAAAACATTCAGCACATTTCTGGAATGGGTGGTAAAGGAGAGAACAGGGTCTCCACCTGTACCTCATTATCTTGACAATTTTCTCTTTGTGGGTCCCCCAAGGTCAGTGGCCTGTGCTAATGAGCTTGGCGGTTTTAAGGCACTGGCTTGAGATTTGGGAGTTCCTCTAGCTGGTGCATGAGAAGACTGAGGGCACAGTGGTCAAGCTTACTTAGAGATCCTATAGGATTGCATTGCAGGGCTTTCCCAGCTCTTGTCTGACAGACTGGAGGGGTTGATTGGTGACATGATGCACAGGAAAAAGTGCAGATGCAGGGGTCACTTGGCCTCCTTAACTTTGCTTTTAAGGCAGCGGCTTCTGGCAGGGTTTTTTGCACCAGTTTGGCTAGGTCGACAGGTGGGGTTTCTCCAGTGCATCAATGCAAAGACAAATCAGAATACAGTCAATTAGTTCTTAAGTTCACGCAAGCTTAATTGCCATTTGTAAGAATTCAGTCACTTTATCAGTTGTATCTGGATCCTGATTGGAAAGAAGGAACTGTACCTTGCATTTATCTGAGTAGCCAATACATTTAACTAGGAGTGAGTCTAGAGCAGGGGTAGTCAACCTGTGGTCCTCCAGATGTCCGTGGTCTACAATTCCCATGAGCCCCTACCAGCAAACGCTGGCAGGGGCTAATGGTAATTGTAGTCCATGGACATCTGGAGGACCACAAGTTGACTACCCCTGGTCTAGAGCTTTAGCCTGAATAGCATTGTATATGGGGCAGTAAAAAAAGACATGCTGTATAGTTTCTATAGAAGCTTGTTTACATGGGCAGTGTCTCTGTATGTAAGGAATCTTCTGAAATCTCCTTGCCATATCTGCTGATGGGAGGGTGTTAAACCTGGCAAGCATAAAAGCCCTGCGCTGTTGGGGAATAACACGATGAGAAAAATAGAATGCTAATTTATCAGAGGGTGGAGAGATACCTTTAAAAAAAGTGGAGAGCACGTTTTTCTAGCTGCTTCATTCAGTGTTTGAAATTTCCCCGATCGCATGGGGGAAGACGTATCAGTATGGCTGAAATTCCTGGATACTGTCTTAGACCAGAAAAGTAAAAAATGTACAAGGCCAATGTATACGTGAGCACCCAAGGAGCGATAAAAATAATAAGCTATAACTTAAAACTGCAAGCATCTTTAAACAGCCCGTGGCGCCACGGGCGCCACGGACTAAATAATTCGTTAAGCCCCCTAGAGGTGGGCTTTGTCCGTGATGAGGAAGGGTCCGGGTTGGACCCTTCCTCACGACAGACAATCGGAGGGAACAATCGGCAGGCGCGAAGCGCCTGCCGATTGGTCCCTCCGATTCCCTGGCTGAGCAACTGCGAGCTGCGCGCAGCGCGGCTCGCAGTTGCTCCCGGACTGACGCGGCGAGAGGCGCTTTGCGCCTCTCGCCGCGTCAGACCGCCGCCCGAGGGAACCCCCAGCAGTCGCGCGAAGCGCGGCTGCTGGGGCTTCCCTCCCTGCCGGACTCACGCGCCTTTCAAAACCCCTTTTTATAAAGGGGCTTTGAAACTAGTTACTAAAATAAAACCTTAGGTAGGCCATCGCTGATATGTTTTACAAGCGACAGCACAGAATCCCGCAGTTAAAAGTGTATGTGGAGGTACTTTGTCGAAGAGTAGCAGTTCAACGTAGTCCAAAGCTGGACATCCTGGGAAATTGTTAATAATAAACAAAATATTAGTGGAACGAACCATTTGATAAAAGGGGCAGCGTAATAAGGCATACGCTGAACTCGCTGTCCTGATTCACAAGGACAGACCCAGCAGTGATGCTTGAACTTTGCCTGATTTCTCAAGACAGAATTCGGCAGAAATTTTTCTATTCTCATTTTGCAATAAACTGGACTTCACTGACACAGGCTTAGTTTAAATCTCTTTTCCCCATTTTCTGGATTAGTGCAAAATGTTTGGACAATACATTAGTGGTTCTTTTTGTTACCCTCATCTAAGGATAAAGGTGAGTCACAGGTGATTCATTCATTTGTGCTAGTTCAGTTAGATGGAGAAAGGAAAGAATGCTTAAGAAACAGAATTCCCGCCACCATCTTCTTTGCATTATTCATTCCCGAATTTTATGTTAAGATTTCATTAATCCTTGTCACGATTGCGTATTGAACTTCATTAATGTTTGTCACAAGAAGTAACCGTTCCAGATTTATTCCAGACCTCCACTGCTTCTGCCAGCCTCTACTCAGTTGGGCTCTGGGACAGGGGGAACGCGAAGTAAAATGGAAGGGTTGACATTACCCAACTCGATGACACTTCTTCCAGCATGACCCAGAGGTGTTATCATCCCAGAGGACAATATTCTAGCATTCACCCACAACAATGGTTAAACCACAGGGTTTGAAGTAAATACAAGAACATCACCCCTGGTGTGATGACATCACTTCCAGGAAGCACCAAATATACTATCACTTCCTCTGTCTCCCACTGCTTGCCAGGCATGGATTGGTAACCTTTAACAATGCCATTCTACTCTCCCAGACTCCATTTGGAAAACTGAGCCCAGTTCTATCCATCACATTTGAAGATGAATGTACTTGAAAGGTCAAGGGGCAGAAATGCCATTGCAGGTCAGACTAAGGAGGAAAGGGTGAATAAACCGGATAATTTATCCCAGAAATGACAGAGGTAGAACATGACAACAGCCTTCAAGCCCTGTCAGGCTCCTGACAATGTTTCTTTCAGGGATCAAAGAAGGTTGTTGAGGGAAGAGTTCGTTGGAATAGGCAAGATCTGTAGTGTGCATGATTTAACAGCATACTTTAAGACACCAAAGAAGATGTGCAGTTAAGCATATTTAGATCAGGAACTTCCTGGTATTTTTCAAATAATTTCCTCCTGATTGGATCAGTTGGAGACTTCCTGCTCTTTTGAGCACACTTCTTTCCATTTGTCTTCAGATGAAGAACAGTTACTTGTTCATTATTCTTTAAATAGCAGATGTTTCAAAACCTTTGTATATTTAAACTCTGCTAACAGGGTCCACTGAACCAAACTCCAATTTTGCCTGAAGATCCTCCATTGTCATGAAACATTTACCATTACATCTTCCTTCTGATGTTTTTATGATAAATCATTTCAACGTGCCTTCAATGAATGAATCACAGTCCCAGTGATATATACTGATCCACTCTTTCAAATTATGTGAAATGAACTTCAAATGCTGGGTTGGATCCTGTGCAAAATTTCAACTTGCGCTAGAGCTCTCGCGCAAGCAGGAACACAAGAGAAAGGACACATTGCCGCTTGCATTAAGACAAATTTATTGAATGTATTGTGTCTCCACTCGTGTTTCTTTCTATTCCTTGAACTCCAACAACATGATGCTAAAAGTATTGACTTGAAAGGATGCCCCTGCTTAGATCAGTTGGATTTACTGCCTTGAAAATGAATCTAGGATTGCAGCCTAATGGCAGGAGTGGTTTAAGAATTCACGGGGTCCATAACACCACAGCCAGTTTAAGGATTTGCAAGGCCCTAGCAGAGTACAGTTTCATCAGAAGCAGCCAGACAGGAGGTGGAGGCCCCTCCCCAATGGAAAGCATGTCACTCCAAGTGTCCCGGAAAGGGGGAGGGGAGAGACTACGGTTCTGATTCATGCAGGGGAAGGCACCACACAGGGACCCTGGAAATGTGGGGTGCGTAGCTACGTGTGCTATGTGGATAAACCGGCTCTGCCTAATGGTAACATTTTTACAACAGCTACTGTCGATTTTTCCCTAATAAAAACAACCATTTATAAAAATGGAAAATGAGCAGAGTGAACGTTAAGAAAAAGAGCAACATGAAACCAAATTGATTTTGAAAGCTAGATTTGATCCATTGTGTCAGCATCGGGGGACCTCTATTTCCCTGCATCAATCATTACCCCCCATCTCATACGCCATAGCAAGTATGGTGATCTAACAACACCTATGGTGTCCTGCTGTTGATAATGACTCACATCCTGTACTTTTTTTTTTCTTTTACCCAAGACATTGAGTTCCAGCTATTTTTGGCAAAGACCATTAAAAATTCCTTTTCATGAAGAAAAATGCAGCCGGTTGCCTTTCAGCAGCTGAGGCGGGGAGCCGGCTAGTATGTAGTGAAAATTATCAAGAGAAGAATGCAATAATCACATTAAAAGCCTTCGTTACCGGTGAGCAGCCATTTGTTTGGATCAGCCCCTCTCGGCTTTTTTCACCATTGAGAAACCCTTGGAACTTTCTTCAGGCTTTGAGAAACCCCAGAAGTGGCACGATCATGCAGAATATGGTTGGGAAGCAGAGCTGTGGACACGCCCACCTCAGACTCCTCCCCTTCCCACCCTCTCTAGGGCAATCATTGGCCATTGGGGGGAAGAGGGTTGACATAACTATATATGGTCATATCACCCGATAAAGGCTTAACACGTTTTAAAAATATATTAAAAATTAATTAGCTCCCACCCATTCAGGAAACTCTTCCAGGGCCGTTAAGAAACATCGGGGCTTCATGAAACCTTGATTGAGAAAGACTCTAAGCAAGCAATAACGTAATGCTTCTTCGAGATTCCACTTCTTAAAAGCTGGCTTGTGACATGAAGAACGAAGGTAGAACATGAAGCCTCATAACTGTGGAACAACAGACTTCTAGTGAGGGTAAGGGCCTCACTACACATTACGGTCCTTGTGTTTTGTCAGTGATTGTCTCAAGGACTTTGCATCAGAAGAATGGCGAGAACTTTGTGCCTCCCAGAACCATGCCAGCCATTTCATGTTCACAACCACAGCACATGGGAGGACCCAAGGTCCGGCTTTTTGCATCCTCAAACCACAATGCGAAGATGCTTTTGGCACTAGTGCAAAAATTATGGCCAACCACACAAATAACACAGATTTGTAATGGAATCAATAGTGGCTTCATGGAACATCTGCAAAGAGGACACAAAGAAGGCTGGAGCTGTCTCTCCTTGCCTGCCATGGTTACAACTGGTAAAGGACTGATGTGTGTCTAGGAGGCACAAAACTCCCACCTCATATCTAACACAAAATCCTTGTGTCATGCACAAAAACATACAAAGATTTTGTAACATGTAGCAAGGGCCTCAACCAAGGAACGCCCGGGGACCAGAGGGAGAGAGGCACGGGCACAAACGCGCAGGCGTGGCAGCGCCATGGGGAGGAGAGGAGGCGCATCCACTAGTGTGCCGGCACCCGCACCTTCCTCTCCCCCGCCGTGGCTCGGTACCAAGGGCTCCACGGCCCAGGAGTTGGGGAAGACTGAATTATAGGACATTTTGGAGATCATTAATTCCCAGGGTCACCATAAATCAGAAGCAAGTTGACAGCACTTAAAACACAGAGTGAGCAAGAGCCTAACAAAGATCACTGAACAGTTAGTTTCTTATGGCTGTGACTTTTTTCACCTGCTTTAGCATTTGACTACTCAAAAGGTACAGAAAGTGGCAAATGTTGTATACGCAGTAAAGCAGAACCACAGATTGGGAACCGCTTTTGGAACAGCAGGAACCTTTAATGTTATTGTTTCACACACAGGACCTATCCTGCCACTGGATGGTTTGGATGGTCCAATCAGTTTAAACCTGGGGACTTGCACAGAGCCAATCACAGGCTGTGGTGGGAACTCTGGACTGTATAGACATTCGGGTGGTGGTCTGTTGTTTGCTAGTTCTGATACGATCTATATAAAGAGCTGCTGTCTCACTCCACAAGCACCGTTGTGCCTTACTGAACCCGCTATCTAATAATAGGTGTCTGTCCAGCTGCTGCTTGAAGACCACCAGTGAGGGGGAGCTCACCATCTCTTTAGGCATCCCATTCCACGGCTGAACTAGACTCATAGAATCCTAGAGCTGTTAGGGCCATGAAGGCCACCTAGTCCCACCCCCTGCTCCTTAGGCACCCCTAAAGCATCCAGGAGAAGGATCTGTCCAGCCATGAAGACCACAAGTGAGGGGGAGCTCCCCACCTCCTTAGGCAGCCCATTCCACTGCGGAACTAGACTCACAGAATCCTAGAGAGGGAAGGGGCCATGCAGGCCATGTAGTCCCATCCCCTTCTCAATGCAGGGTCAGCCTCAAACATCCAGGAGAAGTATCTGTCTGCTTGAAGACCGCCAATGAGGAGAAGCTCACCACCTCCTTAGGCAGCCCATTCCACGGCTGAACTACTCTGGCTGTGAAAAAAAATTTCTGGTATCTATTCTATACTATTCTATACATAATTTAACCCCATTACTGCAAGTCCTATCCTCTGCTGTGACAGGAACCACTCCCTGCCCTCTTCCGAGTGACAACCTTCCTGAAATGCAAAACGTTGGATGTATGCCAGAGGAACCATTGTAGGAGAAGGATCTCAACACTTTAATCTTTTATGATGAGATTGAATGTCATGGATGCTTGAGGCTGATCCTGCACTGAGTAGGGGGTGGGACTAGTTGGCCTGTATGGCCTCTTCCCACTCTAGGATACTATGAGTCTAGTTCAGCAGTGGAATAGGCTGCCTAAGGAGGTGGGGAACTCCCCCTCACTGCTGGTTTTCAAGCAGCAGGGGGATAGATCCTTCTCCTGGATGCTTTAGGCTGATCCATCACTGAGTAGGGGGTGGGACTAGATGGCCTGTGTGATGCTTTCCAACTGTACGATCCCATGGAAAGGTTTATTTTAATTTTATTTTTTATTTAAAAGTTAAAATGTTTTGTGACTATGCGTATTTATTCCATATGCACAATGGAAAAACTTTAAAAACATAAATCCATTGAGGTCATATGCTTGAATAATTGGATAATGGTTTATAAGCCCTTGCTTAATCCAGCTATCTCATTTAGCAAACAAAGAACTAGGATGGAGTGGGAGAAAAAACATTGTATGAATGCATGGAGGGACAGGTTGAGTTAATATCTCTACTGCGTAGCAACAAAATGAGTCTGTAACTAAGAGTGGAATAATAGCAATCACAGAATATTACAAAACCAGCCACAGTCATCCAGAACACTGTACTTTAAAGTGCATTTAAGAAACAGGCAAACTTTCCCACATTAGCCATATAAATAAACTGGCCATTTGATTGTACATTTAGCAAACAAACAAAATTTTCCCACATTTACTGCATGACAAGCTGGTTGCCTATATCTCCCCATATTCTGCAGAAAATCTATTCGTTAAAGCCAAGTCAAACAAGAAAAGAAGTTCTCTGAAGGAGAAATTTTCCTGTTCTGACCTGAATGGTCATGAACAGAAGATAGAAGATGAAATGAGAAAAGAAATCATTCTCCTTTTTTAGTCCACACAGCAGCAAATCTCAGGTACAAGATTTTTCTGGCTATCATTTAAGTGCCATTATTAACATGGCACCAGTTTACACAATCCATGAGGAGGGTTTTCAGGGGTGGATGGAAAGCATATCAGTGCAGTGCTGGTCCGTGACTTCCGTTCTGCTGAAAACCCTTCATGTCATTGTGAGATCAAGAGAAGACATTCTAGGAAAAACTCTATGGTTTAAACCACAGAGCACAGAGTGAATCCTAGCGCAACAATTATGACATCATGATGTCACTTCTGGCCCAATACCAGCAGGCACTCTCCATTTCCCATGATTTTCTCCCTGCTGCCTTTCTAAGCATCAGCAGGGAAGAGGGGGAATTATCAGGTGGTCTCCCCCTTATTTCACGTTACAAAATCATCAAGCCCTGCCATGGGCACTATAGAAGTTGTGAGTTCCACTGTGCACAGGCATGGGGGGTGGTTTGTCATGGATGGGTGGTTTGTCATGGATGGGGAGTATAACACATGGGGTGAGAGGGATTGAAGCCTTCCCCCCATGCCATTCTCCTGATCTGAAATGGCTTCTGGAAGTCCATTTGGGCAAACTGGGTGTAGTGATGAGTTCCATGTAAGTCTTTCCCCATGATTTAAATAGTGGTTCTTTGGGACGAGCGAAATCACATTCCAAAACGGTCCAATTCCACATATGCTGCGGTCCTAATCCAGATTAGGTTTCCACACATGTGGAAATTAAGTTCCAAACCAGATCATCTCTGTCAAGAGGAGAGTAAAGGGCAAATGAGGAAATGTGAGGACAAGACCTGAATTCAGTAATGAATTCACTGTTATTTCTTATTCAACATGCCACCTCCAGTTTGGATATGACTAATTATCCTTATTTTGTAAAAGTACTTATGATGTAAGGATAAGAGTCCAACAAGCAATTATAGCAATCTTGCCTTCTTCCCTCCCTTGCTCACAGGATTTTCCCTTTTTTTCTTTTTTCTCTCTTGCTATCTATTTTCTTATTAGTTGGTCCATGGCTGCCCCATCCTGTCATGTTGTTATATTTATTGTGATGCTAGACCAGCCTAGGGACTGGAATGAAGAGATAAAATTACCTTCTTATATTTGACTCCTATAATGGAATATAAGAGACTTTTGGAAGTTCAAAATATAAACAATATTTTAGTTAACTTGGAGGGGTGAAAGGGTCAGGGGGGAATCAGGGGTAGGATATATCAGGTGAACCAATAATGAATCTGAGGTAACTTTTGTAACCACACTAAATCCAGATCATTTGTTGCCAACAAGTAAATGTTTCAGTTATTCAAAAGGGTCTTTTAAAATTTTGAGGAGGGCTATCAGTTTCCGCTTAACATTCAAGCATAGGTTTCTGAGTTTCATAAATTGTTAAAGTCTAGAAGGCAAGAAAATACAAACAAGGTATAAAGGTAAAGGTATCCCCGGTCATGTCTGACCCTTGGGGTGACGCCCTCCAGCGTTTTCATGGCAGAGTCAATATGGGGTGGTTTGCCAGTGCCTTCCCCAGTCATTACGGTTTACCCACCAGCAAGCGGGGTACTCATTTTACCAACCTCGGAAGGATGGAAGGCTGAGTCAACCTTGAGCCGGCTGCTGGGATTAAACTTCCAGCCTCATGGGCAGACAGCTTCAGACAGCATTTCTGCTGCCTTACCACCCTGCGCCACAAGAGGTATGAGGTATGAGGGGTACTAATTAGTGGGGTTTTATTAAATTTGCAGATGACACTAATCTGGGAGGGGTAGTAAATGCACCAGAAGGCAGAATCAGAATACAAGATGATCTTGAAGGCCAGAAAATTGGGCTAAAATGAATTAAATGAATTTCAATACTGATAAATGTAAAGTTCTTCATTGAGGTAGGAAAAATCATATGCATCACTATAGGATGGGCGAGACTTGTCTTGGTAGTAGTCCGTAGCAGTGTAACTTGGTGGCTAAAAAGGCAAATGGAATTTGGGAGTGTATTAAAAGAAGTAGTGTCCAGATCATGTGAAGTAATGCTGTCGCTTTACTCCGCTCTGGTGAGATGCTTGGAGTCCTGTGTTCAGTTTTGGCCACCACAACTGAAGAAAGATGTAGAGAAACTGGAGCATGTCCGGAGGAAGGCTACAAAAATGGTGAAAGGTTTGGAGACCAAGTCTTATGAGGAAAGGTTGAGGGAGCTTGGTCTGTCTAGCCTGGAGAGAAAATGACTAAGAGGTGATATAACCATCTTCAGAAATTTGAAGGGCTGTCTTATGTAAGATGGAGCAGAATTGTTTTCTGTTGCCCCATACTAGAAACCCCTTAAAGACCCAGAGCATCTTGGATTCTCAAAGTCATTTTATACAAGACGGTCACTGTGCAGTAATTAAGCAATACGGTCCCCATTTGATTACTGTAAAGGATCAAGGAAGAATACAGTCGCCTCAGTTTTAGCCTTTTGAGCGGGAAATTGTCATTACAGCTAGAGCTCGTTTGATAATGATAAAACTCCCATTCCAACAGCCCTCCTACTTGAACCATCCGCCAGCTTGAAATTTACTGTGGAAATCACATTTCGTTTCAATTAAATGCAGGATGTCAACAGACTCTGCTTTCTGAACATTAGAAACAGAGCACATCAATTTCCAGGATTAAATGCTGAATTTTTTGCCGTGTAAGTGAGAGACTTCTTTAAAAAAAAATCAATTTCATTACATTTCCTGATTGATTCATTGCGGCCATATGCTAGGACTTCAAAAAATATATATATTCTAAGGCACAGCTTCAATTCATTTAAGCTCCAACTAGCAGACAGTTCAAAAGGCTTCCTATAAAATCAGCAGGAACACAAGGTTACAAGGGATGAGCCTGTTCCTGAGGAAAATGTGTTCTGGCACTCACATATTATTTATTGTCTCTCTCTGTCTTCTCTGACAAACTCAGAAGCAACTTCTGTCTATGTAGTTGCCCGTTGGTCTTCTGCTCTCCTGCCCCGCCCCCCATGGCATTCTTACATTGCAGAAGATGGCCTTATCGGCCACATTTGTTAAAGAAACAAGCAGTTAACAGCATGGCGGAGTCGTTAAGAGTAGAAGGTTCTAATCTACATGAAGCATGCTGGGTGAATCATAGAATTGGGAGGAACCTCCAGCGTCAGCAAGCCCAACGCGCTGCAGATTGCAGGAAATTCACAACTACTTGCCCACCCATAGTGACCCCAATTCCATGCCCAGATGACCCTGGCCAGTCTGGCCTGGAGGAGATTCGCTTCCTGACCCCAAAGTGGCAATCGGGTGACTTTGGATCAGTCTCGGTTCTCTCAGAACTCTCTCTCAACCCCACCTGCCTCACAAGATGCCCATTGTGGGAAGAGGAAGGATAGGTCATTGTAAGCCACTTTGAGACTCCTTAGTTTAGAGTAGCGATCCCCAACCTGTGGGCCGCGGACCACATGTGGTCCTTCGACTAATTGGAGGTGGGTCCCAAGGACGCCTTCTCCCCCACCCCCGCGGACCTTTACTTCATCCCCCCCAGCCCTTTACAACACACTTCATTGTTGTGGCGTGTCTGTATCTTATTTTGAAGGGATGTTTAAACATTACCATAGCAATCAAAGAACGCTAGGGCAGTGGTTGAGAGTAGAGGAGTAAACTACCCCCCCACCGGGCCTCAGTAAAAGGCGTTGAGTGGTCCCCGGTGAGTGGTCTCCGGCGTTGAGTGGTCCCCGGTGATAAAAAGGTTGGGGACCACTGGTTTAGAGAAAAGCAGGATATAAAAAAAACCTGATGATGAGTGGAAGCATCTCATCTGGAGAACTGGGTTTGATTCCCCACTCCTCTCCATGAAGCCTGCTGGGTGACCTTGGGCCACTGAGTTCTCTCAGAATTCTCTCAGACTCACCTGCCTCACAAGGTGCCTGTTGTGAGGAGAGGAAGGCTGCGGGATTGTAAGCTGCTTTGAAACTCCTTAAGGAAGAAAAAAGTGGGGTATAAAAAACAGCTCTTCTTCAAGAAAAATATGAACATTAAAGGTAATATCATTAAACTGGCCATAAGACCTCCTCCTCCTCCTCCTCCCTTTTTTTGAAAAAAGAAATGTTGCTCTGGCTGCTGTCACTATAGAAAAGTTGCTTAGCAAACTTGGCTCTTTGAACTTCTTGTCCCCATAAAATTCACCCTACACTTTCAGCACATTTCATTTTGTGCCAATGTTTTTTAAGCATGCTGGAGCTCGGGAGGGCCGAATTAGATGCAGTGTTGGGGATTCAGGGAAAGAGCTGCCAATGCTCTCCCCACCCTTTTCCAAATGAAGCCTGAACTCCCCAGAAGTTAAAATGACTGCAATGAGGTCATCATACCTTGGTCACATTATAAGACGACAAGAATCACTGGAAACGGCTAGGAAAAGTCAAAGGTGGCAGGAAAGGAGGAACATCCCGCATTAGATGGATTGACTCATTAAAGGAATCCACAGCCTTCCATTGGCAAGACCTGAGCAAGACTGTTAACATTAGGATGTTTTGGGAGGTCGTTCATGCATAGGGTTGCTATAAGTTAGAATGGACTTGGTGGTATTTCACACCCACATAATTCAGACACCCAGGGGCCTGATTCAAAGTGGGAACACAAGCAGGGGGAAGAAGATTAAGCTTTCCCCAGCACTGTTTAACCACCTGAAATGCAAACGTTTTCATTTGTTTTCCCATCACCTATTTGCCCCATTAAGGCTGATTCTGCACGGGCGGAAAAGGCCGAAAGAGCACTCATATGGAAGTGGGGCTAATCCCTGCTTCCACGTGATGCAGCCTCTGGGCCGGCCCCCTCCAGGGCATGCCACATTTGCCCCGGGCTAAGGGAACACGGGAGAATCCGTGTTCCCTTAGCCCACTGCAGGGGCCAATGGAGCCTGTCCTGCAGCAGGCCAGTGTGGACAGGGAAGAGCTGGGCCTGGAAGTTCCCCCCAATTCCACCTTGCTGGGGGGAAAAAGGAAAAACCCATGCTACCCCTCACCCATCCTGCACAGAGGAACCTATCTGCCAGCACTGTGTTTCTAGCGGGACACATTTCAGTGCCAGAGCAGATCCAGCACTGAAATGTGTCCCTCGTGGGGACACAGAAAGCTGCGGAGTATAAAACTTCACAGCACTGCACTGCCAGCCACCTAATACCGTACAATCCATCCTCCAAAGCAGCCATGATATCCTGGGGGGACTAAGCTCTGAAATCTGAAGACCTGTTGTAATGCCAGGAGAACGACAGATCTCACCTGCAAGCTGCCAACCCTAGTTTGAACACATGAAGCTGCTTATAGTGAGTCCTTTTCATGGGTCTATTTAGGTTTTTACTGTCTACTCCAGGCTTTCTCAACCAGGTTTTCATAAAAACCCTGGGGTATCTTGACCGAAGGGTCTTCCGAATGGATGGGAGTTAATTAATTTTAATATATTTTTTAATGTGTTGAACATTTATTGGGTGATATGACCATATACGGTCATGTTGACTCGCCTCCCCTCAGTGGCCAATGATAGGCCTGGAAGCAGTGGGAAGGGGAAGGGGAAGGGGAAGGGGAAGGGGAAGGGGAAGGGGAAGGGGAAGGGGAAGGGGAAGGGGAAGGGGAAGGGGAAGGGGAAGGGGAAGGGGAAGGGGAAGGGGAAGGGGAAGGGGAAGGGGAAGGGGAAGGGGAAGGGGAAGGGGAAGGGGCCCCAGGTTAGCATGTACACAGCTATACTTCTCAGCCATATTCTGCACAATCATACCACATGGTCTACTCCCAGTGGTAGTGTTTCTCCAGGGTCTTTAATGTTATCTATGAATTGATTCTTTTAACTGGAGATGCTGAGGAGTGAACCTTCTGAATGCACATCAGATACTCTGCCACTGTGCGACGATCCCTGCCTCCCTTTGTTGGCCTTCCAAGAGAACTGATTGCGATAAATGTGGATTTATAAAATCTTAATATCAGTGGTATTGGACACCATCTAAACAGAGACTTATCTGCAATACAATATCAGATATTTCCCAGAATTCAGGGGCTGACCTGCTCCATAACTTTTGGCAATGCCCTCTTTTAAATAATTCTGGAAATAATTTTTGCTACAATTGCCAGATACAATATTTACATCGTTCCATGGGAGAGGTATAAATAAACAGTAAGGGATGTGGGGGGAGGGCTTGGTCCAGGATGTGGAGGGGAAGCCTTTGGCCCCTTGACCCCGAAGAGTTGCACCTCCCGACCTGCTCACCCCCCAACTGGGGCTGCCTTTGGCCAACAGCCACCATTACGCGGCTGTCCACCAACAAGGCAGGTAGGGAGGCAGCCAGCCGGCCTAATCTACCGTGCGGCCCTCGGGGGGGGGGAGGCTTCTGTGCAGCCCCGGAGTCGGCCGGGAAGCAGAAGGGCTTCGGGGCGGGCCAACTCAGCTGCGTCGCAGACACCCCGGGCCTGCTCCTTTGCCCATCCCAAAAGCGCGGGGTTGCCCAGGAAGGGGGCGGGGAGGAAAGGCACCTCTCCCCACCCGCCCAGTGGACCCTTCACCTCCCCCAACCCTCCTTCCCCCCTACCCCGTCCTCTTTCCTTTTGCCTTCCTACCTTCCTTCCTCTTTCTCCTTCCCTTCTCTCTCTCTCTCTCTGCCCCGCTGCTCCCCCCCAAACACCCACCCACCCGCCCATCTCTACCCCGAACTCTTCCCCCACTGCCCCCCTCACAACCCACCCCCCTCACGGACCCAGCGGACCCTTCCACTCCCCTTCCCCGCCTGCACTCCCCTCCTCCCCCTGCCCCATCCCCTTTCATTGCACCTTCCTTCCTTTCTCTCTCCTTTCTGACTCTCTCTCTCTGCCACTTTCTCTCCCTCTCGCTTGCTCTCTCTCCCTCTCGCTTGCTCTCTTTCTGCCTTCCTTTCTTCTATCCATCCATCTACCCATCCCTTTATCTCCTTTCTTGTTCCCATCCATCCATTTCTCTTCTGCCTTTCTTTCTTCCATCACTTACTCTCCTTTCTCCCCTTCTCTCTCTCTCATTTTCTCTCCATCTTTCTCCCTTTCTCTAAGCCTGCCTGCCTGCCTTCCTTTCCTCCCGGGAGGGAGGGAGGGGCCTGGCCGGAGGGGGCCTCCCGCACCCACCGCTCCCTAGCGCCCACTGTATTTTTTATACAGCGGGCTTAATCTCTAGTTAGGATATAATATACCACTTCGTCTTAAGGAACTTCTGTTGTCATGTCTATAGAAGTGCATTGTATGGAATGTGAAACTGGATGGAAATCTCATATTGCTGAAATTGCCCTCCCTTCTTAAAATTAAAGATCACAATTGTTTGTGAAGCAGAAGCCAGAAGAACTTTCATTGTGGAAACAAAGAGCTATGTATTCGACAGCGATAATAATTAAATTTACCCTTCCTTTCTTTTTTCTTCTTCTTTGTGCTTGAGAACCGTTCACTAAATCACTGCTGCTTACTCATGTACTTAATATTTGTTAGTATGAGTATGGTTATAGCTGTTCTGTCTGATATTTTGATTTGTACAATAAAACATTTTTAAACACTCTGTCTTTTTAATGTACTTCTTTTGTTTAATTTCTTAAGTGACTCATTGTCTTTTCATGGAACCAAGATGTATTTTGGTTTCGTTGAAGGGCTGTGTCTATTTTTCATGGTAATCTATGCAGCCAGGGCTAGCGAGCTAGGCCTCAGAGTCTTAAAGCCATTAGTGAATTGGCTATGGGATGAATCACGGCAAGCAGTGGAATCAATTAAAGGAACCTTTTCACAATATATGAAGCAGAGCAATGAAAAGGTCTTCAGATAGTTATCATTTAATTGCATTATGGCTCTGGCAGCGCATGGCCAAATCAAAGCCAGTCCGATCTTATTTCTGTTTGATGCATTCCAGTTGCTGAGTCTGTCTTATCTAATGTCTTTTAATTGCAACCTTGTGTGTCTGTGACCACTTTATCCCCACGGCTGTCACAGAACACCTGGGATTTTTAAATTTGTTTTTAACAACTCACATGCCTGCAAGCATTTTGGATTAATCTGTTATGTCTTTCAGAAATAGTTGAAAAGACTTATCTGTTTTGTCACCGTAAACGGACAGGGTGCATATGACAGTTTTGACTTCTCAGCAAGAATTTCATGTACAAAATAATGCCTGTTTGTCAAGTATCGTTCTTACGATCTTTTTTGTTTAAAGGAGGTATGCAAGATAGGATCACTCAGAAGCCACTGATAAGTTCCCTAAGAAAGTTTCTGCCTTATTTTCTTACAGAGTAACCTGTACAGAATAACCTGAGTCTGCTTGCATGCAGAGGTATGAAAATACATTCTTTTGTTGCAGAAGCAGAAACAGCAAGGTATCATGCCGTAGAAGAGATGTGGAAGCAGGCAGAAACGTGTCTGCTCTGAGTGATGTCAGAAGACAGAACCAAAGAGACAAATAGTCAATCATTTGTTGCAAGAACAAGTGGAAATGAAAAGCAGGATCTTGACAGCCATGGATTTGGGAACCAGTCCTCAGACAGTGATGGCAAGAGGGTGCCAGTCTGGCACCCAGTTCATCAACAGGGGGGAAATACTGGGGGTGGGGCCAGTGGGGATCAAATGCTAGACCATCACCCTACTCAGGGACTCCTGAAAGTGACATCACTGTGTCACTGGTGACATCATAGAATAGAATCATAGAGTTGGAAGGGGCCATACAGGCCATCTAGTCCCACCCTCTGCTTAATGCAGGATCAGCCTAAAGCATCTCTGGGTGTCATCACAAGTCAAGGGGACATGTTTTTTTTTTTTTTTATGCATGGTCCACCTTTCTGACTGGGACATAGAGTAAGTCAATTCAATGAACAGGGTGGGACACCCAATGGGACCTGGATTGTGGCAAGCCAGAACTAACCAGAAATCTGAAAACGGAACTGAAGCAAAGAATAAACATGAATGTGACGCATTAAACCAGGGGTAGTCAAACTGTGGCCCTCCAGATGTCCATGGACTACAATTCCCAGAAGCCCCTGAGCTTCTGGGAATTGTGGTCCATGGACATCTGGAGGGCCACAGTTTGACTACCCCTGCATTAAATGATGCAAAAATTGCACAGTAGGATCCTACTTACAGCAACAGGCAGCAAGAAGTATACAAGAAGTACAGACCATAGTCCATAATCCTTTAGTAAAATACCTATCTGAACCTTTTTGTTACAGTGCACCCTATTACTTATGTAGGAAATCCCTCTTGAATGTTTCAATTTTGCCCAGTTTGCAGAGATCCAAGAGAGTCTTCTGAACCTCATCAGGCAGATCATTCAGTAAGGTGGGAGCCACAGCAGAGAATACATGTGCACAGGGAGCTGTCAATTCTGCAATTAGTACCTGCAGAAGTCCTCCTCAGATGAGCAAAGCTGCTATGGCAGAACATAAGAGGTGGTCTGTGACAGACAGCCATTAGAAAATTTAACTACCTACTTACGTATCTACCTACCTACCTAGATTTCTATACTGCCCATTTCTTTGCAGCTCTGGGCGGTTTACACTGAACATTATATAACTTACATGGAACATTATACAGACTATAACATCAAAACAACTTTCAATAAAGCATCAAAAGATTACAAAACCACATTTATAATATGAATAACTAACAGTAACATTGGGAGAGTCATGGGCGGGCATCTGGGGGGACCAGCAGGTGTTCTGAGTCGGTCGGCCTCAAGCAAATGCCTGGTGGAAGAGCTCCCTTTTGCAGGCCCTGCAGAACTGTGGAAGTTCGGGCAGGGCTCTGATCTCCTCAGGGAGCTCGTTCCACCAGGTGGGGGCCAGGACCAAGAAGGCTCTGGCCCTTGTTGAGGTATGACACGCTTCTCTGGGGTTCTGTGTTAAACAGCAACAGTCTGTGAAGGGTTAAACATCCCCCCCCTACGAAAAAAGAGTCAGGGCTACAGGCTGCTCTGAGCCCTGTGACTGACCAGCCACAGCTGAGTGGGAGCTGATATACCAGCTGTGGGCTGATTGAGGGTTGAGTTTGACACTGGTCTGAGAGAGAGCTGTGATTCTGATCAAACTTAGCTGAAACACCCCTCTGGGGAGAAACCCAAATGAGAATATGAAGTTTCCTATTGAGCTAAACCACACAGTGTCTGGACAACTAGAGCAGTTATTCGGCAGTGAGAATTTGTGTAGTCAGGTGTCCATTGACTACATTTTCCATCCTATTGTCAGAGTACCAAAAAGCAGACTCTTTGGTACAAAGAAACTTATTTATTCAAAGGAAATAGCATACAGGAGCAAAGAATTCCTTGCTGAAACTGATTAGCTAACTAGCTAGCATGCCTCCTTGGACCCTTGGCATTGAAAATACAATGCCCAGTGCAAGACTTCCTCAAGCTGCATCCCTATATTTGCAAAAGCTTCAATAGACAGTACACATCCCGGAATCACTACATCAGGCCACCAAAGTCAGGCCGCAAGAGATATTCTTAGAGAGAGATCTGTGGAAATTTACGCCACCATTAAGCAGGGTCAAAAGAGCATCACAAGACAGAACCAAAGAGACAAATAGTCAATCATTCGTTGCAAGAACAAGTGGACATGAAAGCAGGATCTTGACAGCTATGGATTTGAGAACTGGTCCTCAGACAGAAATGTAAGAAGGTTGATAAAAATGTAGCCAAAGTCAGCTCGCCTTCTGCATTCCCCATCCTTTGGATCACAGTCCTAATAATAAACAGAATACACACCAAACTCAACAAATAGCCAGTGATCGCTGGAAATGCCAGCTGGTAATGCTGGGCTCAATAAAAAGTCAGCAAGATATAATACAGATATTATCCCAATAACCAAAAGAAATTTGTAAGAGTTCTACTAAATTAATTGTTCATGGGAATGCAGCCTCAATATATGACAAGTTGGACATGCAGCTTTCTTAAGATTTCCTATTTTGGTTTTTGATTGACATAAGAACAAAAAAACCCTCTTATCTCAGTCAACATATGGCACAATTATTTTTTTTAATTCTTTGGTAGAATATGTTAATATATTAATTTGTTACCTAGGAACTGGTGGCAGAGTTTAAGCATGCAAGAGAGGAGTGCCAAACTGCTTAAGAGGATAATATAGCTTTATTTAGAAGGGAAATAAAACTTTGTACAGAAAGAGGAGAGAAAAGATTAGTCCTAACTTGTCTGTTCTATTCATTCTTTTTGTTCTGGAAGTATATAAGAAGGAAGTCTGCCAGTCAGGACACAGGAAGTGACTATTTGAAAAATATCAGGAAGTTCCTATTGTAGCTATGCTAAATACATATCTCCTCTGATGCCCTCTGTAGGATATTCTTCATATCCTTTTTGAATTATGCATACTGGGCAATGATATGGAAGATATTATGACAAGGAGTCAGTGACAGACCTTGCCTTCTCTCACATCATATATATGTATTTCTTCCATTCTCTGGTGTTTCGTTTCTCTTGCTGAATCACATTGATAAAGAAGTGTATTGCTCACAAAAACATGCTTATCTAAATCCTTTGTAGTTGGGAAAGTTTAAGGAAGCTTTGGAGTTGGCTAGGATTCACTTGCTCTAATCTCTACTAATGAGATGAGAGCCCAGGTGTGATTTTATAATTGGGAAAATTCACATGCTCTCATCTCTTCTAATAAGAGTCCTGGGATGATACATCCCCTGGCATGAGAAGTGAGAGACAGGTGTCATCTCCCAACCTTGTTTACCACCTAAGCTTGGGTATAAAAATGGGAGTTATTAGCTTGGTACTGGGAGCTCACTACAGATATAATCATAAAATCATAGAGTTGGAAGGGATCTCCTGGGTCATCTAATCCAACCCCTTGCACTATGCAGGACACTCACAACCCTACTGCTCATCCACTGTAACCTGCCACCCCCTTGAGCCTTCACAGAATCAGCCTTTCCGTCAGTTGGCTATACAGCCTCTGTTTAAAAATTTCCAAAGATGGGGAACCCACCACCTCCTGAGGAAGCCTGTTCTACTGAGAAACCACTCTGACCATCAGGAACTTCTTCCGGAGGTTTAGACGGAATTTCTTTTGAATTAATTTCATCCCATTAGTTCTGGCCCCCTCCGGGGCAAGAGAGAACAACTCTGCTCCATCCTCTATATTAGCGATCCCCAACCTGTGGGCCGCGGACCACATGTGGTCCTTCGACTAATTGGAGGTGGAAGGATGCCTTCTCTCCCCCCCAGCCCTTTACAACACACTTCATTGTTGTGGCGTGTCTGTATCTTATTTTGAAGGGATGTTTAAACATTACCATAGCAATCAGAGAGCGCTAGGGCAGTGGTTGAGAGTAGAGGAGTAAACTGCCCTCCCCCACCACCGGGCCTCAGTAAAAGGCGTTGAGTGGTCCCCGGTGATAAAAAGGTTGGGGACCACTGCTCTATATGGCAGCCTTTTTAATATTTGAAGATGGTTATCAGATCCCCTCTCAGTCATCTCCTCTCCAGGCTAAACAGACCAAGCTCCCCCAACCTTTCCTCATATGTCTTGGTCTTCAAACCCCTGACTATCTTTGCTGACCTCCTCTGGACATGCTCCAGCTTGTCTACATCCTTGTTCAACTGTGGTGCCCAAAACTGAACACGAACCAGAGTATAGTAAAGCGGTACCATAACCTCCCATGATCTGGACACGATACTCCGTTTGATACAGCCCAAAATCCCATTTGCCTTGTTGGCCACCGAGTCACACTGTTGACTCATGTTCAATGTTTGGTCTACTAAGACTCCTAGATCCTTTTCCCATATACTACTGCCAAGACAAGTCTCCCCCATCCTATATTGGTGTTCACCTTGTGGCTGAAGGGTCCATATCTCTGCTACCGTCCGAGGGGCTCCTGGCAGCTGATTAGAGATTGGAGATGTCTTGTTTGGTATGTATGAATGCTGCTATATTGTAACATCTATATTACAATTGCCTGCTAACTATAAGTAATAAAATACAAGTCTACCTCTTCCCTGGTGTGCTTATTGTTTCCAAATCTTAATAAGAGAACCATTACCAAGTTGAGTGGCAAAACAATTATACACACTTGTGATTCCAGCAGAAATAAATCCAACTGAGGTTAAGCCTAACTTCAAGATCTTGAATCTTTTTTTTTCATTCCACAACTGATTTTGTATGTGCTAAAAAGCACTTAGCCAGAAAAAAAGGGGGGGGGGGAGCATTTGACTGCCAAAGAAGGAATAAAATGTAATTTGTTCTGAAAACAGAGTCATCTCAATATACGTGAAAAACCATAATTCATAGAAAAGACATATTCTGTGCAGCAGAACCCAGTGGGTAGACCATGCAGTAATTTGGCCTTATTGTTCTGTGTGGTGATAAACATTGTCTCATTTTGTGTACAAAGCAACTACAGGGGTCTTTCAGCATGGAGAAGATCCATAATACAAAAACATTTCCCAAATCATATTGTGCCATAAAAACAAACCCTCCAATGAAAAACACTGCACAGTCAGGTAATGCTATTCACTGCCTCTCCAATATCCCTGGGTAAGTGAGAAATACAGCTTGGGATCTTTGCATTCTCAGTGATATATGTGTGGGTCAGTTCCAGCCATTCTGATCCCTTGACAGTCCACCTGGCCAGAATGACACATGAGAGCCTGGTATCAACAGTAATATCCAGTGCTTTAGCCCAGGCCATGGATGTACAAAGTCCTGCCTCCTCCCTCTAGAAGAAGGGGTAGGGGTTGGGGGTAGAGGCGGGTTTTCCGCCATGTTGTTAGATAGTTGGTCTACTGTATTTGTATTTTTGTCCATTTTAATAGGGTTTTAATGGGAGTTTTATTTATTTATTTGTTTGTTTATTTAATGCCCTCCCCGGAGGCTCACGGCAGTTTACATATAGCAAAAGAACAATATATGAAACAATCTATATTAATAACCGTACAATAATATTAATAACAATGGCTGTGACAGTATAACAATATAACAGTATAATGGTAACTGGACATCTGTAACCCGCCACGAGCCTACTTGGGAGTGCTGGTGGATGATAATAATAATAATAATAATAATAATAATAATAATAAATGTTTTTAAAGTCCAAGGTTATCTGTGATGTGTATCATTGTTTCCATAAAAGAGATGATTCAGTTGACAGACCTCCTGTACAGTAAATTTCATTAAATACTTCACCAGGTGCCCATACACTATAGCAGTGGTCCCCAACCTTTTTATAACCGAGGACTGGTCAACGTTTGACAATTTTACTGAGGGTTGTCTTTTGCTGAGGGATGTCGCCGCCTGAGCCCCTGCTCCGCTTGCCTTCCCATCGGCGCCCCTGACTTTCCGCCGCCCGCTGGGAGGCGCTGCCAGCACAGTGCCATTCCAAGAGGGAGCCCCAGCCATGGCGGCCGCCGGAGAACACCAAAGGTGAGCCGGTGGCAGATTGGCAGGGCAGCCCCCGAGGCAGCAACTGGGGAGGAGGGTGAAGAGGATCGGCAGCCCCGTGCTGAATGATCCACGGACTGGTACCGGTCCCTGGACTGGGGTTTGGCGACAGCTGCACTATAGCACTGAACTCTCACAGACTGGTTCCACACTATCTGACTTTGGGCCCGTCACAGCACTGATGGAGCTGTTCTCTCAGAGCAGTAACATCAGGGCTCTCTCAACCTCACCTACTTCACAGGGTGTCTGTTGTGGGGAGAGGAAAGGGAAGGCGATTGTAACCATATTCTGCACAACCATGCCACTTCCGGGGTTTCTTGAAACCTGAAGAATGTTCTAGGGGGTTCTGAATGGTTAAAAAGTTGAGAAAGGTTGAGTTGGTGGTCCCTCAAGTCCCTCCCTGTCTTGTATGGCCACCAAGGGCCTTTAAAATGAATACATTAATCTGAAGAAAATTTCCCATGTTGCTCTCCTCTAGTCTGAAGAAATCTCCCTAGCTTTGATGCATAAGTGTTTAAGACTGCTTTCCCCCAGATTATCTTTTTTTAAAAAATCTGCCCATACCATTTGTACAATATCAACAAATTATATCCATTTCATCATTTATTCCTCCCGCAAAACACTTTTTCTTTTACCTGAACAGAAAATGCTAGGTGTTGTTGCTTTTACTATGCCAAAAAGTGTCAGCTCAAGCTGAAGCTATTATATGTAATCTTTGTAATGTCAAGAGGAAATCAGCAACCAAACTGAGAATGTTAATAGCAAGCTTGTCAGCCATTAGCTGACAAAGAAATGCACAGCACACGTTCAAAAGAAACAAAGCTAAATAAAACAAAAAATGTACATCTACACAACAAGGAACAAACAGTTCTTAGAAGCTCTCAACAGGAAACCTGAAAATTCTACTGCTATACAATCATATGTTTTAGTCTTTAGCATGACTTCTGTGAGATACAGCAAATAATAACAATAATAACAATATTTTTTGTATTTCTACCACCCCCTTTTCCTTGTTAGCTCAGAGTGGGTAACCACCATCTTCAAAATAATCATACAAAACAATAAAAACATTGAACAACTGAACCGCCTCCTCCTAATGCATACCTTTCTGAGGTTGCTCAAAGCTTGGAAGAACCATTGGTTGTTGAATTGGTTCTCAGGCAGGGAGCCTCCTGTGGCAGTGCCACCACTGGGGGGGGGGTATTCCACTAGCCCGCTTTGCAGCCTAAAAGGAGCTGCGGCCACCTTTTCACACCCTCCTGCCTGCTGCCCCTTTCAAAGCCCATTTTTAAAATGGGCTTTGATACTAGTTTCATACGTTTTTGTGAACTACATCTGCATTTGAGGGGTCTGATTGGCTGGTTTAGCAAAGAATTATCATATGGCTGCATTTGGACGCTGTGACACAGTTTAGTAATGTAACAGGATTAACGTTTGCTTATATATTCCCCACTGTCATGAGAAGTGGGAGAGGTAAGGCAATCCACAGTCTGAGGAAGAGTGCTTGCACTCAAAAGCTCACGCCTTGAATAAACCTTTGTTGGTCTTAATGGTGACACTGGACTCAGATTTTATTGTATAGGGAAGAGTTCACCAGACATTAACTAATATTGACAAGAGAATGGGCTGTTAAAATATACACCCTCCCTCCTTTCAAATATCTAGTGACAATTACAAGTTAAAAAGTCAATCTGGAGAAAACTGTTCTTATGATTCAAGAGGTTTTATGATAGATCTCAAAATACAATTTATACACCCAGAGACTAAACATGGAGGACAGCTCAAAGATAAATTTCTTTTGCTATAAATCACTCTTGAATGGAAACGCGACAGAAACAAATCACTATGCCCTAAGTGAATAAACACTGCATTTGAAATTGTCAAAACAATGGAGATTTCTACTGGCCTCCATTAGCCTGTGCTGAAAACATGTCTGTCTCCCTAGTGCTCATAAAGGTCATAAGATCTGGCAAATTGGACAGAGAACTCTGTGTGTTTTCCAGACACCTTTGCTGTGGTACATGCCTCATTAGTAGGACTACTCTAAATATTTCTCCGTTTTTACCATCTTTGACGAATAAGGTATGATGTGCCCCCCCATGTCCTCCTTTTTGTTCATGTCACAACTGACTTGATGCTTATTCTTCATTTTAATTATTGACATGTGTCATGCTTGGCCCATTCCAGTTTGAATGTTTCTCCTGTCCAGTTAGATTTGGACTGGCCTTCCCTAGGCCCATTAGAAACAACCATTTGTTCACCTTTTGCTTTTCACTTCAGAAAGGCTCTGTAGACTCCTATCTTAATTAGCCCTTGCTACATGTTACAATGTTAATCCAAAGTGTTTGCAAACGTACATGTAATTACTTAAGAGTAAGGTCTAGTGAACTCAATTATATGTGCTTCCAAGGAGACCTGCTTACTTTACTCCCTCCCAGTATGACCCTAAGTGAAGTTACACTCTTCGAAGCCTATTGATATCAAGTTAAATAAAACAAAAAATGTGGAAAAGATGGGAGTCCATTTAGGACTGCACTATTAAATCTCCTCATACTATACAAACATTAGCTAGGCCAGTTAGTGTTACCTTATTACAAGGAGAGGGCAGGATGAGCCCCACTTATCAATAAATATCCAGTTCTTTTACATCTCTGATGCTGCCAATGGTACCTCATGAAAATGGGTTTCCATCTTTGTTGAAAACAGCATGTGTGGAGCTCCCTCTTGTGTCTCACCAACAATATCTTTTAACACAGAAAGCAACACTTTCTATTTTCCTGAGGTAGTCTTTAAGTCTACTTCACAAATCACTTTGTGACACCAAGCAACTTGGCTTGATCTGCAGGGACATATCATTTATTACAGCTGTGAACTACCTTAGCATAAACTGGAGGATCCTCACCCATTACAGAAGCTGATTAGTTTAACAGTCTCTGTATTTTTTTTCCTTTTTGAATTATATCTAATTATATTTTTTGTCCCAGATATCCTGCATTTAAGGATCTGGGAGTTTTTATTTCCTTTTAAGATGCTATGGAAGTCCTGCTATCTGCACACACACAAAAAACAGCTCCTCTCCTTTTTTCTTTTCCCCTGCAATACTGTCATATCTTTGACGTCTTGCCCCTGCCCTCCAAGAAAGATGCAGAATCCCAACTAAGAGACAACAGGGGAGATTGATTTATATTGATTTATTGATGCAAACTATTCCAGCACAACACAAATTTATTTTGATTGATTGGCCACTCTTCTACAAATGGTCCCTGGGCAGCTCACAACAACTGGTTAAAAACTCATACAGTTAAACATTTAAATTATATCAAAATCCTGACATTCATCATTGCTCCATAAAACTGTCCCTATTGTGCCTGGAAGTTAAATGGTTACAAGTTATTATAAGGCATAAGTGGAAGGTGGGGGGAGGCTGGCCATGGGGCCCATTCTGATGGTAGTGGTGGTCCTTGGCCTCAACCAAATGCTTGGAGGAAGAGCGCCATCTTGCAAGCCCTCTGTAACTTTGAGAGCTCCATTGCATACCATATAGGAGGGCTACAAACAGGACGTTCACCCAGACCTCTATTTTGGCAACAACTTAGGACACTTCTTTATTAACCTCTAGCAGTGGTGCAGCATGGGTGAATCCTGCCATCTTGTGGTCAGCTGATCACAAGGAAGCCCTGATCTCAGTGGGGCAAACCCAAGCTGCCAAGACACTCTGCCTGCCTGGAGCATGGCTACTCCTACCAGCTGGAACTCCCATGCAGTGAGAGAACCCTGCAGGTGTGGACCTCTACCTGGTTCACCTGTTGCCACCCAGAAATGTGAGCTAGCCAGCCTCCCAAGCAGGGTTGGTGCTGCGGCTCAACATCCACACAGCCTCTTACGGAGGCCCCCAGGATGGTGAGTCCAGCGCACAGACTTGGACTGCCCCTAAACAGATCCGTCCCATGCACAAAACTGCCAGAAGCAACAAAATAACAGATCTATAGCAGGAATAGTTTATGTAAATATAATAATAATAAATTTAATAAATGTTTAATTAAAAATAATAAATGCATAACAAATCACATCCTTGCTGACCTTCTCATAAGACCAAACGCGTTTCAACCCTACTGGGTCTTCCTCAGTGGTCAGAACTGTGATAATACACTCTGTATAAAATATCTAAACTCATTATAAAGTGTAGCTGAGTGGTTGAAAGGGATCTGTAAATTATGGCTCCAACCAATATATGTAAATTTTAGACCTTTTGGAGACCACCTCCTATGGCGTATGCCTAAACTCACTACTCTTCGCTATTATATATTTCTGTGTTGAGAGTGTATCTCATGTGCGTCAGAAAAAAAGTTGCCCGAGTTGGCTGCAGAGGGGAACGAGGCTGGGCATTGAGGCACATCCCCTTTTATGGGCATGCAGACCACGGCCCTCCCCCCCTCATGTCGTGCCAGCCACATAAGGCGCACGGCACCCGTGGCCAGCTCTGCTAGTCCAAATGCCTCTCTGCCCTCTTTTGTGGCCTCATCTCCTCCACAGGAAAAGTCAAAAGTAGCAGAAAAAGAGGTAGATCCGACATGAGATGGATTGACTCAATCAAGGAAACCACAGTCCTCAATTTGGACCTGAGCAAGGGCTTATAACAATAGGATATTTTGGAGATCATTAATTCATAGGGTTGCGATACATCAGAGTGACTTGATGGGACCGAAAACACACCCAAAGATACACAGCAAGAAGACGACACTCCCAAAGCCATGTGATTCACAAAAGTCACCCAAGAATTTCTCAGAAAGTCTATCTCAACTTTACTGTTATCTAGACCAATATATTCCATTTTTTTCCAGTACAGAAAACTAAAGTTAGGAATTTCCAGAAATTGCTGTTTTTCAGCATTTTTCACTTTGTTCAGTACTGGCTGTTCATGTCAGGGGAAAGACTATGATGGATAACATTATTGTTTCATGCTTACGGGTAAGTCTGTGATCACATTCCTGAGTCTGTAATCACATTCCTACAGTACTACCTCTCAGGGCAAGGAAGAGCAAAATGCAATAACTGCATTTCTCAAAGCCCTCATATCTCCCACCCAATATATATAATTTCATCCTATTTTACTGTTGAGAAACCCCTGAAACATTCTTCAGGCTTCAAGAAACCCCAAAGGTGGCACAATTATGCAGAATATGGTGGAAAGCATAACTGTGTACATTCCCACCTGGGGCCCCTCCAGCCCAGGACAATCATTAGCCATTTTGATAGGGGGGGTGGAAGGTCCATATAACCATATATGGTCATAAGGTAAAGGTACCCCCTGTGCAAGCACTGAGTCATGTCTGACCCTTGGGGTGATGCTTGCTAGCATTTTCATGGCAGACTCAATACGGGGTGGTTTGCCAGTGCCTTCCCCAGTCATGACCGTTTACCCCCCAGCAGAAAGCTGGGTACTCATTTTACTGACCTCGGAAGGATGGAAGGCTGAGTCAACCTTGACCCGGCTGCTGGGATTGAACTCCCAGCCTCTATATATATAGTTGAGCTGAGGCTCCTTGTAGTTCCACCATTCCTTAATGTTAATCTTATTGTTGTTATTCACCTTGTTGTCCTAGAAATGATGTTACCTGTATCGTTTTCTTGTTCCATGTCAACCTCCCTGAGCCTTCTGACAGACAGACGGACTAATTTCTGCCCATTCAGGAAACCTTTCGAGGACCCTCAAGAAACCCCAAGGTTTCAAGAAACCCTGGTTGAGAAAGACTGCTGTACACTGAAGAAAACATCTCACATGCAGGTATGGTGGTAAGCAGAAATTGCTGCAAGTCTGGATCGGAGTGGATATCTTTCTCTTCTGGGATAGGCTTGGGAAAGACATAGTGGGCTCTACGAGAGACAGCATAGTGGGGTGGTTCGTATACAAGACTAGGAACTAGGAAACCCCTGTCTGAACCCCATTCTGCCATGAAAGCTTTCTGGGTGTTGTTGGGCTAGCCCCTCTTGCTCAGCTTAACCTACTAAGTCTTCTTAGATAAAATGGAGGAGGTGGAAACAATGTTGTAAGTCACTTCAGGGCCTAGTCTGCACACATAGGATAATGCACTTTCAATGTGCTTTGGCAGCTGCATTTTCCTGTGCAGAACAGGAAAATCTACTTCTAAAGCGCATTAAAGGTGCATTATCTATTGTGTGCAGACTAGGCCCTGGTTCCCACCATGGAGGCTAAAAATACCCAAATAAAAATCTCAGGGCTCTGCATGCTTTTTTTTCTCCCTCATATGCAACATAACTCACAGGAAAGAGGGGAAATGATGCATGATGAGCTTGTGCTGCCCTTATGGGTAAGAGGAAATTGATCTAAGTTCGGATTGTGTGCCTGGAACGATATGTCTTTGTGTTCCCAGAGAAGCAAACATTTTATGGGCAGGAAAAAATTATATGCCGGTATTCAAGATAGCAGAAATTGCTGAACATTTGGAACTGGAGCCTGGGGAAAAAATGTAGCTCTTCGCTGTAGGCACAGCCAGATTTCTAAAAGCCCAGCCTCCCTTAGCTGGATCCTGAAGGAGAAAGGGGAGTTGGTTGGTGGGCCAGTCCCTCCTTACTCTCCTCCAGGGCTCTCTGCACCCCCATGATAACGCTCAAGGACATGTCACTTAGGTCCCCAAAGTTCACCCTGAGGGAAAGATCAGGCGGCTCCTCGTGGGAGAACCGTGCCTCGGTGACAACGGCAGCCACAGGAGGTTCTGACTGATCAGCAGGCCCTGCAGCAGTGGCAGCACCCACACCTACCTGCACCTTTGAAGGGGGCACCCAGCGGCCGCCTCAATAAAGAGAGCCTTGCAGGTCGACCCTAGAAAGTCAACCTCCACCTCACAGGTGGGGGGGGGGGAGGACGTGACCATCCCCCTCTCATTCTCCCTCCCCTCCACCCCTTTAGTCTTCTTTGTGGCCTTGCCCCCGGGGCCCCTCTGACCTTCCTACCTGCCACTCATCACTGCAACCCTTGGGCAAACGCTAACTTTGCAAACAGGGAAATTAGAGGCCCTGACCTAACTGCACTGACACCCGTGTCTAAAAAAAAAAAACCCCAAATCTTATGACACCTGCCCCCAGCTATTGTTTTGCTTGGTTAGAAAACCCTAACCTGACAAAACTTCTAAGAAGATTTTTGCACCTGTCTTCTGTTGGGGATTTTAAACAACTGCAGGCACCTGATGCTAAGCCTGGCTAGCTTTAGATGACCCTAGCTAACCTTGAGCAGGAAAGAATGAAGGAAAACCTTTTTAGAAAGTACATGTGAGGTTTGTAAAAACTGACTGGGACACCTGATTAGCAAAAAGTACTAGGAGGAAGGCCACAGAGAAACTGGTGACCTTGAGCTTAAGTCCTCTCTACCAGAAAAGCTGACCTTCAATGTAGAAGAGGAGCAGCCCCTCAGGTGGTTTTTTAACACTATTTAACTGTAATGAAGAGGTGATGCCTTTTCTCTTATAATTCCTGAGCTGGCTAATTACGAAAGGAACTAAAGGTCTATCCTAAAATATTAGTAGGTGGGACTTTACAATATTTCCTAAACTACTCTCTTTTACTGCCCATTTAGAGAGGGAATCCTAATTGGGCACCCCAAGAAGAACCTAACAGTGCTCCTCAGGACACAACCAGAGCACAACGAAGGCCACCCAGGAAACTGTACCCAAAGTTGGCAACCAACAAAAACAAGAACAACAACTGCAATGAACTATTAAGCCTTGAGCTGTGAAAACAGAACCACTACCAAGCAACAAATACTAATCCCCAGACCACAACACCACTGGCCTAGAACAATATAAATGGACTTAAACAACCAGCTTTAAAAACACAAGAACCCCCCCCCCCACAAGACAAACAAACTCTGCCCTGCCCCCAAACCAGAAACTGCAACAAGAAATAACAATTTAAATAACCTTCCTTAAGAGCAGCACCCAAAAAAAACCAGCCACATGCCCTGCCCCTGACCCCCAAACAACAGCAGCAACAACACATTCAACAATGAAAATGAACCCCAAATACACACCCGAACCCCACCCACAGAAACCCAAAGAGAATAGTTTTTCTGGGGAAGAGAAGTTGATGGAGAAGAGGAAGAGGAAAAAAATAAAGCTAGAGGAGAGAGTCCCTTGGTCAAACCATGAGATGTCTTCTCCAGCAATGATCCTCCAGAGTTCAGTGCACCAAAGCAGCCAACCACCAAGGCAGGACCAGCAGTCTGGGACTCAGGTTCAAAGAACCTGTATTTCTACCAGAGCTCCAGGTGACCTCAGCAGCAGCCAATCCAGGAACAGAACAGAGCAGGTAAGAGACCCCCTATCTTTAAATAGTCTCTTGGCCAGGCAGAGATTTTCAAACAGGAAAAAAACTTCTGATTGGCCAAGAAATTCCCCCCAAAAAACCTGCCTCCCTATTTGCTAACTTCCCACACACCCCGCCTCCTCACCCACACCTACCTGTTTTTTTTGGTTCCAGCAAGCAAGCTTCTACAAGCTGCAAGACCCAGCATTGCAACTGCATTTACAGAAGCAAATGCATTGCAATGATTGGCTGGCCTCCCCCTCCCTTTTGCCCTGGATGGGCCCGGGCAAAGGTTGAGAAGACAGAGCAGGAATGGCCAGGGCCTGGGAAGAGAAGTCCCTTCAAATTTTAAAAGGCTGCCAGGGAGGGTGAGGGGGCTTGCTTGCCACAACACAGCAAAGCCTTGGAGGGCCGCAAAAGCAGCCCCCAAGGCTTCACCGGGCCACAGCAGGCCTCTGACAGTGGGGCTGGAGGGGAAGAGGGCCTTGCCTGCTGCAGCCTGAAGCCTCAGAGGGTCACACAAGTGCCCCCCCCCCATGGCTTCAACAGGTGATGGCAGGACATTGACAGTGGGGGAAGCGGAGCCCAGGCCAGGAAGCTCACCAGCTGCCTCACTGCAAGGCGACTGCAGCCCTTCCCGGCCCAAGGGGGAAGGGAAGCCATCCCTTCCTCCTTTCTAGCACCCATATATCAGTTACAATGGGCTTTATTTCTAGTATATTATATATACAGTGCATATTTATTTGAAACTAAGTCCCAGACTGTTTCCACTATTATTTGCTGGCATGTTCTTGCCACATGTTCTCTGGAAGCTGACCAGAATTTTTTGCCTGGCATTCTGCATTTGTGGTTTTCTCTGGTACCGTCCAAGCGTCCGTTTGTGGCCTGCATTTTGCACGTCCGTCGGGAGCGTCAGCACTTCTGATCTCACCTTGCCTCCCTTACTTTTAAAAAATATCATCCTCATCGCCATCCCCCTCCCCCCTCCCCCCTCCCCCCTCCCCCCTCCCCCCTCCCTTCCTCCCCCTTCTGGGGGGAAGGTTTCCATATGCTATGTGGCTCGTCCTATGTGGCTCATTCCATATGCTATGTGGCTCAGCCTTCTGGGGAGAAATGCAAATTCAAAGATAGCTTGGAAAAATGGTGCCTACTTGCACATTTGTTTTAATGGTGCCACTTCAGTTAAGCATTCTGGGCCATCAACTGCCTCCCCCCATATAGTGCATTTTATTTTTTATTAAAAAAAAATACCCTGTTATTAGGTTAGAACACTCCTACATTGTAACACAAAAACACCTCTTTTTGTACTTGGAGAATGCTGGGGGAGACTGCTGGATGAAATTCAAAACATTCCTTGTTTTGCATGAAATTGACCAAGGCTCCATTTCCCTACATGAAACTGTCAAAGAGTGTTCTGTTGAAAGTTTAATCTTAATCTGTATGTTGTGCTTGTGCTACTTCAAAACTGAACCAAGGCAGACCTGAACCAATGGGTTGAAATTAATTCAAAAGAAATTTCAGCTAAACATCTGGAAGTTCCTGACATCTAGAGTGGTTCCTCAGTGGAACAGGCTTCCTCAGAGGATGGTGGGTTCTCCTTCTTTGGAAGTTTTGACGCAGAGGCTAGTCGTCTGACTGAAATGCTGATTTTATGAACTTAGGAAGATTTTGTGGGCAGGTAGGGATTGTGTCAGTGTTGGTCTCTTGTGGCCCTTCCTTGCATACCCAGGGAACTGCTGGTCACCACTGTAGAATGCTAGGTGAATTTAATCCAGGCCAGGCTGGATTCTGCTGATTTTGGGTGGAGGGATCACTTGAGGTCAGTGTGGGTGGGCAGGTAGTTGTAAGTTTCTGCATTGTGCAGGAGGTTGGACTAGATGACTCTAGAGGTACCTTCCAACTATATGATTCTATGATTCATTACCTTGCCTTATATATATGTGAGACTGATTTCTAGAACATTCAACCAAGAGTGCATTCATTTTGTTTTGGTTGAATGCATTAATTCGTGCACAAAGGAACAGGTGGCATAATTTTCTTTTCCTTGATGGTTGAACTTTCTAGCACCTAATGACATCATATGTGGCAAAAAGGGTATTGCATAGATTCAGCTACCAGGGCCACCCATAAACCCTTTGGGCTCCCTTTCACTTGTTTTTCGGTCTGTGGCCCCCTTCAAATGTGCCACTGAGAATGGCTGCCCGAAAGCCTACGAGAAAGCCCATGGAGGATGAAAGTATGCCCACCCCAACCCCAAGTATCAAAAGCCTTTACAGTCCTGCTGGATAAAATGATCTAACCAGCACACAGTGGCCAACCAATTTCCCTAGAGGGCCTTCGAACAGGGCCAACAGGGCCTGATGCTGCCTCCTAGCGCCATTATTCAGGTTTACTACCTCTGCATATGGAGGGTCTGTTTAGTCACCAAGGTTTAAACCTGCTGAAGAACTTCTCCAGGAATCTGTCCAATCTTCTTTGAAAGCCAAATCCCTAAAGTTCTGGGGAGCATATCCTGAGCAAGCTCCCTACCTCACCTCTGGCAGAAGCTGTTCTTCTCCCCAAACTCTGTCTTGCAAAGCCATGCCTAATTTTAAGACTCTGAGTTGAGGACGTGAAAGTTAAAATCAAGTAACCCTACCAGCTTCGCTTCTTGGAGAGCTAGGTTGGTGTAGTGGTTAGGAGTGCGGACTTCTAATCTGGCAAGCCGGGTTCGATTCTGCACTCCCCCACATGCGGCCAGCTGGGTGACCTTGGGCTCCCCACAGCACTGATAAAGCTGTTCTGACTGAGCAGTGATACCAGGGCTCTCTCAGCCTCACTCACCTCACAGAGTGTCTGTTGTGGGGAGAGGAAAGGGAAGGTGACTGTAAACTGCGTTGAGACTCCTTTGGGTAGAAAAAAGCAGCATATAAGAACCGACTCTTCTTCTTCTTCGGGGGAGGCAAGGGATGCAATGAGAAGCGTGGGATGTGTACAAAGCTAGCAAAAAGGACCAGCATTCTCCATCTCTCCCACGCTCCTCAAACCTGACAGATTTTAGATTTTAAATTGATGGCTATTCCATGTGTGTGCATGAGAGAGAGAGAGAGGCTTAAAATCAGACACAAGCTACAGGGACTTCAAAAAGGAAGGTAAGAAGAAATGGCCATAATGCCTGGGATGCACATGCTCTTTTAATAGAATACATCCGCTTTTTCCAAGCTGAGAGCACTGAAACAAAAACTGCTGGCAGGTAATGTTTAGGAAGAGGCTGTGGTAGCCAAACAGGCCAGTTGCCTGATGTGCCAATGTCCAATGAAGATGACCACCCATGAGATCCCAGAAGCAGGCAGAAGAACTTCATTGCAATAAAGGAGGCTTCAAAACCTGAAGACTCCACCCAAGCAGCAGCGAAATTAACTTTTTAATGTGGGTTGAGCTCTGGGTTGAGAAATACGTGGAGACATGTAGGCCCTGTGAAAACTCCACAGCTTGGTCAGCTGCGTAGGGCCTGTAAGGAGCTCTTCCGCCAGGCTTATGGTTGAGGCCTGCTTGGACAATTGTGGGTATCAGTGTTAAGGGCCTCCCACGCTGCAATCCAGATGTATTCCTTGCCTCCTTCCTACTAAGACCACTTTGAGATTCCTTCAGGTAGAGAAAAGCAGCATATAAGTACCAACTCTTCTTCTTCAGTAATCTCAGGGCTCTCTCGGCCTCACCCACCTCACAGAGTGTCTGTTGTGGGGAGAGGAAAGGGAAGGCGAACGTAAACCGCTTTGAGACGCTTTCGGGTAGAGAAAAGCGGCATATAAGAACCAACTCTTCAGTAATCTCAGGGCTCTCTCAGCCTCACCCACCTCACAGGGTGTCTGTTGTGGGGAGAGGAAAGGAAAGGGAATTGTAAACCGCTTTGAGACGCTTTCGGGTAGAGAAAAGCGGCATATAAGAAAACTCTTCAGTAATCTGAGGGCTCTCTCAGCCTCACCCACCTCACAGGGCGTCTGTTGTGGGGAGAGGAAAGGGAAGGTGATTGTGAGCCACTTTGAGAGTCCTTCGGGTAGAGAAAAGGGGCATATAAGAACCAACTCTTCTTCTTCTCTCCATAAAGGAGACATCTTCAACTGACCAACCATGGGCTTGTTAACGTGTCAATGCTGTTCAACCAGTTACTGAGCATACTAGAACGAACATTATGTTATCATTGCTATTACTGTTATTTATTTTGACTTCCTTACTGAGTTACACTTAATGGTTCCACGTTCTCCCATGTTCCATGTAAACCGCCCTGAGCCACAGGGGAAGGTGGTACATAACTATATAATAAATAAATACACTTCCTTCAGATCTACACTGCTAGAGCGTCTCACCACCATTTCAAGAGGGCCGAAGTCTTGTCTATGAGCTGCAACCTGAGGGGGGAAATTCCCCACCCAATGGATAAAATGTGCTCTTGCTGCTCTATTCTCCCCTGAGCGACAGGAAAAGATACCCACTGAACGCGCCTTATCCAACCTGCGCGGAAGGCGCCGCTCCTGTCAGAAAAACCAGCGCATCCCACTCTCTCAACACTCTTTTGCGCACTCTTCCCGCCCGCCCGCCCGCCATTTATCCGCGCAGCCCAAATCAATGGCACGATGGGACCCAAACGCGGGACCCCCTCCCGTCGGCTGCCCACGCCAAGGCACCTGGCGCGCTGCGCCCTTGGGCCTGGGAGGGCCGCTTTGGCCGGGGCCACGCTGCAATGGAGAGCAGCTCAGCGCCAAGGAAGGGCGGCCTGCCTTCCGAGGAAGCCCCCGAGACTGGGCGGCAGCAGCGGCGGCCACGTCAGTCTTGGCCCCTTGCCGCCGCCGCCTCCGGCTCAGACCCGGATCCGCGGCGCGCCTTTTGCCCAGCTTGCTCCGCGCGCGCGCCTCCGCCCCCTGCCCCGCCTCCGCCCTCGCTGCCTCCGCCCCGGCCCAGCCAAGCCGGCTCGGGAGGGCCCCACGCAAGACGCTGCTGCGCCCGCCGCCGCCACCGGGTAAGAGGCCGCTGCTAGTTGCTGCTCCTTCGCCGTGCAAGCCCGGCCGGCCCGGGGAGGAAACGCAGAGCCTGCCAGGCAGCGTCAAGGGGGCTGGAAAGTCCCCGCCGCCGCCTCTTCTCCAGCCTTCCGGGCCGCCTTCGGGCTTCTCGGCCGGCTCCAGCGCTCCCTCCCCGGACATCCTTTTGTTAGCAGAAAGAAAGTCTCTCGCCCGGGGGAAGCCACCGGTTGAATCTCGGGGGGGGGGGTTTGAAAGGGGGGCGGCGGTAGCACTCCCACCCCGTCTCCCGCGCCCCCGGGCTCGTTCCGACGCTTTATCGCGTGTTAGTCTCTTGCTTATTCCGCATGCGTTGCCTAATGCGGTGCTTTTGCAAAGGGTTTTTTTGAAAATGTATTAGCCAATGTGCAGTTCCAGCCCTGCTCTCATCTTGCCCAAAGGTTTCAGTAGCTCAGCCATCTCCGCAGTCTCCCCTCCCTCTTCTGTGCAGTTATAAAGCGTGATTCCGACTCCTGTTATTTTTTTCTTTCTACTCTCTTCAGTTTTCGTTCATGGGGCTTGCCTTGCCCTGTTCTTCTGCTTCTTTCCCCTCCATTGATGTGTTTTCCTCCCTCCCCACAGTGTCTTCCTGCAACACCATCTCACCCAAATCTGCTGCTTTTGGCATAGACATAGGCCGTTTTGGAAAGAGTGACAAAATGTCAATCTAGTAGTTTAGTTTTATGGCCTTAGTGCCTTGCTGTGTACAGAAAAGGTGCTGTTGGGTGTTTAGTGGGGGTACTAAAATAATGTGCAGGAGATGCCATCTTAAAAGGGTACGTTTCTCAAGAAATTAATACGTGGATCAAAGGAACAAGGTGCTGTTCTGTCGGTCAGATTTCTTCCTCCCATTCTGCACACTTTGTATAATGCACTTTCAGTGTGCTTTGCACCTGTGCAAAACAGGAGTGTCTGCTTCTAAAAGGCCTTAGAAGTGCAGTATCCAATGTGTGCAGAATTGCTGTTGGGAACAAATCCCTTGCCAACCTCCCAGTGGGCCTAGGAGAAAATGCCAGCTTTGCGGGGGGGGGGGGCACCATTTGGTATTATACTCCTCTGAGAGCCCTCCCTGAGCACCACCCTCAAATCTCCAGAAATTGGCAACCCTATTTGCAACTGAAACACCTGGGAAGAAAGTAGTACTATGCATGCCATGATTAACTACTTCATTCTTGTGCTATTACTAATGAACCCAGTTATGAATAGCTCTGATTCTTACGCTGTTAACTTCTTAAGCCAATTATCAGCAAACCCATCCAACCTCCTCCAGTTTGGCCTGTTCCACATCTGTCTGCCATGTATTCCTCCCCCATTTTCTGTGGTTCTCATCCCTGCATCTATAGGGTCTTGGAAGATACAAATCTGTGCTAACCGCGTTAATGTTTAATCCCTCTGCCAGTGCTTACAATTGGACCATTCTTTTCCTTGACATAATGGGCATGGTGTGCCAAGATAAACTCTATGTATACTACTCTTGCCTATGCCCTAGCAAAAATATGAAAAGTAGATTACTAAAACCAACATTTGAAAGGAGGATTTTAAAAATAGGACACACCTACTTCAGACAAATCATGTGTACATGCACTTAGACAAGGAGGACTGCAATTCCTATGTACATTTCCTTAAGCAGGGGTAGTCAAACTGTAGCCCTCCAGATGTCCATGGACTACAATTCCCATGAGCCCCTGCCAGCAAATGCTGGCAGGGGCTCATGGGAATTGTAGTCCATGGACATCTGGAGGGTCACAGTTTGACTACCCCTGCTTAAGGAACAACTATCAAATTCTCCCGTTTATTTGGAAATAAGTTGCAGCGAATTTGATAGTTCCTTAAGGAAACATACCTAAGAACAGCAGCCCTCCTTGCCTAAATACATGCACACATCCTTTTCCTGTGGATGACCAGGCCTTCGTTCCAGTCCTGGGTTTGTATGTCTACCTGCAGACTAGTGGGTGTATCATGTCAACCGATGGGGGTGTTTGAATGGCCGGTAAACACATCTCAAACTTACTTGCCACCGCAGGGATTGGATGTCATCAGCACTTTACACCAATGTTTTGGGGTTTTTTTAAACAAGGAATTTAGTTAAAAAAGAAGAGCACTGTTCACAGCTGAATCGCATTACTAAATTCACTACCTGATAGCTACACCGCTGAACTTCTCTGGGAAGTGAAATTTCACAAGAGCAATCCTGTATTAACTAAAGCATAATGATTGGCATAATAGACTACTCTCTCTCCTTGGACAGAGGGGAAGAACCCATTTGTGGAGAGGGAATAATGATTTACACTAAACTCATACAGGGAAATGAAAGCTGTAGTGAATTCCCATTTTATTGCCTTTTGCATTAAAGCAAATGTTTGTCTTTGAGAAGACGTTTACTATGTTCCGCATTTTTGCGTGCGTGTTGTCACTTCCTATCTATGGCAACCCTCTAAATTAACATTGTCTCAGGTGTCCACTCATTCAGATGCTGCCAACTGAGGGCCGTGGATTCCTTGGTTGAGTCCATCCATCTCAGGTTGGAGCGCCCTCTTTTCCCAGCTGCCTTCAACTGTTCCCATCATTACAGACTTTTCGCAGTGACTCTTGTCTTCTCATACTATGGCCAAAGTATGGTAGCCTCAGTTGAGTCATTTTAACTTCTACAGCAGGCTGTCTGAACTGGGGTTTTGTGACGGCTCTGGAAGAGTTTCATCGACTGTGTGGAAGTTATGTCTGGGATTTCTCACAGCCTGAGACCTGCCGGACCACCTTTTTCCTTATGATCCCTCAAGAACGTTATGATCGTCCGGGATCTGCTCAAGGTCCCCGGCCCAAGAGAGGTGAAACTGTCCCGGACCCTGGCCTCAGCCTGTTGGAATGAGCTCTTGAGAGAGATCAGAGCCCCACGGGACCTTAATCAGTTTCACAGGGCCTAGAAGACAGAGCTGTTCCACTGGGCCTGTGATCTAGGCCCACAATAACATCCACTGAAATCCTGGCCAGGAGGAGGAGGAGGAGGAAATAGAAGGTTGGTTGCCTCCTAGAGAACACCCCTGTCTAGGTATTTTCTAGGTATTTTCGATGAGCTGATTGTCCAGAGTGATTGCTTTACAGTTTTTTATATTGTATGTGCATTTTATGGATGTTACCCACCCTGAGCGTCTGGAAGGTTGCAAATAAATTATCATTGTTATCATTATTTTAAGAATGTTTCAGGGGTTTCTCAGTAGTAAAAAATTTGAGCAAGGCTGAGAGAGCCAGCTTGGTGTAGTGGCTAGGAGTGCAGACTTCTAATCTGGTAAGCCGGGTTTGATTCCCGATCCTCTTCCACGTGCAAGCAGCTGGGTGACCTTGGGCTCGCCACAGCACTGATAAAGCTGTTCTGACCGAGCAGGAATATTAGGACTCTCTCAGCCTCACATCCCTCACAGGGTGTCTGTTGTGGGGAGAGGAAAGGGAAGGTGAATGTAAGCTGCTTTGAGACTCCTTCTGGTAGAGAAAAGCGGCATATAAGGACCAACTCTTCCTCTTCTTCTTCTACAGAGAGTTCAGGCTTGATTCAATCTAGAACCCACTTATTTTTCTTTGGTAAGCCATTCTATCTGTAGAACGCAAAACACCACATTTCAAAGGAATCGGCTTTCCTGTAGCTTCCTTCATTGTCCAGTGTTATATTGGAGACACCCTGAAACCTTTTGTTTTTCTTACAGGTGGTGCTTCTTTGAGAATTCGTTGAACATCAGTGGATTATGACAGTGAAAAATTCCAAAGAGAGGCTTTTCAGATGCAGATTAAAGATACCCAGACGCTCATAATGGAGTATTTCTTAACCAAAGGAAAACGCACCAGAGACTTTAAAAGCATATTCTTGTTTTTGCTTTTACTATGTCTGATTACCTCTGTTTGTCCCGATAAAGACTATTACAGTTTACTTGGAATATCTAGAGAAGCAACAAGTAGAGAGATACGGCAGGCTTTCAAGAAGTTGGCGTTAAAGCTGCATCCAGATAAGAATCAGGTGGGTTTTCTTACCAAGAAGCCAGTTTGGTGTAGTGGTTAGGAGTGCGGACTTCTAATCTGGCATGCCGGGTTCGATTCTGCACTCCCCCACATGCAGCCAGCTGGGTGACCTTGGGCTCGCCACGGCACTGATAAAGCTGTTCTGACCGGGCAGTGATATCAGCGCTCTCTCAGCCTCACCCACCCCACAGGGTGTCTGTTGTGGGGAGAGGAAAGGGAAGGCGACTGTAAGCCGCTTTGAGCCTCCTTCGGGTAGGGAAAAGCGGCATATAAGAACCAACTCTTCTTCTTCTTCTTCAAGGAAATGTTTTCCGTATGGCAGATGCTCCAGGTTAAACCTACTGAGGAGTACCAAAATTATAGTGACTATGAATGGGGTTGTATCCAACCAGCTTTTTCACTGGTGAAAAATGGAGGGAGAGGTCCTCTTTGACTACCCAAAAAAGCTGTGTTGGGGATTATGGCACTTGCATGGCAAAAAGACATTTGGTACAGACATGGTAGTAAGAAAACGGTACTCTGTGAGATTGAATTTTTAAAAAGCTGGCTGGATCCAACCCATGATAAAGTTGTTTGGAAAATAGCAGTTGATGGCCAGTGATTCTTAAATTAGGACCCCAATGGGGGTTGGCTGTTTGGAAAATAGCAGTTGATGGCCAGTGATTCTTAAATTAGGACCCCAATGGGGGTTGGCTGTTTGGAAAATAGCAGTTGATGGCCAGTGATTCTCAAATTAGGACCCCAAAGGGGGTCGGCTACTGTCTCCCAAGTAGGTTTTGAATGAAGAAAGGGAGAAGAAGGAGTAGGGTGCACTGCAAGAAGGAACTCAATGACAAATCTGGGTTTGCCTCTGTGTAATGTCTGAAATGGCCATGAAATGCTGTTATTGGCTCAGAAAGGCTATATATTTATTAATGTCCAGTGTGAAAAGTTAAATATAAACCTTTTCAGTGTTGATTGCTGTGGTTTCTTGCACAGGGGGGAGGGCACAGCGGCCGTGACATCGCCCGACCTGATTGAAGCAGTGTTGCCTTTGGTGAGGCAGCCAGCAGGCGTGCAGGACAGTGGGCGGCCAGAGCGACAGGCTTTGCTGGCCACAGCGGTCCCGGTCTCCTGGACAACTGGGCAGGGTGGAGCAGGACACACTGGCCGCCGCCACCTGCCTGCGGCGATGGTGGCATGGGTGAGGTTGGGGCCAGGCATCCAGAGTGGCCGTCTGGTCAGGGTACCGCAGGTCTGCCACCTTCCACAGCCAAAGGGGCATCTGGCTGCGAGGGGCAGGCACCGTAGAGGCTGTCCTGGCCACACCCAGAGTGGCCTGCTCAGCCGGAAGCCAGACGTGTCCCGGACACTGGCCCGGAGAGCACTGCCTTTTCTCAAACATTAAAGGCACTAACGGTTACAGATTTTTATTTCTAGGCCACCCCTCTCTTACAATAGTCTCAGAGGAGCTTCCGACACGAAGTCAATGGGATGGGTTGGGTAAGGTCTGATAACGCCTTTTATAATGGATCTGGCAACGAAGAACCTAGTGTGCAAACAATTAAAGGGCGTGGTGGCCTCTTAAAACACTGGGCTACATTGTTTTTGCATACCAGTGACGACTTTACTCTTTTACAGAACGACCCTGCAGCACATGAAAACTTCTTGAAGATCAACCGAGCTTACGAAGTGTTAAAAGATGAAGATCTGCGGAAGAAGTATGATAAATACGGCGAGAAGGGCCTAGAAGATCACCAGCAAGGAGGCGGATACGAGAGCTGGCACTTCTATCGCTACGATTTTGGTAAGAGGGTTGTTTTGTACCTCGCAAGCCGTTAAGAATTATTACATCCCGTTTTCCTCATAGAGGACTAATGCATCTTTCTAGTAAACAAGAGTGGGCAAAATTCGGCAAAGATGCAACTCGGCTTGAGCTCACTCGCTTCAGTAAGCTTTAGTGTTCTTACCGTTACGTTGGATCGGGACCAATGAACAGCACAGTATTCGTTGTGTACTTGGCTTTCTTAGTTATTCCAGTTCTTGGGAACAGGACATTCTTCGTCCCCAGTATGTTTAAATGACTTTCTGCTTTCAGCATGACAGTCCTAGGACTTGCTTCTGTTATCTGTTTAATAGAGTCACCTGGGGAAGCCATCTTCTAAAATGATCTTTACTTAATATTTTGGTGCATGGATGGCCAAGCTGGCAACACATGGTATGCACCTGACCACCAAGAAAGCCAGCTTAGTGTAGTGGTTAGATGTGTGGACTTCTAATCTGGTGAGCCGGGTTTGATCCCATGCTCCTCCCCCACATGCAGCCAGCTGGGTGACCTTGGACTGGCCACAGCACTGATAAATCTGTTCTGACTGAGCAGGAATATCAGGGCTCTCTCAGCCTCACCTCCCTCACAGGGTGTCTGTCGTGGGGAGAGGAAAGGAAAGGGAAGGCAACTCTAAGCCACTTTGAGATTCCTTTGGGTAGAGAAAAGCAGCATAAAAGAACCAACTTTTCTTCTCCAGTAATATCGGGCTCCCTCAGCCTCCCCTCCCTCATAGGGTGTCTGTGGTGGGTAAAGGGAAGGTGAATGTAAGCCGCTTTGAGACTCCTTCAGGTAGAGAAAAGCGGCATATAAGAACCAACTCTTTTTCTTCTTCAGTAATATCAGGACTCTCTCAGCCTCACCTTCCTCATAGGGCGTCTGTTGTGGGGAGAGGAAAGGGAAGGAGAGAAAAGCGGCATATAAGAACCAACTCTTTTTCTTCTTCAGTAATATCAGGACTCTCTCAGCCTCACCTTCCTCATAGGGTGTCTGTTGTGGGGAGAGGAAAGGGAAGGAGAGAAAAGCGGCATATAAGAACCAACTCTTTTTCTTCTTCAGTAATATCAGGACTCTCTCAGCCTCACCTTCCTCATAGGGCGTCTGTTGTGGGGAGAGGAAAGGGAAGGAGAGAAAAGCGGCATATAAGAACCAACTCTTCTTCTTATTTTGTCTGGACAGTGAAAATGCTTCTGCAGCATTGCTTTGTTTACCTGTTTGAACACCTTACCTCTCCCATTTTCTGCTGATTTTTGAGGGGATTCACAATTAGCCTTTCTACCCTTACTCTTACTCTTAAAGGGAGCATTCACAGGCCAAAGATTCATGGCAGAATTCACACCAAATCTCTCTGCCTTTTCTCCTTCACACATACATATAATATCTCCACAGTTCTGATGGTAGTTCATTAGCCTGACGAAGGGTGCTTGCACTCAAAAGCTCATGCCTTGAATAAAACTTTGTTGGGCTTAAAGGAGCTATGGGACTCAATTTTTGTTGTGCTACTTCAGACCAACACTGCTACCCACTTGCATCTCTCTGAATAATGATGTTTCATCTTAAACTCATGCCACAAAGCAGTAATTGATTATTTGACTCAAATGTTATCAGCAGAGTTTTTAAAAAAAATTTAAATACTGATCTGAGTTGTTTTGTTTTACTAGGTATTTACGATGATGATCCTGAAATCATAACACTGGACAAAGGAGAATTTGGTAAGTGATTGAAGTCAAGCACCTGCAATTTTACTTACAGGTTTCCCAAGTAGAGTCCTGTGGCTTTCAAGCTATACTCAGAAGTAGACACGGAAGACACTGCAAAATGTCAGCCAGAACTGCATACGCATTTAGTGTTTAGAAATAACACCAGGCTGCCTTTGACTCAATTTAGCTGTACAGATTTGTTGAGCTAAGCAACTGTTTCAACCTGAATTTCAAAACTGCTGACCACATTCCCACGAAGAAAAGACTTATCTGCCTCCTAGTTCTCTTTATCGGCAGTGATGAGTCCTGGCCTAGTCACAAAAAGCCACCCCCTGTTAGAAGGATTCATTCAAAAACTGTTATTATGATACAATCATAGGGTTTTCTCCTAGTTGATGGTATGAGTCCTGGTCTAAAATTGCCATCCTGAAATAGTCTTTTGATTCTCCCTCAAAGCCAGATTCCTTAGTTTTCCTCCTAGGGAAGCAATTTGCAGGCACTAAGTCACTGGTATTGTGTTTGCACATTCCCTTTCATATTTGACCAGGTTATTTGCAAACTTTCATGTGTGTGCTTAGTAAGATAAGAACCTGCCTGTGCATATAGCAAAGATCCTCCCCTTTTGGCATTTGGACCATGGGGAGGATATATGCTTTCCTTTCCCACTATGGCATTTTAGATTCACCCAATGCAACCTCCAATCTTGCATCGATAATACCGTTCAGTCGGTAGCAAAGAAAAGTAGCCACAGGACAGCTGACTAACAAAGAGTTTGATGCAACTCTTTGCTGTGTTAAACTATTTGAGGGTGATTTTCCATTTGTTTCACTGTAGCTTGTCCGATCTTCTACTGACGATTCGGGGGCTTGAATCAAGTCTTGCTCCGCTGCGCCACAAAACGCGTGTGTCAAAACAGCAGCATAATGCCACGTCTTTCCCGTCCCTTCCTCCACTTATACATTTCAAATAAGATATAAAATTGCGTTAAGATATGCACATCTACACATTTGGAAGATGTGAGCAAATTGGTATGAAAATAATGTGGGCGTTTGGATGCAGAGCCAGTCTCTGTTGCTGGGCAACAAGACACTAAGAAGGCGTTTTCGTTCCCTGTGCGCTCCCGAGGAAGGCTTCTGGCTCTAGGAAATTATAGCTGTAAGGACCAGGGTACCCCCATGCTTCCAAATTCCCTTCACTCCTCTGCAAAGCCAGCCTCATTAGTCTGTTGATCAAATGCACTGGGAGTCTTTATTCGGATAGCTTTTCCTTTGAAACACTGGGTGTTCTTGCCTTGCTGGTGATGCTGATTTTACTCACAGCACTTAACCCAGCAGTGTTAGTAAGGTTGTGAAACTCCAGGGTAGGGAAATTCCTGGGGATTTGGGGGCAGAGCCTGGAGAAGGTGGTGCTTCAGGTGGAGAGGGACTTCAGCAGTATCCAGATGGGTATTTCACACTCCAAAGCAGCTGTTTTCTCCAGGGGAGATGATCTCTGTCGTCTGGAGAGGAGCTGTCATTCCGGGGGAATCTCTAAGTCCCAGCTGGTGGCTGGCCATCCCTCAACATCTGTAGGGTACAGTGCTATGGAGTCTACCCTTCAAAGCAGCTGTTTGCTCTCTAGTCAGGAGACCAGCTGTAGTTCAGGGAGATCTCCAGACCCCATTTATTTGTTGGTATAGTATAGCAAAGTACAAGCTTCTTTAAAGTCCAGGAAACTTGGTAAACCAGCGTCTGGGTCAGCCAGGATGGCTTGCAGGGTTGGTGGGTGGGGAGAAGAAGAGCTGTTTCTTTGTGCCCTGTTTTTTATAGCCCCAAAGAGTCTCAAAGTGGCTTACAATAACCTTCCTTTCCCCTCAACAGACACCCTGTGAGGTAGGTGGGGCTGAGACAGCTCTGTGAGAACTTTGACTGTTCACCCAGCTGCCTGCATGTGGAGGAGTGGGGAATCAAACCCGGTTCTCCAGATTAGAGGCTGCCGTTCTTAACCACTACTCCACGCTGGCAGCGAGCCACTGTGGCTGGAAGAGTGAAGCTGTGCAGGCGAAGGGGCATTTGGGACATAAAGGGTTAGAGGGGGAGGAAGGGAGCCCAAAGCAGTCAGCCACCGGAAGAATGAAGCTCCTGTGGAACATGAAGGAGGAAGACAGAAGCAGCTGGTAGGAATCCTCAAAACACCTCAATAACTATTTCAGGTGTCCCATAATTCAAGGAAAGAGTTGAGGTGTTTTAAGGAGTCCTGCGAGTTGTTTCTGCCTCTTTCCCCTTCATGCCTCCACAGGAGCATCACTCTTCCAGTCATAAACTGGAATAGGCCCAATATCTCTCAGACGTAGGCCCAGTATCTCTCAGAAGGACAGTAGGAGTAGGCCCAATATCTTTCAGAAGTAGGCCCAATATATCTCAGAAGTAGGCCCAATATATCTCATAAGTTGGCCCAGTATCTCTCAGAAGGACAGTAGGAGTAGGCCCAATATCTTTCAGAAGTAGGCCCAGTATCTCTCAGAAGTAGGCCCAATATCTCTCAGAAGGACAGTAGGAGTAGGCCCAATATCTCTCAGAAGGACAAGAACATCTCTGTGCTGCCATTTATTTATGGAACTCACTACGAGATATGCTGAGGGTTAACGAATCTGTAGCTTTTAAAATAAAATAATTTTATCCTGTCCTACCTCAATAACATAACTTGGATCCTTCATTTTCAATAGATGCTGCTGTAAAGTCTGGAGAACTGTGGTTTATCAACTTCTATTCCCCTCGGTGTTCACATTGCCACGATTTGGCACCAACGGTACGTATAGTCCAGTCATGTAAGAACGTATGGTATTCCCTCCAGTGTGGTAGAGAGTCCTGTGGGAACTTCTTTGGATGGGAAGGACTTGAATGTAGGAACACCTTCTTAAGGGACATTTTGGTACGAAAGGGTCTCCTTTCGGTATACAGCCTTGGGAAATCTGTCATCTTGTCCTCCTCTATGAAATCTACAAGAAGTTGAACCAGAGATCCAGCTTCCGTCATCTTAAAAACATGATGGCAAATAATGTCATCCAATCCCTTTGCTGGGCCATGACAAATTTATCGTTCCATAAATACAACATGGAATTTTTATTCACTAGCCCAGGGGTAGTCAAACTGTGGCCTTCTAGATTGTCCATGGACTACAATTCCCATGAGCCTGGCAGGAGCTCATGGGAACTGTAGTCCATGGACATCTGGAGGGCCGCAGTTTGACTACCCCTGCACTAGCCATTCATCTTGAGTCTGCACTTTGAGTTGGATTCATCAAAAGTTTCCATTGGTTTGAGGGAAGGGCATTTGTTCTAATTATCACTTCCTGCAGCACACCTCCAAGCTCCCCCTCTCCTGCTGATCCAGGGGGGGGGTCTTCTGTCTCCCAAGAGCAGCAGTTGGAGGGGGGCCTTTTGAGACTGCAGTGGGAGAAGGAAGCAGTGAAATCACGCTTGGTTTACAGAAACCTGTTTCATCAGTAGAGATATTGTGCAGAAGCCAACTTTTTGAGAGTTTCTTTTAAAATTGTAAATCAGCTAATACTCTCTTTGTCTCACTCACACACACACACACATACGGTCAGGGCTGTCTTAACAGCATTACAGGCCCCTGGGCAAAGCAGTCCACTGGGATCCTACCTCACAGGGCCACTCGCAGGAATGAAAACAAAAATTATCAATAAAATTAAATCTTTTGCTAATTAGTACCTCCAACAATATCAGGGTTTAAACATTAAAAAAACAAGGGCTAAACAACTTTCACATCTTATGGCAACAGCTTGTCCATTCACATATCACAAATTAACAATACATAACATAGATTAGCATGGGTCCCCATGTTTTGCACACAGTGCCAAATTTGCATGCTGGGGGAAAAGAGAATTGTGTAACTCTTTGCAGCGTGTGTGTGTTTTTTTAAGCAAGCATTCACTCATTTAAAAAATCTTCCAATTCTCATTCTTTTTCTTTTCAAGTGGAGAGAATTTGCTAAAGAAATGGATGGATTAATACGCATTGGAGCTGTCAACTGCGGTGATAACAGAATGCTTTGCCGACTCAAAGGGGTCAATAGCTACCCAAGCCTGTATGTTTTTAAAACTGGAATGGTAAGCAAGCAAATGGTAGCCCTAATCTAGCTTCGCTTTCTACAGGAGAAAGAGTCTGCACAGTCTTCTTACTGCCAGCTTGGTGTAGTGGTTAGGAGTGCGGACTTCTAATCTGGCAAGCCGGGTTTGATTCTCCGCTCCCCCACATGCAGCCAGATGGGTGACCTTGGGCTCGCCACATGAGGGCTCTCTCAGCCTCACCTACCTCGCAGGGTGTCTGTTGTGGGGAGAGGAAAGGGAAGGCGATTGTAAGCCCCTTTGAGACTCTTTTGGGTAGAGAAAAGCGGCATATAAGAACCAACTCTTCTTCTTCTTCAGTAATATCAGGGCTCTCTTGGCCTCACCTCCCTCACAGGGTGTCTCTTGTGGAGAGAGGAAAGGGAAGGCAAATGTAAGCCGCTTTGAGACTCCTTCAGATAGAGAAAAGGGCATGTAAGAACCAACTCTTCGTCTTCTTCATTCATTCATTCATTCATTTGAGGCATAGTGTTCTTTCTTCAGCATAGCATAATTATACGGGGATTTCCAAGGCAAAGTAGCATTATTGGCAACTTCTGATCTGTATAAAATATTAGTAATAAAAATGAAAATGCTTTACAAATACTGCAGTTTCTTAAGATTTTCATTGCCTTTTTAATTCCAAATTTTGCACTGGAGAACAGTGTTGCAAGATTAATGTTTTATATGCTTAGGAAGATAAATACCAGACTTCCTTGAAATTGATTACGAATGCTGTTTGCATTTAAAACTAACATTTCGGATCATCTGAACAGACAGATCTACGTATATAGATAACAGACAAATCTGTGTACATATAAATAATATAAATCAGTTTGCTTTGAATCGGATGGCACATTACTTTATAATTGGAATTTTTCTGCCTCCCTTGTAGAATCCAGCGAAATACTTCGGAGACAGGTCAAAGGAGAGTTTAATGAATTTTGCCATGCAGTTCGTTACGAGCACAGTGACAGAATTATGGGCAGGTAAGCTTTTATCAAGCTATTTTTTTATCAATAGTCTGGAATGAAACAGGGGGAGAATGTATGAACAAACCCCACCTGTTCCCCTCTAATCTTCATTAAAATGGAGATAGAACTGCAGAGCTGTGATGTCAAAGCAGCGTAAGAAATAGTTTATTAAAAGCTGAGTTTTGGAATGAAGAGAGGATTGTAAGTATAGCCTGTATGTTTGCTTTCTTCCAGGAAATTTTGTGAACGCTGTAGAGACTGCATTTGCTTCTGGTATCGGCTGGCTAATCACTTTTTGCAGCGATCACGGAGGTAAATATACACGCTTTTGTTCCTTGTGTGTACTTAATATTGCAGACGGAACTTAGTTACTCTGACATCCGAGTGTCAAACCTGAGGCACTCACAGTGGAAAATAGGACAGGAAGGATATTAATGCATCGCTTTTGCTAAAAGCAGCTTGAAGATAAGCATTGTCATGTTTTTTTTTCCTTCTTAATACATTAAGAATTTTAAAATGAACTGATGCCAGGATGTGATCAGCAAGTTACTTTATGAGATAAAATAGAAGAAAAAAAATTTCAAGCTGGCGACGGTGAAGTGATTTAATGTTCAAAGTATCACAGTGTTCAAAACAATTTCAAAACGGATTCCCAGGTATATTCTGTTTTTGCTTCCTTCATCAGTGAATTCTCAATATTGTAATCTCAATCTTCTCTAATCAGGTTTGTTGGAAATAACCTACTTAGTCTCTTATAATTTCTTGGGTATATAATTCAATCCCAAACTGGTTGCATAAATTCAAATTTGTAGGGGTCTACTAATATTAACAAGAGCCTCTTGTGGCGCAGAGTGGTAAGGCAGCGATATGCTGTCTGAATCTGTCTGCCCATGAGGTTGGGAGTTCAATCCCAGCAGCTGGCTCAAGGTTGACTCAGCCTTCCATCCTTCCAAGGTCGGTAAAATGAGCTTGCTGGGGGGTAAACGGTAATGACTGGGGAAGGCACTGGCAAACCACCCCGTATTGAGTCTGCCATGAAAACGCTGGAAGGCGTCACCCCAAGGGTCAGACATGACTCGGTGCTTGCACAGGGGATACCTTTACCTTTACCTTACTAATATTAACATCACTGTGTGTAAATCCTCTATGCAGTGAAGAAAGCGAAAATGGAATGTACCTGGGAATCCAATTTAAAATTGTTTTGAACATTGTGATACTTTGAACATTAAATCACTTTGCCATCGCCAGCTTGAGACTTTTTTCTTCTATTTTATCAAGGCTGACGGGTCTTGCTGTGTCACTTCATGAGAGGCAGAAGGGGCTTTTCCAAATTCTCATTTTACTTGCTGTTCAGTTCCTGTTTCTTCAGGGTATCTTTCCTTTCCACATGTGTCTTGCTCCTTCTAGTACATCGGAGCCCACTTCCTCTGTTGCTCTACAACGAATGTTTTTTGAAAGTCCAGACTGTTTTGTTATTCCAATAATAGTTTGGAGAGCACTGACAAAAATTCCTATTAAGTACACTATTTTTTTCTTATGGGATGAGTGATACATGCCAAAATAGCATTGGGAGCAGCAGTTAGCAGCTCTCCCCTTGCTTGAGTGCAATTGCAGTTCTGCTGAGATTTATCCCCTTGAGTGCAATTGCAGTGCTGCTGAGATTTATCCTTTTACATTTCCTAAGTACACCAATCAATAGAAGCTTATGTGATAAGAAAGACATGCATGATAGGAAAGCAAGTGCAGTATATATCTGAATTCCCCCCCCAATGTTTACATTTTTAAACTCTCCTGCTTTTAGTAACACCTGTACTAAACAGAATCTGTTTGTAATGAGCTTTGTGACCCAGTGAGGAAGGCAGAATATAAATGAAGGTTGTCGTCTCTTTATTTTTGTAGAAATACCCCAAACAATTGGTCAGACAGTCGTATTATCATAATGTTCACAAATATGCACGCAGGAATACTAATATACACGGCAATATTAATATAAACTTTAAGGAGGGATTGTTTCTCAGCTCTCTATTACTGTCTTTCTCTAGATTGTTTAACTTCTCGGACACGCCTTAAGTTGGCCGGCATGTTGGTAAGCAGCCTTTGATTTAAGAGCTCCTTAAATTGTGGACATAATTTTAGCTGCTGTATACTGACTACTGTGCTAAATCAGACCATTGTTCTATCAAGGTCAGTATTGTCTACTTGGACCAGCAACAGCTCTCCAAGTTCTCAGGTAGAGGCATTTCATGTCATCTACTGCCTGGTCCCTTTAACTGGAGATGCCGGGGATTGAACCGGGGACCTCCTGCATACCAAGCAGATGTTCTGCCACTGAGCCACAGCCCCTCCTCTACCAAAGCAAAGCACGCCTAAGTCCCATTGACTTCAGGGATAAAGTATAGAGTTGACCGCTACCTTTAATAGAGGCTTCATGTGTGGAAATGGGCTACTGAATCTTTGAATGATGGGGAGGTCCATAATATCACCCGGTATGAAGCTTCTATTAAAGGGCACCTGTTCAACAGCCTCAAGACACCTTTATTGGCATAACAACTTTAGTAGAGGAAGAGCGAAATTGATTTCAGTAGAACTCGGAAGGGCTTTTTGACTCTGGTTGGAGGAGGTCTGCCTCTTTGACATATTTTTGAGGAAAGGGTTACCTCACAGGAAATTTAAAGCATAAATGGTGGAACCGTGCTGTGATTTGTTCATAACTCTCAGCCACCAAGATGTGTGTGAGATATAAAAATTAAGGGGTGCCTGGAGATTTTGGGGTGAGGGGGACTTCAGCAGGGTATAATAATGCCATAGACTCCAACCCCCCTCCCCAATCCCCAGAGCTGCTTTTCTAGTCTGGAGATCAGTTGTATTTCTGGGAGCTTCTCGAGATTTCACACGGAGGTTGGCAGCAGTAGTCAGAATTGCCGTGTTCTCCATCTGGTTTAACATGCTTGTATTTCTTTTGCTGTCATTGTTTCAATACAGGAAGGCCTTGTTAATGTAGGCTGGATGGACTGTGCCACCCAGGGTGAGCTTTGTGATAATTTGGATATCTCATCTAGCACTACAGCATACTTTCCACCTGGAGCCACCTTAACTAATAACGAGAGAGGAAGTGTTTTGGTAGGAATTGTTTTACAGTTGGCTTGCATATACGTGCACTGATGTGATGGTGGTGGTGAAGGAAAATGCGGAATATAAACATTTCTTCTATCCTAATAGATTACGCTTTCGCTCAGCTAATTTTCATTTTGTATGAATGTACCGGGTGTTTTGTTTTTCTGCATTATCAACTCAAGTGCTGATATTTAGCGGCCCTTGGGGATACTGCTAATCACGTACGCTTACTGTAGGCCAGGGGAGGGCAGATTTTTTGCTTCTGGGAGCTGCTTAACTTTTTTCCCCCTCCAAGAGCCTTGGTCACAAAATGGCGGCTCATTGGGTAGAGCTGCCCACAAAATGGCAGCTTGTGCAAAAATTACAGTGTTTCAGAGCAGGTCTGCAGTACATAGGTGTGGAAAATCTTTTCTCTGTTGCCTTCCCAAAGCAAACCACCACAACCTCAAACTGTAGTAGCCGTTGTTGTAGTAACCTCAAACTATAAATTGCCCTGTGCATGGGAAATATACAGTTACCTATATTTATTTTTTTTATAATGATTTTTTTTTATTTTCATAAAGATAGAAATATAATCATCATTTGAGAATATACGACCCCACATTGACTCCACAGTGATATAAGCTTTTGCCCAAAACTCTAAGAGCCATGAGTCTAAGAGCCATCCACATTTCCACGACATTTACAAAAAAAAAAAAAAGGCCTGTTTAGATATACAAAAGAAAAGTTATTATTAATCAACTTACTTGAGAGATCGTAGACCTCACATTAACTGCTTGATACAATCTAAGAGCTATCCTAGCAGATATTTCTAGGTTTGAGTTAGATGCTTAACATTAAACATTTCTTATAGCACAGTATGAGTTTTGGCCCTGTATCAATACCCTGATGAAGGGAGAGGAAAGTAGGGCTTTGCCTTAAAGATGTACAAAGAAAAAAAATTACAAAAGGATTTCATAATTTCTCCTTAACCTTAATACAGATACATCTACAAACCATTTATACTTGACCCATTCTAAGAGCCATCCTGACAGGTATAAGTTGAGAGCTTTGCATTTTCTACAGATCAATATGAGCTTTGGCCCTATAACAATACACCAATAAAAAAAAATAATAATAAGGGGGGAAAGCCCCATTTTATATTTCCAACGCTAACGATTATATTACCTATATGCCTACTAAGAAAAAGAAACAAGAGAGAAAAAAGGCACTGCTTCCCCTTTTTCATAAAAATAGCAATGTAGGATACAGTATATGTTGTTAATACAGAGAATAATAAGATTTCCAGGTTTAGATTAAATGCTTAACATTAAACATAGAACAATATAAGCTTTCAGTCTTCTATAGCTTCTCCTTATCCTTGGTTCTGATACATCTACAAAACAATTTATGCTTGACCCATTCTAAGAACCATCCTGACAGATATATTTTCAGATTTAAGTTGAAAGCTTAACATTAAACATTTTCTACAAGTCAGTGTAGGCTTTAGTCCTAGGACAATACACTAATAGAAGAAAGAAAAAATAAGGGGGGAGAACCCCATTTTACATTTTCAGCACTAATGATTATATTACCTATATGCCTACAAAAGAAAAGAGACAAAAAAAAACAAGAGAGAAAGAGACACTGCTTCCCCTTTTTCATAAAAATGGAAATATAGAATACAGTATAACATTAAACATAAAACAATATGAGCTTTCGGTCTTCTTAAGGGGGTCTCATCTCGAGGCTTGCTACATCTTGTCGTTCCCGTAAAATTATATTCTGTCCCATTGGCCTTTGGCGTAGAAAGTGCAGTTGTACTCTTTCCCGCAGAATATGCATCGATAAATCTTGAGGCCGTTGCACCTCCTGGACTCCAGTATCAATACAATTTTTTCCCCAGAGAGATCCTTTAAATCGGTTACTTTCACTGCAGATCCATATTTCTTTTGATTGATTTTTGTACACTGTTGCTTTGAGATGGCTGTATGTCTTTTTAAAAAGGGTGTCCTTATCTGGGCTGCAGAACTCCGGCATCCCATTTTCCGTCTCCAGAATTTCAGATTTCTCTTCTACTGTTGGTTTTCCACCTTGTTTAGAGCTGTCATCAGCCACTGTTATTGATCCATTATTCCTGTTAAAGACGTCTTCCTTGGCATCTTGGATCTCCTTGAAGATATGAATTTCAGATTTCTCTTCTGCTGTTGGTTTTCCACCTTGTTTAAAGCTGTCATCAGTCACTGTTATTGATCCATCATTCCTATTGAAGACTTCTTCCTTGCCATCTTGGATCTCCTTGGAGATATTTTTGATCAATCCATCTAAAAATACTTTGTAATCTTGGGTTTGTATCTCTATTAGATGAGCCAATCTTTTTAACATAGACATGATTTTGACTTTAAAAAAACCCGGCCTCAAACAATTTTACAAGTGGCCAGTAGAGGTCCTCTGTTTTATCCTCTAATGTTCCGGCACAGGCATGTGACGTATTGAAGTCGGTTAAGGCAGAGATTCTCGTGCTGGCACAGAGTTCTCGTGAGATTTTCCCATTCACAGCTCTTATCTCTTATCTTCGAAAACCAAAACAATTACAATAAGAGCTTTTGCCAATTAATTCAAGTTGATTTGAGTCCTTCTTCTGCTTAGTTAGGAGAATTAGCCTGCCTCTTAACGAGGTGGCTTCGGGCAGAGCAAAGTAAGAGGAGGGGGGAAACAAAGGGCTTTGATGCAGGAAGAGAGACGGAGAAAAAAAAAGCGAGAGATACTTGCAGTAAATGATGTTTTGGAACTCAGCCGATGTCCTCCCCTCAGTTCAAAGCGTTCATTTGTGGTAAATCATCATGTAGGGTTGAAGCAGATACTTTGAGATTAAAGAAAGAAAAGAAAGTCCGAGGTAGAAAATGGCAGTCGTCCTCTGGACCTGGAACGCTGACAGCCTATAATCCAGGGAGATATACTCCCTAAAGGATTGGAGACGGCCCCAAGAACTTCCTGGGTAGAAAGGTGAGGTGGGGTTTGTGTACCCCTCCTCTTTTCTGCCGATTGCTTGCACAATTGACCCCTGTCAGGCTTCAGAGATAGCAGAGCCGATGCCCTGCCACCCTCTCAGGACGACATCTTTAGCCACACACCCCAGTTACCTATATTTATTGATTGATGCAGGAGAAAGAATTAGTCAAACTAGTTCTCCTTTCCTGTCCTCAACAAGGGTCCGTGTGGAGAGATAGATAGCAAATCGTGCTGATGTCTTCCCATCTTGACCAAAGGGTGTGAGGAAATTATAAAGAAAGTTTTACAGCAACACTGGAGGAGGGGCAGAGAGCTACTTAAACTTGCTTAGAGAGTGACTGGTCACTCCAGATGATCTTCTTCCCATCCCTAGATTAGGACAGCTGCTTCTTCTTTCACCATCCTCTTCTCCGTTTTGCTGAAATGAGTTTGTATCAGTGCCTTGCATCCCCCAAGATCTGGAAAGGGAGCTTGTTGAGTGGGACTTTCCTGCCCCCCTCCCCCCTCTACACACAAAGACCTTGAGGAGCCCCTGAAATTTTGTTCCTGGGAATCGGCAGACTCTTATAAAGAGCCCAGAGGACTACCGGCAAATCTAGTTAGCGAAGGGAGAATTGGTGGAATTCCATCCCCTGTGATGGAAGTGCTATTGGAAGCCACAGAGATTAGATATGTGGCCAGTGTCTCTTAGACCTTCAGTGCATGGTGGCGGCCACGCTGGGCCACTGCTGGTTTCTTGCGGCAGGGCAGCATGCCCTGCTGCTTCTCGTGTACCAACGGGGGAAGATTTTCCCCGCCGGACACGATCTGCCTGTACGCACACCAGCTGTGGTAGAAAAGTTACACTGTATTTTTCCCCGGCGGGGGGTCAGTTAAGTCCACAAGGGTTTGCACACAATCCCAACTTTGAGTAAGGTAAAAAAAACACCCCATTTGGTTCTACGGTGCCACAAAGCTAATAGGGTGTTTCATTCCCTGCTGGGACATTGTAGGGGGAGCTGTTCCCTGTGTGCACAGGCCTGGCCCTGCATGTCCACCAATGGCGACTGCGGCAGAAAAGGAAAGCTGACAAAATCAGCCTTCTCTTGCCGCGGAGCACCAGAGGCCCTAAAGCAGGCCAGGGCCAGGAGGGGGCCAGGCCAGCTGTGACGTCATGCATAAGTAGGGACTTGCTCCACTGCCATGCAAGCAATGGCCCAGCATTTTCTTGCCGTGCATAATCAGTCTTAAAGAAAAGTGCTTGGCCGTCTTAATACAAACACAGAAATTTATATCGGGTATGCTTCTCTTTTTTTTAAAAAAAATCTCTAAGAAGGCATGACAGCCAGAATTTCTTTCAGTTCAGTGGAAATGTAGAGGCTTGCACTCAAATTTGCCCCATCAAAACCTATGGGAATCATTCACTTTAAACTCTGTTCTTCACCATTGCTCCCCTTCCCTTATCTGACTGAATAGAATGCAGTGTCCTTATTTAATTGCCTTGATCAGATATCCTGGCTCTTATGAACATTATAAAGCACTGGCCCTTGAATGCTGTCAGAGGATGTATTTCACAGTAGTGGAGGGTGGTAAAGACTTTGAACCTAGAATCACAGAACCATAGAGTTTGACGGGGCCATACAGGCCATCTAGTCCAACCCCCTGCTCAATGCAGAATCAGCCTAAAGAGGCTTTCTCAACCAGAGTTGCAAGAAACCCTGGGGTTTCTTGACAGCCCTGAAAGGGTGTCCTGAATGGGTGGGATTTATTAATTTTAATATATATATTTTTAAATGTGTTAAACATTTATTGGGTGATATGACCACACATGGTCATATTGATCTGTCCTTTCCTCCCAGGCATATGGTTGAGGCCAGGGCAGTTCCCCGTTAGTCCATCTGAGGATCCCCTCCAATATTAAGATCTCCAGCATCAAGATTGTTATATTAGATCTATTGGACTGGCTCCCACTCTCTTTTGAATGTTACTTTTCCACCAGGCTGAACATGGGGGAAATTGACCACTGCTGCTTGTATGTTGTATGTTGTATGATGCATGATGGGGATTTTATGGGAGTTTTATTGTGTTTTAACTGTGATGTTGTAAACCGCTGTGAGACCTAAATGGGGAACGGTGATTTAAAAATTAAATAATAATAATAATATAGCCAATGATGGGCCTGTAGGGGGTGGGAAGGGCAGGGGCCCTGGGTGGGCATGTGCACAACTATGCTTCCCAACCAAATTGCGGCCCTCCAGATGTCCATGGACTACAATTCCCATGAGCGAATGCTGGCAGGGGCTCATGGGAATTGTAGTCCATGGACATCTGGAGGGCCGCAGTTTGACTACCCTTGCTTTGTGCTATCATGCCACTCCTGGGGTTTCTTGGGGCTTGGAAGAACATTTCAGGGGTTTCTCAATGGTGAAAACGTTGGGAAAGCCTGACCTAAAGCAACCATGATAAGTATCTGCTTGAAGACTGTCAGTGAGGCAAGCAGTAACTAATTTTGTGACCAACACTGGTTACGCACTCCTGTGAATTTTCATGACAGTCTTGTGTCCAGTGCATTCAGACCTGTTTACAGTAAAGACAGTCCTGAGGCTTTTTTTTGGCTAAAAGTTTTTTTTTTACTTACTTATTATAGGATTTCTATACTGCCCTACTCCCCTAAGGGCTCTGGGTGGTTTACAACATGGATTAAACTACATAAATGCAATTAGTTTATGAGTTCACCGCTCTATTGCAGAATTCAAAGAGGCTCTCTTGATTCATTTTAGCCCCTTGAGTGGCAATGCTTGTTCCTTTCTCCTTTACGGAACTGTCTTAGGGGGAGGGGGGGATGATGCAAGAAAGAGGCACATACTTCTGCCAGAATGCCTGTGACTTACATGCCCCACCCACCCACCCACCCAACATCGTTTTGGGAAGTACCTGAAATGCTCGGAAGGATGGGGAAATGACAAGACCATTTGGGGGCAGGCAGGGGGGGGGCTACTCTGTCTGGCTGGTACATTAACAAAACCAGAGTCCAGTAGCCCCTTTTAAGACCAACAAAGATTTATTCACGGCGTGAGCTTTCACCTTGAATAAATCTTGGTTGGTCTTAAAGGGGCTACTGGACTCTGTTTTTGTTGTGCTGCTTCAGACCAACACGGCTACCCCACTTGAATCTGGCTTGTACATTGTTGTCATTCGCCTTCCTGAGTTGCTCAACTGACACTATCCTCAAACACTGCAGTGGCTAATCCAGGTGGTGTATAAATAAATGTAGTATATAAACCTCAGAATGATGTATTCTATCACCTCCCCCTTCCCCCCCAGTTCCTGAACTCTTTGGATGCCCGGGAGATTTATCGCGAAGTCATGCAGCATCTCCCGGACTTTGAAGTGATCCCTGCCGCCTCGTTAAAGGTAAAGGGCATCAAAGGCATTGGTGGGGATTTGAATCCTGACTCTGAAAGCCGGAGCCCTTTCAGCTGGAATGTTTCCCATTCGCTAACTGGATCGGGGCCGCTTCTCCCTCATGGGGCATTCCGTCAACCAATGCAGGTTGCATTACAGTTATGGATTTGAATGAGATTTCGTAGTCATTATTACGTGTAAGAGGGTGAGGCCTTGTTTTATTTAGTTAGTTATCCAATTTAGATCTGGCTCCCTCTTCCCTGAAGGGGATTGGAGGCGGCTCACAGAGAATCATAGAATCAAAGAGTTGGAAGGGACGTCCTGGGTCATCTAGTCCCCAACCCCCCCTGCACTATGCAAGACACTCCCAACCCTATGGCTCATCCACTGTAGCCTGCCACCCCCTTAAGCCTTCACAGAATCATAACGCGTAAAACACATTCAATAAAAGACAGAATAAATAGAACAAAGGATGTTCCTGGGAGCTGTGTTCTGGACCACTTGCTGTTTCCAAAGCATCGTCAAAAGTAGCCCCGTAATTCAGTCTTCTCGGTTCTTCCCCTGACCCAGACATTACAGCTGGTGTAGAATGCAGCTGCCCAAATCCTGACAAGGACCCTGTGGAGAGCACACATTCGGCTCGTCCTCCAACAGCTGCTTTGGCTCTGGATCAAGTTCGAGGTGTTGGTAGTGACCATCAGAGCCCTATGTAGTCTGGGACCTGCATGTCTGAGGGACTGCCTCTCCCAATTTGTCCTCTGGAGAGCACTTTGGACATCTGGCGCAAACCTATTGGTAGTCCCTGGCCCCAGACACATGTTTGTCCACAGAGAACAAAGAATCAAGCCACACCCCCAGACACCTGATAGAGTCAACCACGCCATCAAGGCTTAGAAGTAGCCACACCAGCAGGCCAGGCTTCCCCATCCACATGATCTCTGCCTTAGATGGATTTAGCTTCCACCAGGTCTCACCCAGCCAAGGCAGGCAGGAGGCCAGGGCCAGAATTCCAACCTACGTTCACTCCTCAAATAAGAGGTGGAGCTGGGGTGTCATATGCATATTGGTGGTACCCCCCTCCAGACTTGCTGACAATCTCCACCAGAGGGCATTTGTAGATGCTAAATAACATTGAGGAAAGAAGCAACCCCTGCAGATGTCCACATGTTTGAGTCTGCGGCGATGACCTCCCTCCAGCCATAATGAGAAGTTGTATACACAATAGCAGATTCACTGTCCTGGAGATTTATGAAATGCCTTGAGAACTTTAAGTTCCGTTTTTTACTGGCTTTACGTTCTGTTTCTTTGTTGGTTAGTTTGTTCAACTTTTTGTTTGATTTCTTGGTTGAAAGATACTTGATTAGAACCCTGAGCGACAAGTTACTCTTTCTTATGGATGTGAATGAATCCCTGGACCATTCCTAGATTTGTCACATCTTGTTCCTATTCTCCTTTTGGAAGGAGCGGGTTGCCCACCATCGATGGCTGATATTTTTCCTCTTCGGTGAGAGCGGCAAGTCTAACGACCAGGACTTTAAAAAGCTAAGTTTTCTTCTTAAAGCAGAACACATTCAGGTAAGAAGGGGAGAATGTGTAGACAGTGGTGGCTTCCGGGGTTGTGTTTGTTTTCTTTTCAGTCTGCCTTGCATTGTTAAGCACAATGCTCATTTGGGGAGACAACATCAAAGCTTTGAAGACATTGATGTTGTGTCCCCACCAATTCCTCAGTGAACCAGGCTTGGCATGTCAGCAAAAGTGTTTTTTTGATCAACCAAAACAGAACTACTGATACTTCTTGTTGAAATTGATTTGTTAGGTACATACAGATTGGTGTACAATTCCACAAACAGCTAAACAGAGCTTGCTGGCGGTCCAGACTGGAATTGTTTTCATAAGCCTTTGTTTGGCTGCTGAAATAGTCTAGGTTTTTGACTAATACAGATCAGATTTTGGAATCCCTTGATAAAACACGGCTTAGTGAAGCGCATTGGGAATCATTAAAGAATACTTCTTATTAAAGAAATTACAGTTTGAAGATTGGAGACGGCTTGTTACGCTGGATTTATCGATTTTGTGTTGCCATTTAGGGATCCCATTATCCTCTGGTTTGCTTATTGATTGAGAAGGTAGCAATATTTTGACAATCTGTCATAAGGTTGCAAGAGATTAAACGGCAAAGCTGGTATTTGTCCACCCTTGATCGCTATAAGTTGTACATAATGGTTGTACTGATTGTAGCCCTCCCCCCATATGATATGTCAATAAAGGTGATGTGGATGTTATTGATTGGACTGCAGCTTTCCGTACTCGGCAGAAATTGACAGGTGCTTGTTTCGTAGGTTGGCAGGTTTGACTGCCTGACGGCACCCAACGTCTGCAACAATTTGTACGTTTATCAGCCGTGCGTAGCGGTCTTCAAAGGAAGAGGAATGAACAACTATGAAATCCATCATGGTAAGATGGAACTTCTCCCCAGGGAGAAGATGAAGATGGTTGTGCTGTGATGGCAGCTGATGCTGAAGCAACTTTTAAAAACTCTACATGTCCAGTCAGATTTACTGGGCAGGCCCATCTGGCTTCACCCACTTTCTAAAATTGGTGGGCGTGAAGAAAGATCTCAGCGGGCACCACGTTGGGGACCCCTGGCTTACTCTGTTAACCTGTTTCCCCTCTTAGAATCCTACAAACCCATGCTGCTTTCCGCCCTACCTCTAGTATACCTGCAGGACCACCTTTTCCCTTATGACCCCCCAAGAGGAGAGGACACGCAGTAATGTGTTTAAACTTCAACAATATAGGCTAGATATCAGGAAAATGTTTTTCACAGTCAGAGTAGTTCAGCAGTGGAATAGGCTGCCTAAGGAGGTGGTGAGCTCCCTTCACTGGAAGTCTTCAAGCAAAGGTTGGGTACACACTTTTCTTGGATGCTTAGGGCTAATCCTGCGTTGAGCAGGGGGTTGGACTAGATGGCCTGTATGGCCCCTTCCAACTCTATGACTCTATGATTCTAAGAGCATTGAGAACGTCACCACAAGATCTGTTCAACGTCCTCGGCCTGAAAGGTGGAGTTGGCCTGGACCAGGGCCAAAGCAGAATGCTGTGAGATAAATGAAGGATATGAATACCCAAATAAATAAATAAAGTTGCTGGCGGGAAAATAGTCAGTAACAATATCATATATCATATCCAACTTGAGCAAGGTGTTGTTGTTTTTTTCCTTTGAAGGGAAGAAGATTCTGTACGATATTTTGGCCTTTGCCAAGGAGAGCGTGGACTCTCATGTCATCACTCTGGGGCCTGAGAACTTTCCGGGCAAACAGAAGGAGCCATGGCTCGTGGACTTCTTTGCACCTGTAACTACTACGCTATTACTTTACTTCCAGTTGCTTTAAAACATTATAATGCATTGCTGCACATGTAGCTGATCGATATAACAAAGGAAGGAACAGACAGCGTAGGAGTGAAACGGAAAGAAATACTGTGTGGCAATAAATGCTAATAACAGTGAATAGTATCATCAAATACTGTATAGACTCGCATATAAGCTGAGTTTTTCAGCCCTTTTTTTTTAAGCTGAAAAAGTCTCCCTCGGCTTATATGCGGTTATTAAAAAAAACAGCTTCCCAGTCAAAACAGCTTCCAGACAAGAGACAAGTATACTTGCCTGAAGAAGCAGAGGCAGGAACAGCAGAGACGCAGCAAGCCTGGGAAAGAGCAGTCTCTGCCTCCCCACCTCCCTGCCTTAACATGGCTAGCAGGAGGGTAGCACGTGTAGCAGGAAGCTCTGAAGCCTCTGTCTCAGAAGGAGAACAGAGAGCAGAAGGAGGAAACACCCTTAGAGGAAGGAATAAAGGCAAGAGGGTCAGGGAAAGAAGAGGGAGGAGGAGAGTGGGAAGAAAAGGGGAAAAAATCCTGCCCAAAACTGGGGAGGGGAGGAAAAGAGAAAAAGCCACTATCTAAACACCACCATCGGCTTATATGTGAGTCAATAAGTTTTTCCAGCATTTTGTGGTGTAATTAGGTGCCTTGGCTTATATGCGAGTATATACGGTAATTGATAAACTTGTCACGGTTTCTTCACTGAAAGAGGATTTAACCGATAGCAGAATTCTCTGTGCTCTCTCCGTGATGTTCAGTGCAGTCATTGAGAAACCCACTGTAGGTTCTTAGCTAACCAACAGAATGAGTCAGCTGTTGTTCAGCTATACCAGAAATGATTTATATCTGTTTCTGGCAAAAAAAAATATGACTTGTCGTTCCATCAAATAGTTTGGGTCAGGGGTTGTTCAGTTTTAAAACGTGCTTTTGCACTGACTGTGGTTGGTGTGATTGTCTGAATGCAAGCCACTGCTGCCTCCATTGAGCCAGGTCTTGAAGTTCGTTTCTTAACCGCAAGCAGCCGCGGACCCCCCTCCAGAGCCCCTGGTTGAGAATCCCTGGCCTAACGTATTTCAGCAGTAGAACAAAGTTTGAGTCCAGTTGGAACCTTTAAAACCAAGGAAGTTTTATTCATGCACACAAAAGCTTATCCCCAGAACTCTGGTCCTTGTGTGACACACATCTGCCGACCCCATGGCTTTGTTAGCTCGTTTCCCCAGTCTCATGCTCCCAAACTACACAGAAGGCGATGGAGGTGATATTTGCCAAGGCAAACCAAAATCTAAGTGATTTTTAGTGATATTTATATGTTGTGTTTTACTCTGAAGAGTGGACTCTGCAAACAGAATATTTCACAAAGGAAACTATGGTTTTGTGTGACTTAAGGTGGGGGGATATATGAGACTGTTTGAGCCTGGGGCACCTTTGGAATTCTGACGTGGTTGGTGCAGCCACACTTAACATTTAGGGATGATCCTGTACTGGGGGTGGCAGCTGCCGCTCAAACAGCATTTCTGAAAACCCGCCAAGTCAAGTCTCCAATCAGAAGCCTTGCTGGGAAAAAGCCCCATGTGGCCTTGCCTTTCTTAAAAAACACTTGACAGGTGCCAGGGTGGGCATGACATTGGGCGCACCTGCAGCAATGGCAATGCAGTTTAAATCATATATGACCTGTTGTAATTAGCCAGCTACTTTCTCTCTCTCTCTCTCTCTCTCCCCCCCTTATAAGTGGTGTCCTCCTTGTCGAGCTTTACTCCCCGAATTGAGGAAAGCATCAAAGCAACTGTATGGTCAGCTGAAATTCGGGACACTAGACTGTACAGTTCACGAAGGGATTTGCAACATGGTAAGCTGCAAGTGGAATTTGTAATCTTCTCTGATTTGCTTTATTTGCGGGGAGGGGGAGTGTTCCCTCCAGGCTGTGTTGGAGGTGGTAGGACCTGCATGGGCAAAAGCTGTCTGGGACAGAAGCTGTAGTGAGAAATGTTATTAAACACAGTGGGGAAAGATGTCTGGATCCAACCTTTTAAAAAATAATTTGTATTTTTATATCCTGCCTTTCCTGAACATTCAGGGTGGGTAACAACATGAATGAACAACGAATAAAAATATAAAATCATATAGATTCCGTAAAACATTAAAACATTCTATTTCAGTGCCCCCCCCCAATTATTTAGGCTGTGGGGGGGCAAGATGTGTAAAGCAGGGGTAGTCAACCTGTGGTCCTCCAGATGTTCATGGACCACAATTCCCATCAGCTTCTGCCAGCAAATGCTGACAGGAGCTCATGGGAATTGTAGTCCATGAACATCTGGAGGACCACAGGTTGACACGGCAGATCTTCTCTCAGTTTGCAGTAGTGGGGCCAACTCTTCTTGATGGTCCATCAGGGCCTTGACCGTGGGCCTGGTGGAACAACTGTGTCTCGCAGGCCCTACGGAAGTCCAAGAGGACCCTGATCTCTCTTGGCAGAGCATTCAACCAGGCTGGGGCCAAGGCCAAAAAGGCTCTGGCCCTGGTCAAGACCACTCTTACCTCCTTTGGGCTGGGGCTCCTGAGTAGGTTCTGGTCAGATGATCTTAATGACCTTTGGGGGATGTCCCATAGGAAAGGCAGTTCCATAGATCTTGCAGCATGCATAAGTTACTGAAATAGAAACCTGTAATTTCAAAGGAAGTGGTAGAAAATGGTTGAAACTTAAAAGAAGTCTTTGCTGGGTGTTTTTAAGAAGGCTTTTTTCCATCTTGGTGATTTTGTAGCACAACATTAGAGCTTACCCTACAACGGTGGTGTTCAACCAGTCTGACACCCACGAATACGAAGGGCATCACTCCGCGGAGCAGATTTTGGAGTTTATTGAGGTAACTGTACCGGTGTTTTCTATTTACCAAAAACATTTATGTCTCTGCTTTTCTTTGCAGTTCAACAAGTCTTACAGTTCCAAATTTTAAAGTGTACAAAGCGCAATAAAACCCCAAATAACTCCCCCCCCCTAAAAATATCAGCAGCCACATACCATTAAAAGTCCTGGCAAATAAATAGCTGTGTGTTCCCTCTAAGGCACCTCTACAAATGGCAACACCCCCTCCCCCAAAAAAAGGTTTCTCAGAAAGCTCATTCTAGAAGGAGCAGGAGGAGTGGTTCTTATATGCTGTTTTTCTCTACTCAAAGGAGTCTCAGAGCAGCTTATAACCCCCTTCCCTTTCCTCTCCCCACAACAGACACTCTGTGAGGGAGGTGAGGTTGAGAGAGCCTTGATATTACTGAAGAAGAAGAAGAGTTGGTTCTTATGTGCCGCTTTTCTCTACCCGAAGGATTTTCAAAGCGGCTTACAGTCGCCTTCCCTTTCCTCTCCCCACAACAGACACCCTGTGAGGGAGGGGAGGCTGAGAGAGCCCTGAGATTACTTAAGAAGAAGAGTTGGTTCTTCTATGCCGCTTTTCTCTACCCGAAGGAGTCTCAAAGCGGCTTCCAGTCGCCTTCCCTTTCCTCTCCCCACAACAGACACCCTGTGAGGGAGGGGAGGCTGAGAGAGCCCTGAGATTACTTAAGAAGAAGAAGAAGAGTTGGTTCTTCTATGCCGCTTTTCTCTACCCGAAGTATTTTCAAAGCGGCTTCCAGTCGCCTTCCCTTTCCTCTCCCCACAACAGACACCCTGTGAGGGAGGGGAGGCTGAGAGAGCCCTGAGTTTACTTAAGAAGAAGAAGAAGAGTTGGTTCTTCTATGCCGCTTTTCTCTACCCGAAGGAGTCTCAAAGCGGCTTCCAGTCGCCTTCCCTTTCCTCTCCCCACAACAGACACCCTGTGAGGTGGGTCAGGCTGAGAGAGCCCTGAGATTACTGAAGAAGAAGAAGAGCCGATTCAGCTGGCCCTGAGGGTCCATTAGGAAAGAGACAATCCCATGCTTGAAACGTCACAATTGAAGCCTGAAACAAACCAGCAGCCAATGCAGCTGTTTTAAAGTCTTTGCCTAGCACCCTAGCAATAATTGGGCTGCTGCATTCTAAACCAGTTGCAAGTTTCCGGATTACCTTCAAAGACAATTTAGTCAGCTCACTTATGTGATTTAGGAATTGGTTCCAAATTAAGTCAAACAATAATGTTGCTGGATTTTTCTAATTTTTTTAAAAATGTGATCCCGTAAAGCAGGCTTTCTCAACCAGGATTCCAAGAAACCCTGGTCTTTCTTGATGGGACCAGGAAGGATTTCCCAAATGGATGGGAGTTATTTGTATATATTTTTTAAATTTATCAGGTGATATAGTTATAGGTGGCTGGCTGGAGTCAGTGAAGCAGTCGGTGCAAACTTAAATGGACTCCGGGGAATGGTAGAGGACAGGAAGGCCTGGAGGATCATAGTTCATGGGGTCGCGATGGGTCAGACACCTAACAACAACGGCTATATATGGTCCTGTCGACCTAGCTCCCTCTTCCCAAAATGGCCAGTAATAATTTTTTTAATTTATCAGGCGATATGACCATATATGGTCCTGGTGACCTGCCCCTCCCTCCCAAAATGGCCAGTGATGGGCCTGGAAGGGGTGGGATGAGGAAGGGGCCCCATGTGGGCATGGACACAGCTATGCTATGCTTCCCAGCCATATTCTGCACGATCGTGCCACTTCTGGGGTTTCTGAAAATCTGAAGAATGTTTCAGGGGTTTCTCAACAGTAAAAACGTTGAGAAAGGCTGCCTTAAGCTGTTAGGTTTCCTTATTAAATACTGTAAATATCCCACGTATTATGAGGTTTCTGCTTTGCCTAATTTGACTCATCCTTTTACCACTGAAGGCTCAAGGTTGACTCAGCCTTCCATCCTTCCGAGGTCGGTAAAATGAGTGCCCAGCTTGCTGGGGGGTAAACGGTAATGACTGGGGAAGGCACTGGCAAACCACCCCGTATTGAGTCTGCCATGAAAACGCTGGAGGGCGTCACCCCAAGGGTCAGACATGACCTGGTGCTTGCACAGGGGATACCTTTACCTTTACCACTGAAGTGAGTTAAGTTCACAAACGGGGCAGGTGATTCCATTTAATCTCCTATTTTCAGGACCTCATGAACCCATCAGTAGTTTTTCTAACACCGGAGACCTTTAGTGAATTAGTGAAGAACAGGAAGAGTAACGACATCTGGATGGTTGATTTCTTCGTTCCATGGTGTGGTCCCTGCCAGGCTTTAATGCCCGAATGGAAGAGGATGGCCAGGGTAAGAACTGATCATAAGCAGACTTCTTTTTATTACTGTAATTGATTTTATTGAATGCGTTTTATTGTTGTGAACCACCCTGAACCCATACGGAGAGAGGCAGTATAGAAATTGATTATTAGTATTATTAGTATTAGTATTATTTAGTTGTTGTTACTACTACTACTACTACTACTACTGTCACCTATTTTGAAATTGCACAGAAAGGAATGATAGCAATCCTAATTTTCTAAGTTTGCTCTAGAAGTGGGAATCAGGAATCACTATACTTATGGTTTCAGTTTCATTCATTGCTGTGGTCTTTTAAAATTATTTTATTTGTGTGCTGCTGCTCCTGGACCTGCCATCTCGCAGCGGCTAACAACAATACCAAACGTACAATACAAACAAACCATACAAATACAATTGCATAACTCCCACCCTACCCCTACCCCTTTGGTGCCGGATTCTCCAAGTCCCCGGGGATGCTGTTACAGATGAAAGACTCCAAACTCCAGAGGAGGGGCAAGATCTTCTGTCAGCCTGACCTCAACCCAAAGCCTGACCGAAGAGCTCTGTCTTACAGGCCCTGCAGAACTGAGTCAGCTTCGGCAGGACCCTTAGCTCCTCCGGGAGCTCATTCCACCAGGCAGGAGCCAGGGCTGAAAAGGCCACCCATTGCTATCTACATTAGGATGGCAGGAATTTAGTTTTCATATTTACAACTCAAGCCGCTTAAGTTGCTCCTTTGTTTCAGTCGCTGAATGGAATGATCTCCGTTGGCAGCGTGGACTGTCAGAAGTTCTCCTCTCTCTGCCATCAAGAGAACATTCAAGGCTATCCTGAAATAAGACTCTTCCCACAAAAGTCATCTTCTTCTCATCAGCACTAGTGAGTCAGTGTAATTCTTGGGATTGCAGTCTGGGCTTGTAATACGTTGGGTTAAAACTGCCAGAGTGTTATTAATTTGTTTAATTGATTCTTAGACGGCACCCTCCCCACAAAGTGTGCTCGGGACAGATAACATCATAAAGAGCACCCTTTTCTCTCCCCCCCCCTTCTTAGATGATTAGGATATTATTAGCATGGGGTCGTGTTGCCACCGTGTCTTATGGCTTTAGGTAGTAATCTGTTTTAATTGTTAAGGGTTTTTACTGGGTTTTTAACAGAGGTTGTAAACCATTGCAAGCCTCCGGGGAGCGGCGGGCAATAAATTCGATGATGATGATGATGAGACTGTATACACTAAGATTAAAACCATAACATCATATATTATACAACAATACATAGGATTGGTTGTAGTTAGAAGTCTAAAACGGGAGCAAGGACTCTGATAATTTATCAGTTTTGTCGTGGAGAGGAGGGAGGCCCAGATTGTTCTTTCATGTGCTTGTTTTTACCTCAGACTTCATCTTGGAGGACGAAAGAAAAGCTGTCCATGGTCATTCTAAGACCATTCTAGTGTACTGCATCCTTTAAAAAGTAGAGTGTGATGGGCTTGATTGTTAATTTTCTCAGGGCTGGTTTCAGAATTATTCCTAGAGATGACGTCAAATGTGAATGGAAAGTCCACAGGATTTCCTTCCTATGCCTGAACATAGAAGTAGGATCCCAGTATCAAGCACAGGACCATGAGCTTTCCTGGAAAAAATTCCAGAGCAAGATTAATCCTCCACATCCAGAGGCACTAAAGCCTCTGAATCCCAGAGCCAGGATATAATATCAGGGGAAAACCTCAACCTCTGTGCCCTATTGTTGGCTGTCCAGAAGAATTAGTTAACCGCTGTGTAAGACAGAATGGTCAACTAAATGCTGGGCCATTGGTCTGATCCAGCAGGGCTCTTCTTATGTTCTTAAGATCCTTATGCAGGGATTCCCAACCAGAAGTTCATGGACTTCCAGGGGTCTCTTCCATTGCCTTCCCTCCCCCTCACGTGAATTCTCCTGTGGTTTCCTTGTCAGGGAAGGGGGTGGAGCCTGCATGCCTACTACTGAATTAAACTGCCTCCTGTCTCTCCCTCCTCAGTCTTAAGCTTGATGTCACTTCCGGTGACATGTCACTTCCGGGGTTCATGGCAAGGAGTCATGGCTAGCTGACACCCCTTCCAGGGGACTGAAGCCTGGGAAATTATTTCAGGGGCTCCTCCATGCTCAGAAGGTCTAAAAAGGCTGAACTTGCATCTCACAGTCTCAGCTGCATGCTAAACTTGGTTTTTGTGTTTTTCTTACAGCAGTTACAATGGCTGGCACAGAGATGCTAACTCTCTGAAAAGATGGGCACTTGGGTGAGTCACTATATCAAGGTCTTTTGGACAAGTTCTCCACAGGCCAAGTTACTGGATTGAATCTAGTGACTTATCTGAAGGGAGACTTAGCAGAACATTAGATCCAACCCAATAATTGTATTTTTATCCTGGTGATTTGCTTAGAACAAATCTTAGAAATCTTTGTTTAGAAAAAAAAATCTATAGGTAGCAGAAATTCTGGGCAATTTTAGGTTTTTTTGGTGGCATACATACCTTTCACATCATTGTATGTGTTAAATTTGCAGTTGTCTCTGTAGCATGTCATGCTTAGATGTACTAGAGAGATTTCCTTTTACTTAAATGGGCTAAATTGTATCTGAAACTTTTCTTTAGCTTGCAGCTTAGCCAAACTGCTTTCAGGTCTTGATTAATTTTTGTACAAAGCTTGCTATTTTGCAATCCAGACAAAATGTGACAAGTGTTCACATTTTTGCATACTGTCTGTGAGAAACTACGATTTCTAAATAAGTAAACTTGTGGAATGAAAGTTTCTTTAAGAAAATGCAAGCATCTACATCGAAGGCATAGTCAGGACTGAGTTACAAAGCATAGGGCAGACAATATAGGGGTTCGCCTCTCTCCCTTGGGAACTCGAACCAGGCACAGTTCAAAGGAGTCAAAACAGAGATAAACATTTGGCCATCAAGGAACGGAAGGTCTGGGAACTACAGGACACTAAAGAAAGGGAGGGGAAGGAGTGTGGAAGGAGGGTAAGGAGGCATGAAACATAGGGGCAGGAAATCGACTTTGGGGTGTCAAACCAACATGTCTGTGTTACATCAGGGCAAACAGGCCAGGCCAGATCAACACTCTAACAGGCAACAGAATAAAGCAGAATAAAATCATGGCAGAAAACCTGGAGATTCTGACACTGTCTCCTGAGCCTTGTTTTCTGCAGAAAGGGCACCGATTTCAAAGCTGACGTGCTAAATGATTATAAGCTTGAGATCTTGAAGTATATTGAATAGCTTCAATGGAATGAGAAGCTTGCTGTTGACCCTGGGTAGATGAAAATTTTAATTGTTATTTATGAATCCCTTGATTCGGGGGTAGGGACGCTGATCTGAATTCTACAGTTTGCTGTAGTGGTTAAGAGCAGCAACCCCTAATCTGAAGAGCCAGGTTTAATTCCCCACTCCTCCCCATGCAGCCAGCTGGGTGACCTTGGGCTCGTCTCAGCCTCACCTCCCTCACTGGATATCTGTTGTGGGTAGAGGAAAGGAGTACAGTTGTAAGCTGCTTTGAGACTCCTTCAGATAGTGAAAAGTGGGGTATAAAAACCAGCTCTTCTTGTTCTTACTGTCTTGTTTTTTCCCTGCAGATTTTTGCCTCAGGTGTCTCAGGATCTGACCCCTCAGAGTTTCACTGACAAAGTCCTGGATGGGAAAGATCACTGGGTTGTTGATTTTTATGCTCCTTGGTGTGGCCCTTGCCAGAATTTTGCTCCAGAATTTGAGATCTTAGCTAGGGTAAGTATATAAACAAAAAGGAGAGTGCAACCAAGACATCCAGAGGAGACTGAAACTGGGCAGGGCTGCCATAAAAGAGCCGAAAAAGAATTTTGAGTGTAGGGGTGGGTCTCCAGTGACCAAAATCAAGTTAATCTTGATCCAGAGAGCCAGCTTGGTGTAGTGGTTAGGCGTGTGGACTTCTAATCTGGTGAGCCGGGTTTGATTCCTTGCTCCCCCACATGTAGCCAAACAGGGTGACTTTGGGCTCACCACAGCCCTGATAAAGCTGTTCTGACTGAGCAGGAATATCAGGGCTCTCTCAGCCTCACCTCCCTCACAGGGTGTCTCTTGTGGGAAGAGAAAAGGGAAGGCCGTTTTGAGATTTCTTCAGGTAGAGAAAAGCGGTATATAAGAACCAAACTTCTTCTTCTCTCCTAATTCATGCCATGGTTTTCCCCATAACTATAATCTAGAAGAGGCCACGGTCCTGCTGATCAGCACATGAAGAGGGCATGAATTTAGAGCAGCCAGGAAGGAAAGTACATGAATTCTAGAATGCCCTAGAAGAATGGGTTAGAGGCATTTGAGTCAGTGAGATTCTACAGGAAGCAGTGATGAGCATCAGAAGCTATATGACGGCAAAGATCCTTGTAGGTTCTGGTTTCCAGAATTTGAGGGTTTCACCCAGCAGATTCTTGGATAGAGGAACCAGATCTTCCTTATGCCTGGACTTTTTGAGAGTGAGGGTGGTGCAGGAAGGATTCTTTTTCATTCTCATTTCTCAGTTTTGAATCAACTCGGGAAATTGAGAGAGACTGAGATGTGAGATGGGCCTCTTTTGTGTACTTTGCTTTCCCCTATGTCCTTCTGCTCACTTCCAGGGACAAGTAACTTAAGGCCAAGTGCTCTTTCTTTTTTTAACAAATTACTTCAATGCTTGCCTACTTCTCTTTCTTTTTTTCTTAAAGACAGTCAAGGGAAAAGTGAGAGCTGGGAAAATTGACTGCCAAGCGTACGGTCAGACTTGTCAATCTGCCGGCATCCAAGCATATCCGACGGTTAAGTTCTATCCCTATCAAGGAGCCAAGGTAAGGGTGTGGGGGGAATTGTTACCAAAAGGCTCTAGTGACAAAGCATTTTTGTTGTTGTTTATTTGCTGTTTAGTTTACTGGATTCTTAGACTGCCCTCCCAGCCAGTTGGCTCAGATATAAAAATATAAAATACAGTTAGAAAAGATGAAATTAAATTCAACATTAATTTAAATAAACAGTGACAGGCTAAAACAGCAACGATACTGCCTTAATATGTCTGTTGTGAGTGCTGAATTCTCATAGAAATCAGGATAATTTGGGAGTGGATCAATGCATAGATGGACAGATGAGTGAATAGAAAAGTGATTGCCTTGCATAGATATGGCCTTGTGTAAATACTGATGCACATATTCATTGCCTTGCGTAAACATTGATACCCAGGCTAGTGCCTTTGTACCCACTTGCAAGACACAGTTTGACCTTTAAAAGTAGAACACTTTTCTGAAATGGAAGATTGCTGCCCTGCAAGCCTCACAGCAGGGGTCCCTAGCGTGGTGACTGCTGAGATCTCTCCTGACATCTGCCAAGTGTTTTTAAAATATGGTCAGGGCTAGAGGCGGCTTTTTCCCCACCAGGGCTTCCAATTGGTAGCGCAGATGAAAAGGCATCATGTTTAACACAGCTTTGTGTTAAACATGTTGCAGTGTTACTGTTCAACTTGCACAAGTGGAAATGCACGAGGACTTGCGGAGTCATTTCCCCCTCCCCATTGTTCCCTCTTTCCTTTTCCTGGAAGCCCCTCATAGTCTCTTCCTCTTTTCCTGCTTCTCTGTGGCATTCAAGTAGGCTCTTCAGCTTTAGGGCTGTGGCTCAGTGGCACAGCATCTGCTCTGCAGGAAGAAAATCTCACGTTCAATACAGAACACCTCCCGTGGTTGAAAAGATGAAGTGGGTGATTTTGATGACCTCTGAGAATTGGTACCCATACCAGAGGTTCTCAACCTTCCTAATGCCGCGACCCTTTAATACAGTTCCTCATGTGGTGGTGACCCCCAACCATCAAATTATGCAAGGGTTCCTTCACAGAAATTAAACCGAAACTGACCAATGGCATGAAGATCCATTGTTCGTGATTGGATATAAATTGGGGTTTCTCAGTTCAGTTTTGCCTCTTGTCCCGCCGAGCTGCGCCGCCACCTGGAGCGCCTGGCGGGAGACTGCGCCATGCTAGAGGCGCTGCTGGAGTGGCTGGTGACTGAGCACGGGCGCCTGCAGGAGGAGCAGCAACAGTGGCAGCACACCCCCCCCCGGCCAAGTTGCTCACCCTGCCGTGACCCCTGTGAAAGGGCCGTCTGACCCCCAAAGTGGCCCCGACCCCCAGGTTGAGAACCACTGCAGTAGATAATACAGACTCTGATCATTACAAGACAGCTCCATTAGTCAGCATGGATTGAGGTTTGTGTCAGTATTTTGCAGTACCAAACGTCTGCGTATCGTTAAATAAAAGCACATGAACAGAGCTGACTTAAAGTAGTCTTCATTGAGACAATCTCTTTAGCTGTAAGAGAAGGTATGAGACTTCGTAAGCACTAGTCCAAATGGCAGTGCTTTTGTATTTCTCTTTGCTTATATACCGTATTTGCCGGCGTATAAGACGACCCCCCAACATTTCCACTCAAAATACAGTACTATGGGCCACTATGAGCAGCTATGTGTATCCCAACTGAAGTGCACCCGGCGTATAAGACGATCCCCCCACTTGGGGACATGTTTTTCAGGGGGGAAAAGTAGTCTTATACGCCAGCAAATACTGTAAATGTGGGTTTTAAGCCAGAAATAGATCAATGTGGTGTTTTGTTTTTTTGTTTTGTTTTTGTTTTTTTAAGAAACATGCTTTTGGAGAACGCATAGACAGCCAAGATGCGAAAGTCATAGCCGATCTACTGCTGAACAAAGTGGAAGATATTAAGAACAAGAGGAAAAAGGCCTCCAGAAACAAGGTAGGCAATTTATTGTGAGAGCTGTTAATTTGGATGTCCTTAACACCTTTATCCTGTGCCGCTTGCATATACAGAATAAACATCCAAAAGAGCAGATATGCAGACTCTCATATCCATCCCGTTTATGTTTGAATTCATTGAAAAACTTTGTGATACCTTAAATACCTGGTGTAATGATAAGGCAGCGGCTGCAAAATTTTCAGATTCTGTCAAGTGGTCTGCAAGGTCATTGTGTGACAAACTGTACCTTCATAGTACGGCAGGCAGAATAATACCACAGTAATCCCAGCATCTTTAAGAAGGAAAGAGACGTTATTAGGGAAGGGCACAATCTGGCTGATGAACTAAAGTTCACAACATTTGGCCAGTTTGCAGTTTGCGAAACAATGTTTGCAAACTGAAGAACCAGCACAAACTTCCACAAATTTTGATGCAGTTTGTGGCAGTTCATTTGGTTTAAGTGGTTCAGGCCCATTTAAACCACTGCTTTCTGATTCCTGCAAAAAGTGACAGGGAGCCAAAAGCAGGGGTTTCCAAACAGCTGAGCAATGGGAACACTGCGAGCCATAAACCAGCCAAAATTCTTTTTGCATGAAGCAATAAGCAGGGCTTAAATGGTTCGGAGCCATTTAAGCCAAACAGCTGAGTGGTGGGTCCTGCAGTTCAGCTGTTTAGAAACTAGCCATGGGTGATTAAGTTTGGATAAGTAGGATCTTTCTGAGCTGAACCACCCATCCCCTGCATTTAAACAGTTTGAATCAGCAGTGGCTGAATCGAGATTTAATGATTTGGCCTGTTTAAATGTATCCCCCCAGTGCTTGAGAAGGCATGAGGAAGAGAGCGCCAGCCAAACAACTGATAATGACAGGTGCGCTGCTCCCTTTAATTCCCTTCCCTAGCATGGGGAGGGCTTTAAAGGCAGTGGTACACGTGTCATCAGCTGTTAGTCACGCCACTCTCACTTTAAATGCTTCACCAACTTATGTGGGCAACTTCGCAAAGGTCAGGGAAACATTTAAAATGAGAAATGCTGTCTAAACATCAGGAAGAACTTCCTGACAGAGCGGTTTCTCAGTGGAACAGGCTTCCTAGGGAAGTGGTGGGTTCTCCATCTTTGGAGATTTTTAAACAGAGGCTGGATAGACATCTGACAGAGAGGCTGATTCTGCGAAGACTCAAGGGGGTGGCAGGTTACAGTGGATGAGAGATAGGGTTGTGAGTGTCCTGCATAGTGCGGGGGGTTGGACTAGATGACCCAGGAGGTCCCTTCCAACTCTATGATTCTAAGGTAGTGCACCAGACAGTGCCCAAGCTTAGGGAGGAGTTTAAAGGGAGCGAAAGTCACATCTTTCATCATCAGCTGCTTTGCGGGTACTCTCTTCTCCCCCTTCTCAGCCAGTGAAGACATTTTCTGCTGCCTGGGTAGGTGGCGGGGAAGCAAGGGCACAACCCCCTTCGAAACTCTCGGATTCAGCTTAATCTGAAAAAGTGAAGGGGTATTTGTACAATTCAAATTCTCCCTGAATTGTTTCGGGCCGAATCCAAAGTGGCACAGTTTGCTTGTATGTGCACATGCCTATTAGAAACCCCTGCTTTCTGCTCCCTGTGGAAAGCCATGGGGAGCAGAAAGCAGGGATTCAAACTTTAAATGGCTTATGAACCAACATGAACCGGTTCAGATGCAAGAATGAAATGTGTGCCCATCTGTAGACATTAGCCTAATAAGAAAAAAATTGGCTTGAGGTTTGTTTGCTTGCTTGCTTTACTACTTTCCCCAAGAAACCTATGAAGCAATACTTCTATGTTTGGTATAAGCATAATGGGGCAATGCCGCGTGGGGAAAATACATTTAGTATTCTCCTTCCGCCATTGTTGGAACATGCAAAGAGTGTGATTGAATTTTTTTTTCTAGCAAGGTTTCATTTCACATACGGTCCCCTACATAAATCATTAATTCTTTCCCATAAACTCTTTCTCTCCCCCCCCCCCCCGGCTCGATGATCTCTACACCCACCAGGATGAACTCTGAGAGATGGAGCAAATTCGACACCTACCAAAGCTGTGGCAACAAGACCTTCCTAGATCATGTTCCTGGCAGAAGAAGAGGAGAGTACACCCCAGAAGGATCCATTCCTGGATGCTCAGTTTTTTTCAACAAATGCTACCAAACATGTTCTCAGACACCAAAGTGCTTGTTTTTAATGGAGGGGATAAGTTGGCTCCATACTGGCATTGCACCTGCAATGACCATGACTACATCCTACTGGACCGATGGAGGACTTAAACAATGATGTCGCCGTTCCTTTGCACTCTATCATTTTTCACATTACTTTCTCTTTTTTTCCAAAAGTGACTTGTGACTTTTGTTTTGCATTTAACACACACTTGCTACAATAGTCAAAGAGCTGCAGAGGCATTCCAGAGCAACTGTTCCTTTAAACATTTCTCAGTAACCTTCCCACCCCCAGGCTTCTTGTTCTCCTTGGTGCCGTAGAGTTCCTAAATGGATTTAGTTGCCTGGGCAGAGAAGATGTCCTTAACTATTCCTTTCCCCCTTCTCTTGGCATCGGATACGATTTAGAAATAAATAATGCTCATAATTTCACAAATACGATGTAGCAGTTGTGAAAAATAAGTAATTTTCTTGGCTGATGAGCATGCGTAGTTGTTTTTGGTTGTTTGTTTACGGCAGACATCTTTGCTCACTTACGGCCACCTAAAAGAGAATTAATGAGCAATCGCAGTTAAAGCAAGGGTACATCATAAAAGAAAGACTGCCCTGCCCAGATCAGTCATCCATTCAGGAATGCTTGGGCATCTAATTCTGAGCGTGGAAAGTGGCTGAGGGGAAGAGTTGTGGGGCAAACCCCAGTATTTGCTTCATGGAGCTAACTTTCTTGCCAACGTATTAGGATCTTGCCTTTGGTGGTGGGCATGGCCCTAGGGTGAACATGACCCTAAAGTGGCAAAAAGTTCAGTTATGGCTGCAGCTCAGTACAGTAAAGGAACCCTTCAGCGCCGGATGCGGACCTGCCCATAGACTTTGGTGGCCATTTTGATGACACACCATCTGCGTTGCCATGGAGGCTTTTTGGCTTTTGAAGACCTGGGCCATTGTGAGGACACTGTCAAAAGTCAGCCTTCTCACTCTGCTTCTCTGAAAATCAGTACTTCCTGTGCTACAAAGGGATACTTTTATCACTAGTGGATGGACTTACAGGACAGTTTGTAAACGCTAAACTGCTTTTTTTTTTTTACTGGGGGGAGAGGAGATTGGTCTGATCAACATTTTTTACCTCGATACTGCTTATTTTTGGTGAATGTTTGTTTTCTTCATGTGGGATTCATAGGTAAAGTGTTAATTAGAGGGAGCCCGATTGTCTTAACCACTGGGCTCACCTGCCCTCTAGAAAGCTGCTTCTGTTGGCTCGAAGATCCCCCTAAGTGCCCATGCTGCCTGAGATGTTCAGTGCACGGCGGCCAAAAGAAAAGCCTTGCTGTGTGGGCTCTCGGCTCACAGTGCACCAGTGGTCTGTTTCAATTTCTGGAGCATGACTGCCCTGCAAACGTCTTTAAAAACGAAATAAGGCCCAGATTTGCAGGGATACCTAAAAAACCAAAGCCAGCAGATGGCAGCACAAGTTTACTGCAGATTGGACAGGGGTGGGGTGGGGAGTATGTTTGAAACTTGACATAGAAAGTTCACTTTTATTTTACTGTTTTAAAGATTTAAAGATTGTGTTGTGTTTGTCTTTTTGAACCTTGCAAGTAGGGGCTACTGGAGTGTTTCAAGTGCCTTCTGAATTTCTAAGCATCAGTAACGATGACTTTAGCAAGAGTTTGTATTTACAAGTGACTTGATAAGGTCTCGTTAAATCTTTCTTACGGTCAAACCAAGTTATGTTTTTTTTCTTCTTTTCTCTGTTTAAGCCCAAGTTTCACCTCGTTCTTACACGTGCTTAGTGAGCTGTTCAAGACCAAATGCTTCAGAGAAACCTTTTCAGATTTTGGGTTGGATCCAGCACAATATTTCTCCTTGCCCCAGAGCTCCTACACAAGCGGAAACGCATGAGAAACTAAATCAAAGGTTGCTATTTGCAAGGTATTGTTCAACTAATATCTGGGCACCATAACAACATCAGGAGCTGAACCCAATCTTGCACAAATGGAACCGCACTAAGTCAGTTTTACTTTTCCCTTTGTGCGTTGCTGGATCCAAGCCTCCCTTAATATGGGACATGGATTGTTTTGACATGGCTGCACATGTAGCTTGGTTATAGACATCAATCTAAAGAGAAAGACCATCCATATTCTTGCTTGTAACACATTATCAACTGACCCATTGGAATTCTGGGAGTTGCTCTCTTCTGTTTACCTTGGTCAGCAGGCGGAGAACCACTGGACGAACACAATTAGGCGGTCATACTGTTTGAGGAGGCATTTTGTGCGCGTGATTGATGTGTATGTTTTGTCTCAGAGCAGTCTGCTTCGTACTTTTACAATATGGTAATAAATGGTCCTGTCCGGTTAATAACCTTTCAGCTCTCATGGTCCTATTTCTGCGGTTCAAAACTGAAGTTTTTAGCTCTCTCCTTCTAGAAAAGGCAGAACAAACAGAAGAAGAAGAGTTGGTTCTTATATGCCGCTTTTCTCTATCCAAAGGGGTCTCAAAACAGCTTACATTCGCTTTCCCTTCCTCTTCCCACAACAGTCACCCTGTGAAGGAGGTGAGGCTGAGAGAGCCCTGATTTTACTGTTCGATCAGTGCTGTGGCAAGCCAAAGGTCACCCAGCTGGCTGCATGCGGGGGAGCATGTAATCAAACCCAACTCGCTAGACTAGAAGTCCACACTCCTAACCATTACACCAAGAAAATGGGTGTCATGAACCAGGGCTACTCTCTCATAAAGGCAAGACATACATTCTTTTTAGAAAAGAGTTTACAGTTTTGCTTTATTAAATCCAGAAAGTACATCCAGAAGTATCGTAATAGAAGTCTATTACTAAGAAGAACTGGTTTGGCCAGTCTTGGGGTACATATAGACATTCCCTTTCCTCCACCAATGCACCTTTTCCCTACTGTTAGCTATTCCCGTGGCAGAAGGGCTTTCATCCTCAGCTAGGACAAAGTGAAAACTGCATTTGTACACCTAGTGGACAAAAGGCCAGAACTACTCACTAGAGCAGTGGTTCTCAGCCTGGGGGTCAGGGTGGCCGCTCCTCCTGAAGGCACCTGCCAATTTATATACAATTTATATAAAATCATGAATAATGGATCTTCATGCCTTTGGTCAGTTTTGGTTTAATTTCTGTGAAAGAACACACTGGCATAATTTTATGGTTGGGGGTCACCAAAGGGTCATGGAATCAGGAAGGGTAAGAACCACTGCACTGGAGCCGTAACATGTAGAGTAAGAGAACATCTGGAAGGACATCTGCAGCTTCCTGGGAACAGACTATAGTGTGTGTGTATGTGCACTGAGAGCCAGATGTAGGGGGAATCAGGAAAACAGGATTAGAACCCTAGTGCTCTGGTCTGCTTATCACCGGAATCCATGGCATGTATTCCAGAGCTATATGACAATGGGTTGGGTGACATCTAAATTAATCTTCAGTGTTTGGATTACATTCACTATGTCTCTAAAGGTTTATTGATGTATTGATTACGGGGACATAGGCAAGGCTATTGCTGCAGTCACTGGTCTTGTGTGCAAGACCTCAGTGGGCAAGGAAGAGATTGGAGGCTTGCTTTTGAAACCCTCTGCCATAAGCTCTTGCAGAGAAAAACATAACCAGACTGAAGTTCAGCATCTGACGGAATAATTTCATGCCTTCTCGGAAAACTGACTCATCTGATTCCTGTAAGATGGTGGTTATCCAAGAGTTGCTGGTTTGGCAGCCATGAAATGCCATAGATTGCGTCATGGTGCACGACTCCTCAAGGGTGTTACATCTATTGGGTTTCCAGAGTGCTTCATGGTGGATTGTGGAAGTAGCTTAATAACCAAGATTAGCCTCGATATCTTTATTCATTTGGATCCTTTCTCCCAAGTGGGGACCCAAAGTAGCTTACATAATTCTCCTCTCCATTTTATTCCCCGCCACCTTATGAGGTAGGTTAAGCTGAGAATCAGTGGTCCAAGGTCAGTTAATGAGCTTCCATGGCAGTAGTGGTCATTTGAAATTCTAGATACTAGTCCAGCTGTTGTAACCATTACATCTCACTGGCTCTCTAAAGAGGGTTGGTGCTTGGATGGGAGATTATCAAGGAAGAGATGGGCTGCTACAAAGAGGAAAGTAAAGGCCAACCAGCGTGAGCAGTGGGGAAAACTTTGTGACATGGTTAGGAAAGGCCATGAGATGTACAAGGATTTTTTAAAATTATTGTACATATAAAAATATAGGTATATATAGGTGGTAGGTTTCCTGTGAGCGTTAGGTGTGTGGAAGACTTTGTGACATGGTTAGAAAAGGCCATGAAATGTATAAGTACTTTTTAACACATATAAAAACAGAAGGGTTTTTATATTAAATTCTCATGTCAAAGTTAGGGTTAGCTTAGGTATGGGTCTGGTTGGGGAATTTGTAGGTTTACTGTGAGCATTAGGGCTGTGAAAGGCTTTGTGACGTAGTTAGGGAAGGCCATGGGATGTAGAAATATTTTTTGAAATTCCTGCACATGTAAAAATTGCGATATTTTTATCTTAAATTCTCAGGTTTGGGTTAGCTTAGGTATGTCTCCAATCGGGAAGTATGTAGGTAAAGTGGTAGCGTTAGAGCTGGGGGGAAATTTGTGACATGGTTAGGAAAGGCCATGGGATGTATAAGTATTTTTTGACCTTACTGTACATGTAAAAATATAGGGATTTTTATATTAGAGTAAAGGTAAAGGTATCCCATAGAGCCTCTTGTGGCACAGAGTGGTAAGGCAGCAGACATGCAGTCTTCTCCCTCCCTCCCCATGAGGCTGGGAGTTCAATCCCAGCAGCCAGCTCAAGGTTGACTCAGCCTTCCATCCTTCCGAGGTCGGTAAAATGAGTACCCAGTTTGCTGGGGGGTAAACGGTAATGACTGGGTAATGACTGGGGAAGGCACTGGCAAACCACCCCGCATTGAGTCTGCCATGGAAACGCTAGAGGGCGTCATCCCAAGGGTCAGACATGACTCGGTGCTTGCACAGGGGATACCTTTACCTTTTTTAAAAGAAGCTGCAGAGTTTTTTCTGACACACATGAAATGCACTCTTGTGAAAATGAAGAGCTGGAATGGCACAGTGGTAAAGAGCAGCAGCCTCTAATCTGGAGAACGGGGTTTGATTTGCCATTCCTCCCCATGAAGCGCAGCAGCGAAGGCCAATCAGCCATGGGCCATGAATGGAGAAAAAAGGCTGACAGGATGGCTACAAATAAATAGTCTTCTTAAATTAAAAATACATGCCAAAAGAGTTCCAGTAGAACCCTCGTTCTCCAAAGGGAAGCATTTCTCTTTAGTCACTTAATTTTCTACATAAAAAAACAAATGACAACAAAATGAACATTTTGCTCTATGATTCCTTTATAACATGATCACAAAATCCTAATAATAGGCCTAAAAATACAGAAGTTCTCATACCTTAAGTGTCAAAAGTATCTCAAGCAGTAGTTTTTCAGTCAGTCAAAAAGGATTCCAAATGTACATGAAAGAATAAACCCTCATAAGGTGCCATGCAGGGCCATAAATCATATCACATAAAGAACATGCCCTGGTCCAAACATAATACGCATTTCATCAGGACCTATGGTTCCAAACAGGTGTTTGACAGGGGATCTATGTGGCATAAGGCTACCCGAGTAATGATCCCAATTCCCAAATGACCACCCATATGTATAAATACAAAATGCGGACACTACCTCCAACAAGTTTGGCCACCTCATGAGAAGGAAGGACTCCCTGGAGAAGAGCCTAATGCTGGGAGCGATTGAGGGCAAAAGAAGAAGGGGACGACAGAGAATGAGGTGGCTGGATGGAGTCACTGAAGCAGTAGGTGCAAACTTAAATGGACTCCGGGGAATGGTGGAGGACAGGAAGGCCTGGAGGATCATTGTCCATGGGGTCGCGATGGGTCGGGCACGACTTCGCACCTAACAACAACAAACCTCTAACAGAGATTAAAAGAGTCATTACAAAACAAAAAACCAAACAAACAAAACTACGGCTTGAGATACTTTTGACAATTAACGTATGAGAACTTCTGTTGTAATTTATTTTTAAATTTAAATTAAGTAGAAAAGTCATGGTTTAGGCCTGATGTCTGGGAAGAGTGCCAAACTGCTATCCTAAGCAGAGTTACGGCCTTCTAAATACAATTGCTTTAGAAGGGAATAAATCTGCGAAGGACTGTCCTGACATTGTGTCAGGTGACACCCGGAGAACAACAGCCTCTATTATTTATTATCTCATCTTTCCTCCAAGGAGATCAGAAAAGCAGGCATTTTATTCCCACAAAACTCCTGTCATTTAGATTTAGCTGCAAAAGAAGAAATGCCCGACCTAAGACAGCTTGCTTGATGTAGTGATTAGAAGCGCTGGCTTCTAATCTGGTGAGACGGGTTTGATTCCCCGCTCCCCCACGTGCAGCCAGGGGGACCTTGGGCCATTCTCAGCACTGATAAAGCTGTTCTGACCGAGCAGTGATATCAGGGCTCTCTCAGCCTCACCCACCTCACAGGGTGTCTGTTGTGGGGAGTGGAAAGGGAAGGGAAGGTGACTCTAAGCCACTTTGAGACTCCTTTGGGTAGAGAAAAGCAGCATATAAGAACCAACTCTTCTTCTCCAGTAATATCAGGGCTCCCTCGGCTCCGTCTACCTCACAGGGTGTCTGTTGTGGGGAGAGGAAAGGGAAGGCGACTGGAAGCCACTCTGAGACTCTTTCTGGTAGAGAAAAGGGGCATATAAGAAACGCCAACTCTTCTTCTTCAGTGATATCAGGGCTCTCTCAGCCTCCCCTCCCTCACAGGGTGTCTGTTGTGGGGAGAGGAAAGGGAATGCGACTGGAAGCCGCTTTGAGTCTCCTTCGGGTAGAGAAAAGCGGCACATAAGAACCAACTCTTCTTCTTCTTCTTTTTCTAAGGCTAAAAAGCCACCAAAGCATCCAACATTTCTGCCATAACAAACCTCCTTTATACCTGGCTGAAGAAACTCAAGAACAAAAAAATATAAAAATAAAGCCTTTCATTCACTGGCAGTACAAGCGCAGAAATAACAAAACTTGACTAGCAACACTTACCAGAGTTCTGCCCAGCGTAGTTGGTGTCAGCAAGGGCTTGAGAGCAAGGAGAGGTAGGGAAGAAAGGGGAAATTATACTGAAAGCAAACCACTAGCCATAACTTCCTGACCTCCCCATCCAATCAGCATCCATGGAACTTTCCAGAGAGAGAGAGAGAGAGAGAGAGAGAGAGAGAGAGAGCACCCCCCCCCACCTTCACAGCTGAACCATATGAGTTAATTAACAGTCCTAAGGTGAAGGCAGGGATGAAGAACTGGAGGAGGAGGGTGACTAACACCTGCAAAGAACCAGAGAACCATCCATTTGGCTGGGATGGGCTCAAAGATGGCTTTTCTCTTGACACCCGCCTCTTTGTAGCTACCCTGAGCTTCTTTGGGGGTCTCCCATCCAAGTGCTAACCAGGTCTGACCGTGGATGAGATTGGCCTAGCCTGGGCTACACATAAGGTTGTCATATTTGGGTTGGAAAATTCTTGGAGCTTTTAGGAGTTCATAGGCTTTGGGGTGGGAAGGGACCTCAGTGGGGCGTAACGCCCTGCAGCCCACCTTCTAAAGCAGTTTCCATGGGACACTGATCTCTATAATCTGGAGACGCATGGTAATTATGGGAGATTGCCAGCCACCACCTGGCAATGGACTACCCCCCCCCCCCCGCTATGCAAATCAGGGCTTTCTCTTATGCTAGCTGCTCAAAAGTTTAGGCTTAGACCAGCTTAGGCTCAGCCTCCTTAATCCCACGACCTTTTAATACCGCTCCTCATGTGGCAGCGACCCCCAACCATAAAATTATGCAAGTGTTCTTTCACAGTAATTAAACAGAAACTGACCAATGGCGTGAAGCTCCATTATTCAGGATTGTATATAAATTGTTTCCCCCCCCCCCCCCGGGGTTTCTCAGTTCAGTTCTGCCTCTTGTCCCACCATGCCGATCTCCGCTGCTCCAGACAGACGAATGTTCTATCTCAATCTACCCCGCAAGGCTGTTGTGTAGATGATGCCCCCCGCCCTAGCCAAGCTGATTGCCCTGCCGCGACTCCTGTGAAAGTGTCGTTCGACCCCCAAAGGGGACCCGACCCCCAGGTTGAGAACCACTGGCTTAAGACTTTTCCAGTCACTGTCCCTTTCCTTATCAAGCTGTGCAGTAACACCACCATGTCAATCTTTGTGGGTCATCTGCTCCTAAAACCCAGTCCTGAGCAGGAGGAAGATGAGGATGCCAAATATTACATAAGCTCCGCTATTAAAATGCTAAGACTAAATGTTTTGTGTGACAAAACACCGAGGAAACAGAACTGATTTTAGACAAATGCTTTTTTTAAAGAGACTTTTAGCTGCGTTTAAAAGTGCAGATGTGCTCCAAAAACAACCGCAAGCACCAAATAAGCTGCACCTAAGTCAGGATGTGCCGGTTGAACGTAAACCTTAAATGCTGCCGCAGTCGATAAATCCTGGCTGTGCTCATGTTAGATAAATTTCACCCAAATTAACATGATTCCAAAGTTCCCGCTGGGAGGCCTTCCAATTGGTCTCAGCTGCCAGGGTTTAACATTACCCTGAGATCAACAGCTGCTTTCCTGGCTCCACAAGAGCCTAATTAGCAGTGAAACTAAATTTATTTATTTAAAGCATTTGGGGGGACAATCCCAAGCCGAAATGTCGTTTCTGCTGATGAGCCATTCTCCTCTCTCTCGCCTGCATTTCTGCTTGGATGGTTTTTGAATTAGAGACCACAATTACAATCATGACCTATGGGAAGAGGAAAGAACTTGGACACTAAGCGAAACACATTTTCGCAGTCTCCCCAAGGCCAAACAGATCCTGATTTTTAAAATAGCTTAAGTTGCAATCCAGAGCGATAGGACTTGGAGAGACTACGGGTGGTGGCTGCTTTAACGTGAATGTAGTGCGTTTCTGAATGTTCAAATCGCTTTGCATACGTTGGCCCAGTTCTCTGCTGTTCCAATCATGCTGATTGCATTTTGCGTTGTACCTTTTGCATCCCGACACAGGCGGAGTTCAAGGATGCTAAGAGGATCACAGCACCAAGCCGCTTGAGGAATAAAATAGTTTTATTATGAAGAGAGCTAACTATCTAACTGATCTTCTGGATGCAAGCCAGGGGAACGTAGGCTCGAGGGAGCATGCTGATCCTACACTGAGGAGGTTCATTGAGCAGGGAGCTGGACTACAAGGCTGGCATGGACCCTTCCAACTCTATGATTCTATAAGTCGCCAATTGAGTCAATCAGGATACTGGAGATTATCTGGAAAATATCAGGAAATTCCTGTTCTAGCTATGCTAAATACACATCTTCTCCAATGCCCCCTATAGGATATTCTCCATATGCCGGAGGTGGAGCTGAGGCTCAGAGGTAGGTCCTCTGCTTTTCATGCATCTCCCTAAAACCTCAGAAAGGTAAAGGTAAAGGTATCCCCTGTGCAAGCACCGAGGCATGTCTGACCCTTGGGGTGACGCCCTCCAGCGTTTTCATGGCAGACTCAATACAGGGTGGTTTTTTCATTTCCTTCCCCAGTCATTACCGTTTTAATCCCCAGCAAGCTGGGTACTCATTTTACCGACCTCGGAAGGATGGAAGGCTGAGTCAACCTTGAGCCGGCTGCTGGGATCGAACTCCCAGCCTCACGGTCAGACCTTCAGACAGCATGTTGGCTGCTTTACCACCCTGCGCCACAAGAGGCTATAAACCTCAGAGAACTGCTACTAATTAGAGTAAATGCTCTCAGACCATTTCCGCACAAGACATTTTCCTAGGTTCACCCTCTCTTTGTTCATGGGGTGGCTGAACCACACCGAAGTGCACAACCCTATTCCAGAGCTTAATATTTCCTAACTACACTACTGGCTCTATCTCATTGTGGGAATGGCAGAATGTGGTGGACTGCCTGTCAGAAACCCCCATGTATTTCTGCCATGATTTTGAAGAATCTGATACTACTGCTACACAAGTATATCTGATTCCCAAGCAAGCACCGTAAAGATGTTCTCCAAGCATGTAGGGAACTCTAGGCCAAATACAGTGCATGTTTATGATTTCTGAGCCTCTGGAGAAGGACAGATTATAAATGCAAAAATAAATAAATAAAATAAAGGGGCCCTGTGGGCAGGCCAAGTTGCCATTTGCATTCTGTAATAGCATTTATGCAGAGGAAAAGGTGTCCTTTAGGACCCAGTCAATTGACAGGACACCAAAAATAATCACATGCACAGAATTAATTCCAGCCATTTTGAACTCTTCATCCTCATTCTCCTTTTGACAGGCCTTTGGAGACAGTGATCTAATCTATTCCTGCTCCAACCACACAATAGGAACTCTGTTTTGTTTTGTTAGACAACTCTCCTGACTACTTAGATACCTCCTCCCAACTTATTCGAAGTCCAGATGCACTGGCTTTAGGAGAGTGGTATGTACAACAACGTCCAAGCTTGCAGTAATCCTCATGATTAGAATTCATTTTCCCCCTCCTAATAATGATGTTCTTTAAAAAAAAACACACACTGAACGCCCTTGGGACTAATTGGCTACTTTATAATGGACACAAACAGACTGTAGCAGGCATTTCCTCAAATGGATCCATTAATGAAAAGAACTAGCAAATTGCAGGGGAAGTATCCGATCTTGCAATAGTTCGCATTCTTTTTGGGTTTGGTGGGAACAAAGGACGCTCCTGTCCACAATGAAGGTAAACTTGACTCTACTAAATGATTTTTTGTTCCTACTGGGACAAAGTGAATAGCGTTCAACTTTCCGTATGTAGCACAGAAATGTGTGGGTGAATGCCGTACCTTATAAGACCCAAATCTTGCTGCACCTAGAAATTTGTTGGGCACTTTTTCTGATTTAGAAGAAGAGTCGGTTCTTATATGCCGCTTTTCTCTACCCGAAGGAGGCTCAAAGCGGCTCAGTCACCTTCCCTTTCCTCTCCCCACAACAGACACCCTGTGAGGGAAGGGAGGCTGAGAGAGCCCTGAGATTCCTGCTCGGTCAGAAGAGCTTTATCAGTGCTCTGGCAAGCCCAAGGTCACCTAGCTGGCTGCATGTAGGGGAGCGCAGATACAAACCTGACTCGCCAGATTAGAAGTCCACACTCCTATCCACTAAACCAAGCTGGCTCTCTTTAAAAATGCATTTTTACAAAAACGATTTTTTTTGGTTCAGCTCAGTTTAAGAATGGTAGATGCTACAACAGCCTTTTTCGAATTTTTGACCAAGGAATTCATTTTTCAGGTTTCAAGAAGCCCAGGAAATGAAGTCATCTGGCCACACCTCCCTGACATGCTGCCCTCCTGGAAGTGTCATCATCAGCCGTGTTAACAGGCAGGCTCGAGGAGGGCTGAAGGGGCAAGAGACAGGAGGCAGCTTAAGGCAGCATTAGCTGTGCAGGTTCTCCCCACTCCCAGGCACAGGAAACACAAGAGAACTCACTTATGCATGGGAGCAGGGGAGGGAAAGCAAAGGAAGCAGCCATTTTTCTAACTTGTTGCTAAATCTGTTAAGGCAGGAGGGGAAAGGCTGCAGGCCCCCTCTGGAGCTCCCATGTATCCCTGGGGGTCTGTGGACCCCTAGTTTGGAATCCCTGGTCTATGCATTTCCCCATGTCTCTGTTTTCTGTATCCTAGAGTACGGATTCCCTAAAACAGGGGTAGTCAAACTGCGGCCCTCCAGATGTCCATGGACTACAACTCCCAGAAGCCCCTGCCAGCATTTGCTGGCAGGGGCTTCTGGGAATTGTGGTCCATGGACATCTGGAGGGCCGCAGTTTGACTACCCCTGCCCTAAAGGGTTCTGAGGAACTCTGAGTTGATACAAGAGTCCCCAAGGGGTTTTGTGGACTTTTCCAGAACTTCGGATGGCCGCTGACTTCACTAGATGTCACTGGAGCCCACTTCCCCTGTTGCTCTACAGGCCTAGTCTCTTTCTCCACAATGGAAATGGTAATTGATTCGCTGGCTCCTTCCTCTTACTTCTACGCCCACTTCTCTGGAGGGGCCTGTCACCACTTTTGGGGTCCCTCGAAGCCTGAAAACTATGTCAGCGGTTCCTCCAGGCTGTCCTAGAGATTAGAGGATATTCCTAGAACATCACCAGGAAGTGATGTCATGACCTACTCTAGCCACACAGTGTCCTCAAGCACTGACCTCAAAATTTCCTGACATTTGCAGGGGCAGTGCTAGAAACCTTATTCCTGCCTTCCCAATACAAATAATATTAATATTGATATTGATATTAATAATAATAATAATAATAATAAATAGTTTTCTGAGGGAGAGGTGGCTCTGAGGTGTAAGGATGTCTGAGATGCCTAAGTTGGGTGACAGACTGCAGACCGAGGGAACGAATTTTCCAGATTTCGCTGTGAGTAGAATGTCAAGACCTATAATGGCAGCAATCAATTTAACTCTGTGTTTTTCCATGCACTCTTAGGTAGAGTGACTCTCATCCAATTCCACCAAAAGCTTAGAACTGGAGTTACTCTGAAGAATACAACAATGCTTCTGCAGTCCACCAAAAAGCAAATCCTGCTTCAGTGGTCTGAAAGGTTGTTTTGGTCTTACTGGACTTGCATCTGGCAACCTTCAATAGTCGAAGTCAAAGTTGATTGCACTAGTCCATAGGCCATGGCAAGATCAAATACACAGTAAAATTGTTCAATACAGTAGATTAGTTCAACCTTTTGGCTAAGATCGTGGGGGGGGGGGAACCTGTAATAATACTGGCATCCTTTTGAATGAAAACTCTTTGCCATTTTACCTGCAGGGATAGAAAAGTCTCCTTTACGCTACTCCTGCGAATTATCTGCCAAGACCATTGTTGCTCTTTTTGCTTCCTGAAATAATAAGAATTGGGAGGGGGGGTATGGTTTTCATCAGTCATCTCATGCCTCCTGTTTTCCCCCGTTGCATACACATCTCCATATGTTTGCTGCATGACAAAATATCGCCCTTTCTACCACTGAGGTTATGGTCCAAGTTGGACATCGCGTGCATTTTTGTCAGCTTATTCAGGCCATCTGTATTTGTTTGTGACTGACTAGCATGGTCTAATGCTCTTTGTGTTGTTTGGAGCAGTTTTAAATGTTATTAGTCGGGGGAGTCTTTATGAGGAATAAATATACTACTGTGTTTCCCCAGGGGGGAGGGATCCTTGTCTGAAAGAAACCTTAAAACAGAAAAAGAGCAATCAGGACAATAGCAAAGGTTAAGGAAATTCATAGTGAGAGTTATAAAAACCAAGACAACTGAAGCCTTGCTAAGCATGGGCACAGGGAATAACATATCCTGAAGCAGCCATGTTTTTTTCTTGTAGCAATGCTAAATTGCAATAGAATGTAGCAATGGCTACAGAAATAATAGGAGACAGATTCACAGAAGATAGGTCTATCAGTGGCTCACTGCGGGGAACCTCTCCATTCAAAGGCACTAAACCTCTGAATCCCAGAGACAGGAGGTAAAATGCCCAGTTGTTGGCCCTCCAGAACTAGTTGGCCCCAGTGTGAGACAGGATGTTGGACTAGAACAGATGTGCCACTGGTCTGATCCAACAGGGCTCTTCTTACGTTCTGGAATAACTGGAAACGTTTTCCATGTGCATTCATTCCTTGAACAGTATCCATCTCGGAAGCACCATAACCACTAGTGAAAATGCTTATGCCATTTGTAACATATATGTTTTATTTTCTGATAAAATATTTGTCTTTTTTTTTTTAAAGTTCGGTATTCTACTGATAGCTGTAACGAGAGAGAGAGAGGCAGAACTGCAATTTCAAACTATCGGCTTGGAAGGCACAGACGAAAAGTGCCAGGATGACCGGCTGGCGTTTCAACAGAAATATAATCATAGGCTATTAAAACGAGACCTTTCTTGGCACAGAAGAAATCTTTAAAAGCAGGGTAAAGTCTCTTGTCAATTGTTGCAGTCATATATATATATAAACCAGCCATAACCTTCTCAGTAGCTGCAAATCTTTGGTTATGTATTTCCAGAGGATGTTTCTGTTCTGTAGGCACTTAAACACACTCAATGTGACAAAACCGAAATGATAAAGTACAGGCCTGTGCCAAGAAGCAGCCGGGCCTGGTTGAAGTCTGCCTAATTTCTATGACTTCACACTCAAGGAGGGGAAAGGGAGGGGGGTGCATGTTATCAGAGGGTGAGTATAACATAACTTCTGGCAAGACTTAAAACAACTTTGTACAGCTCCCCCCCCCTTCAAGGATTAAGACATTCAAAAACAAGTTGTCTCTGTGGTATTTGTCACAGTCAACGTTTTAAAGCTAGACTTGATAAAAGTGGTTTATTCAAAGAGGAATCCACATTTTACAGACCTGCGCTGATAGGAGGCGAGCTCTCTGTATAATCTTTTGGTATACTCCCTTCTCCCATTTTAAAAGGGGCGGAGAGAGTGAATTCTTCAGAGCAACAAAGCTTCCTTCCCACGTAGGTTAATTTCCACATCTAAAATGCATGCCAGCCAATTTCGTTTTCTTTCGCCAATTGGAAAAACTCTTCTTTGTGGGGCTTCCCCCAAAAAAACTTTTTGCAAAACCCCTACATCTTTTCATTCATTCGTCTATCAGGCCCTTGTTTTGCGCAGATCGCAAAATGCAGGTTCTGAATTGACAGCTGATGCCATTGTATTCAACTACAAACTGGTTCAACTGATTCCCCTGAGAGGAGGGGAATGCATGGCGCAGGAAACAAATCACACATAGAAGAAGAAGAAGAGTTGGTTCTTATATGCCGCTTTTCCCTACCCGAAGGAGGCTCAATGCGGCTTACAGTCGCCTTCCCTTTCCTCTCCCCACAACAGACACCCTGTGAGGTGGGTGAGGCTGAGAGAGCCCTGATATCACTGCTCGGTCAGAACAGCTTTATCAGTGCCGTGGCGAGCCCAAGGTCACCCAGCTGGCTGCATGTGGGGGAGCGCAGAATCGAACCTGGCATGCCAGATTAGAAGTCCGCACTCCTAACCACTACACCAAACTGGCTCTCACATATTCCTCACTGTGTACAGGTCGAAATGATGCAATTAATTCCAAGACGTTGTATTGGCTGCCAACCATGCACACAATGGTTGTTCACGTAAGTTCCTACTGAAGATTCGTGTCTAAACTGGCCTTTGACATTGTTTAAGAAACCATTATGACCTTCCGAGATCTGGGTCCTAAAACCAGCGATTTCTTAGGCATAGAAATCCACACGCACCACTAGATACCAAGACTTCTGGACTGCATTAATTACATACAAACAATAGCCATGGTCATCCTCTAATTTCATCTCATTGGCCAATTTTTTTTTTTAAAAAGAGAGAAAACACTTTTAAGTGGGATCCGTAGATATCTGTGAGTAAAATATACAATTTTCCTGGGTGTATACCCATCTATGGAGGTCAGAAAACAACAACAACAAGAGGTAAGGTACAACTAATATAGGCTACAACATAATTTCGTAGTAAACAAAAGAATATAACGTGCAATAGTGCAATTTCTCTTTTGCGGCTCCATCAAGTCTTTAATTTATGCAAGTCCGTGGATTTTTTTAAATTGACGGTTCACTTCTAGTTTCGTCTTTGCCGTGGATTGCTGGTCCGGCCGGATTTCTGAACAGAATCGCTTTGCCCGGGTTCGTTTCGGCCTTTTCCAGGATGACGGAGTTTCTGATCCCAGCGCTGCATAATTCCAAAAGGAAAGGGTCAGTTTAACTTATGTCCAGACAATTTACCATTAGCAGCCTCGAGGATTTGAATCCGAGTAGTAAATTGCCCATCAGCCCCCCATGATGAATTTTGTGCAAAACGGTTAGAGCTGTACATCAATATCCAGGTCAAATATGGGGGGGTACCCAATCAGCCGAACTCATGTTTAAATATGCCCCCGGACTCTGTATCCATTCCCATACCCCATGTAGAAATACCAGAGGACTTCATAAATTCTGAATAACCGGGCCCATTATGCACACATTGAATGATGCATTTTCAATGCTCTAGAAGTAGATTTCCCTGTTCCGCACAAGAAAATTCATCTGCAAAAGCAGATGGAAAGTACTTATGCATTTCTCAGGATGGGAGTATCAAAACATCAGAACACGTACTACTTGAATATCTTCCCCTTGAAAGTGATCCGTGGCAGGTTTGCCGTATTTCTGAATCTGTCAGGCTTTGTCTCCATGGTTGTGGTATCCCGGACACCCTCCCCCACGTCATCTCGGCCTGCCTGGCTCTTTGCAGCCAATGCATCCTGATTCTATATAACTAAATTGGAGCTGAATTGCAGGAATAAACAGCAAATTCTTAAAGTTCTGCTTAACAAGAAGAATTGTACTCTATTGGCTAAAACTGCAAATGTACTGTATTTTGTATTTGCAAAATTGCTAGCCTGCGCGTTGGGTTTCAGTGTATACCACCTTTGTCCATCTGTGTTTGAATAAATACATTTTTTATGCCATTAAGGGTAATCTATCTACTTGAATGTCAACTGTATGATCAGATTAGAAGAGAATTTGCTGTTTCTTTCCCACAAATTAGCCTGAGATTTAAAATCATGCTGTCAGACAAAAACTTCGCACTAACTTCTGCCATTGCTAAATTTGAATGGAAGGTGACCAAATTAAGAAAGATCTGGGCAAAGCCAGAACAATCTTGGCAAAGTTGTGTTAATTACTTGCTGAAATGTATTTTAATTTCAAACTATAGCTCTGTTGATTCTTATGGATGGAATCTTTTCCCATTTTAACTTTTAGTGTATCTTATTTTATTTCCATTGCTGTTTCTGGCCCAGTACCATATTAATAAATTGTTTACTGTTTAGAACATGGAAAGTGCATTATACAATGTGTGCGGAATAGGCCCTAGTCAGTTAATGTACTTTCCATGTGCTTTTGCAGCTGGATTTTCCTATGCAGGGCTGGTTCTGCACTTATTTTGTTTTTTCCATTGTTGATCCTGCTAAATTCAGATAGATTTGAACCCAGGTCTTCCTCCTTCCTACCTCCCCCCAAATTGAAACAGAAAGTGTTCTGCACTTGATTGGGGAAGCTGAGAGGGGGGAAGAGAGGCGTGGTCACGAAGCTACTTGTTTATTTTTCTTTTCCTGAACGAGTGGGGGGGGGTTGGATGAAGTCCAGCCAGCATTAAAGAGTACTTTATTAGTCAGAGCAAGACGCAGCTGAAGCTGCTTGCTTCTTTCTTTTCATGAAGGAGGAGGGAGGGGGGAGCCAGCAGCAGCCTCACAAAGAATGAGGCAAATCTCTGCTGGAGCGCAGTCACTTTAAAAAGGGCAAAAATAAGTCTTGGGAGGGAAGTCTTGCAACCCGGAACCAGGAAGTCTGACACCCAGCCAATCAGGGACAGACTGCTTCTCTACATCAGCACTGTAGGAAGGTGGTAGGCAATGGCCAACCACCATTTGGGGTGTTTCTATTAAGTCAGCTGCAACTTGATGGCACTTTCTGCCCCCAGTCTAGGCCTTCATGCATCATTTCTTTCCTTATAAACCTTTCTATGAGTCTCATTTCAGCCGGAGAAAACCTGCTTTCAAATCCATCTTGCACAGGAGCTTGGTTGACCTGGGTCTATTCTGCACATACTCGACAATGCACTTTAGAAGTAGATTATCCAGTTCCACACAGGAAAAAGCAGCTGCAAAAGCACATGGGAAGTGCATTATCTAATGCGTGTGGAATTTTTATTTTATTATTAAATGTATATACCTCTACCTGCCTTCCTGAAAAACGGCTTGGGGCAGTTCACAACATTGAATGCATCCTGGTCTCAGTCTGCACACATTGGCTAATGCACTTTCAATGTGCTTTTGCAGCTGCATTTTCCTTCTCTGCAATTGCTCCAGAGCAGTGGGAAATCCCTCCAGCTATCAGGCCCGCCTTATGCAGGTGTCTTGGAAGAAAGTAAAAAAAAAATCTTTGGCTTTTAGATAATACCCTGACTCTTAATTATTTGCTGTCTGCTGCTCCTTCCTTTGCTTTTTTTCTATTTTTATTCGTCTTTTACTGTATTTCCTCATTGCTGTTCATCAGCTTGGAATGTTGCATAAGGCAGGCTATAAATATTTGAAAACAATATATCAAGACAATATGAATCTACATTTCCCCAACAGGAAGCAATTTGGGGGGGGGGGGTACAGAATGTTTCAATATTAGTTCATTGTATGTGCGCTAGGCAAGGATTTCCTTTTTGTAAAAGAAAGGTTTTAAGTGCTGGGTCAAAGTTAAATAGTATAGGATTTTGGATGGAAGGGAATGTAAGTCAGTTTTACTCATCTGCAGAATCTTATTCCAAGAAAATTAATTCCTGCTCTGGCTTTCGCCAGGGAACGATTCAAACAAATAAGACACACACATATGGACGTTTTGCAAGATTAGCCCCCAAGGTGTTATTAGAATGCCAGTAATGGCCCTTTTTTGGTACTCAGTTCCTAAACATTGCCTTTTCTCCTTCCAGAGAGTCTTTAATCAAGCAGTTCCCGGCCACCCTAGAGATCGTATTAACAGTGTGAATGAGCGAGCCAACACCGACACTTGATGATTCAAGCAGAAAAGTGTCCTGCGTTTAAGCTTTATTTATTTTAAAAATAAAGTCTAAGTAAAGCCACCTGTGGGCCCATTTGAGAAAACAGAACAAAAGCCGGCAGGGGGAGGAACAGTCAAGTGAGTTGAATGTAACAGCTGGGTAGGAGGAGAATCGCATATCAACCCAAGTTGGAAGGCCAAACTAGGTACTTTAGATTCTTATGGTTGTGGCCAAACCAACATGTTTCATCCCCCCCCCCCCTTCCTGTTCATTATTCTGTACCGCATTACCTGATCCTGCTGGATTTCCAAGCAGCCTCGCTTTTGCCCTGTAGTCCCTCCACCCCACCCAGAACAGCAGGCTTCCATTTTTAAACATACCCCTTCCCCAAATAATGCTTGTGCACAGCTGCATGCAAGGAATCCATTGCCCTCGGGAATAAATGAAATGCATAGTCCGATTGTGTGCATGTGTTACTAGGAAGCAAGTGGCAACGAAGCTACCCTCCTGAAAAGTGTGCATTAGATTCCAGGGTCATGCATTAGCACAATTGCCTCATTCCCTTGAAGGAAGGGCAAGATTTAAAATAAACCAAGTGAACACAGAGGGACACTAAATTGGAATTAGTTGGTCTCAGGAAATCCGGGAGTTGCTCCCGCAGGAAGTAATTTCCTTATCTTTGGCATCTGTTTACACAATTGTTCTTGGTCTTCTTTATCACTGGGTGATAAGTAGGAGCTCACATGCTGTAGGGTCTTTATTGTTTCACTGGATCTTCTATTCCTTTGTGCCCTGTAAGTGGCTTACAGCTGTCTCTTGTGGTGCCTGGTCATTTACCATAAGTATGTTAGAAAATAATGGTTCTTCTTCTTCTCTTTGCCCAGAGCAATAAATCTCTCCATTGAAGTGATGCCCAGGCCTGGGCTGATTCTGCACTTACATTACTTTTTTCCGGTGTGTATCCTGCTGAATTCAGATCTATTTGAACTCGTTCTTCCTCCCCCCCCCCCCACTGAAACAGAAAAGTGTTCTGCACTAGTTAGGGAAGCTCAAAGGGGAGGGGGGAGCCAAGCCCAAATGGAGTTCCTTCCTTCCTTCCTTCCTTCCTTCCTTCCTTCCTTCCTTCCTTCCTTCCTTCCTTCCTTCCTTCCCTCCCCCTCCCCCTCCTGAATGGAGGGGATTGAAGACAACAGAGAAGGGAGAAAAAAAACCATGAGGCAAATCTCTATCCACAGAAGTGAGGGCTTCTGCAGCTTCTACAGAAAGAAAATTATGGCTTCCTCTTTAAGAAAAGCTAATAGCCTTGGCAGGCTTGGCCAATCAGAATTGCTCTACCACGGAGTCAGATGGTCAATCAGCACTTCTCTACCATGGAGTCAGTGCTTTCTCATGCTTTCTCAATCCGATTCTTCCAATATCAAGGATTAAAAGCACTCCTGGATATCGCGAAGAAATGGTAGGGTGATTCCGGATAAATCATGTTTGTTGCAGAGGGAAACTTTAAATCGCCCAAAATCAAAACGGAAATCACATTCTGTGTAGACGGCAGGGACTGAATCAACCTGGGATCAGAATAAAAACTCCGTGCACTTTACGCCCTAGATAGCCCAGGATAGCCCAATATCACCTGATCTTGAAAACTAAGCAGGGTCAGCCCTGGTCAGTATTTGGATGGGAGACCAGCAAGAAAGTCCAGGGTTGTGACAAAGAGGTACGCAATGGCAAACCACCACTGTATTTCTCCTGCCTTGAAAACTCCACCAGGGGTCACCATAAATCAGTCCATTCTATGTTGGTCTATTATTACATGTGTAGTTAGAAATGTGATGTTTTTAAATGAAGATTATGTTTTTAATACGTTTAAAAATTATTTTTGCAGCTCAACCTTTTGGTTCCTAACTTTTCTGGTTTTGGTTTCCCTTTTTGGTTTTGCATACTAAGGAAAACGCTCTCCCGCAATGGAGGAAGTGCACTAGAACAAGTCATGGACTTCAGCTTTGTCTTCAAGGACAAAAATACAACCCACTTGTGCACTGGACAACTCAGGTTTCAGTGAGATAAACAGGCAGGTGCTGCTCATTTATTATAGAGAATCCAGATGTCTTCCCTCTAGGGTGTATTTATTTTTATTAAAATGTTGCATTTTCCCCAGTCTTAGCAAATACCTAGCAAAATCCAGCTCTTCCACTGTTAGCACATTCACTGTTATTACAACTATGAAGTATGGAATGTGGTCATTCAAAATTCATGGCCTCTATGTGACTACTAGCCTGAACCCAAATGTGGCATCCCTGGGTGCCATAGCATCTGCCAATGCATTTCCTGGAGCTCATTTGCTTTGTCTACAAAGCACCTTTTCCCTGAAGCAAAGAGCAAGTCCTGGCTTTCTTTCAGCTCACTACATAGAAGAACCCAAGAAGCATCAGCTTTGTGCCTGCTATTTACACCCGGCTGCCTTCGGAATAGCAGAAAGGTTGGCTTGCATTCTATGAACGGTTTCAGCATCCTACGGCAGCCATTTTGTGACTGAACTCCACAACATCCATTTTGCTCATTCCCCGCCCTCAAAATTCCCATGTACCCACAGACTCAATATGATTTGTGGCCCCTCTCTCCCAGTGATGCTGCCCTAAGTCTCCCCACCTCATAGCTGTACCCCATTTACAAACTTAAAAAAAAATTTTGGTAGATGAAGGCAACTTCTAATTGCTCCCCTTTCTTGTCCCCCCACCTCACCACAAACCCTAGAGAAGGCTTTCTTAACCAGAGTTTCAGGAAACCCTGGGGTTTCTTGACAACCTTGGAAGGGTTTCCCAAATGTGTGGGAGTTCATTAATTTTTAACATTTTTAAAAAATTTGTTAAACATTTATCGGGTGTTGTGACCATATATGGTCATGTTGACCCCTCCAATGGCCAATGATGGGTCTGTGGACAGTGCCGTGAGTTGTAGAGGATGGCAACCTGTTATTAATTAATTAATATATATATATACTGTCATTCTGATCGAGTCTAACGGTTTGTTGCATTGAGAGGAGTTTTTATTATGATGAACCGCCATTTTATCTGTTGCTGGGGGACTGGTTAGTTTTATTAATGGGGTTTAATTTTATATTGTGTATGTTTTTATGATATTGTTGTGAACCGCCACGAGCCAGCTTCCTGGGAGTGGTGGTATAAAAATCCCACAAATAAATGAATAAATAAATATATAGGGGGTGGGAAGGGGAGGGGGCCCCTTGTGGTCTATGCTTCTCAACCATATTCTGCATGATCACATCACTTCTGGGGTTCTGTAGAATGTTTCAGGGGTTTCTCAAAGGTAAAAAATGTAAGACTACTCTACCTAACATTTGAGACTGAAAAGTAGCAAGGTCATCCCGCCGCCAATCCCCACTCTGGCCTCTATTTGAACTTTTACTTCTACATTACTTATGTGCCCTGGCATATCCTCTCTTTTTTATCCAGATCCAATGGTAGGTCACTAATCTAAGCCATGCTTTAGAAAGATGTACACCGCTATGTGGAATGTTGCACTATTAGTCCCGGAAACAACCTCCAAACGTCTGGAGAATGTCAGAGCTTGGTAATGTAGACAACAGTGGAGCAGCTATGATAAAAGAGCGCAGGGTCGGCTATCTGCCTACCTTTAAAAACAACAACCTTAAAAATTGATCACCGTTTCCTTGTTTTTGCCGATTTATAACGTTGCGATCCAGCCTTTCTTCCCATGAAGGCAGTTTGCAATTACGCCTTTCTAAATCCACTGAAATTAACCGGTTTAGAAGAGCATAATTCTTCTCCGGATTGCTGAGTAGGCATCACCAACGCAAAATATTGAGCAATGCATCGAAATAGTCTGTTTCTCAAGTTTCTGCTCGGCCACCATACCTGGCTGGGACCAGTTTAGTGGTTCTGGTCTCGATTAGTGTGTTTACAGAGAGGTGGATAGCAATGCTGTGATTTCATTCCCCTCCCCCCAAAAATGAAAGCAAGATATACCCTATTTCTGAACTGCAGCTTAGTCACTAAGGCACAGCTCTGCTGAATAAGTGAGCGGCGGGCCTTCCTGTTTTAACAAATAAAGCCCCGTAACTAAAGGGTTCACCATCATAATTCTATCCACATTGCCAAGTAATTCAGAAGGATTTTCTTTGATTCAAAGGGACCCTTCCGTGGACACTGAAATAACAGAAAGACCTTCAAAGCCTGGCGCTTTCCCCTCTGGAATCCCAAAAGGCAGGTATTTAAAGTGCCTGACTTAATGCTCTCCAAACCCCTGTAGGGATGAACTGAGGGAGCTATTGTTCCGTGCTCTGGCAGCAGTTAAAGAAACAGGAGAACAAATGCTTTCGAGGCAGGTCGGTCGTGGGGCTCAAAGGGAAAGGACGGCTCAAAGCAACGAAAGTAAAGAGATCTTAAAGGCCCTGCAATGTGATCAAATACACCCAGTGGCAGACAAACAGCATTGATTACTTTATTTCTTCATGGACTTTGTTTCTCAGGGGTCCTAGTTTAGTGCCCACGGATTCCAGGGCACCTGTTGTTACCTTTCCTGACACCCTCAAGTGTTTTTAGAAAGCGTGTGGGTCCAGGTGTGCCCTTTTGCACATTGGGGATTCTGACTGGCTGTGCAGATTTTTTTAAACTAGTAAATAAGCCCGCTGCAGGCTTAATGCAGCGGGCGCTAGCGAGGCTGGGGAGTCTGGCAGGGCGCGGCCAGGCAGGGCCGGCTCGGGCTGGGCCCGCGAGTCTGGCGGCGTGGCCTACCTTTCCATTGGCGACGCCCGAACTGGCTGTGGGCGTTGGCAGCGAGGCAATCAGCAGCGGGGCCGGACGGGTCAGGGCACCGGGCAGGGAGGCCGCAGCAGTCTCGAGACGTCCCATCCGCCCCGGAGGGAAGAAGGCGAGCTCCCACAAAAGTCCCGGAGGCTTGCAGAAGCACTTTGCTTTTTTGGGGACCGGCAGGGCATCGAGCCGCGCCCGGCCGCGCCCGCGGGCCGCGCCCGCGCATCGAGCCGCGCCTGGCCGCGCCCGCGAGCCGCGCCCGCGCATCGAGCCGCGCCCGCGAGCCGCGCCCGCGAGCCGCGCCCGCGGATCGGGCCGCGCCCGGCCGCGCCCGCGAGCCGCACCCGCGGATCGGGCCGCGCCCGGAAGCCACGCCCGCGGGTCGGGCCGCGCCCGCGAACCACGCCCGCGGATCGGCCCGCGCCCGCGAGCCGCGCCCGCGGATCGGGCCGCGCCCGGCCGCGCCCGCGAGCCGCACCCGCGGATCGGGCCGCGCCCGGAAGCCACGCCCGCGGGTCGGGCCGCGCTCGCGAACCACGCCCGTGGATCGGGCCGCACCCGCGGGCCGCGCCTGCGGATCGGGCCGCGCGGGCGTGGCCTGCACGGGCGCAGCCCGGCCCCGATTCCTTCTCCCCGCCCTCCCGCAGTAAGTAGCTTCCCGGGCCGCAAGCTTGCGGCCTGGGAAGTTTTTTACTGCGGGGGGGGGCGGGGAGAGGGAGCTGCGGCCCGGCGCCATGGCCTTCGCGGCCTGGCACCGGGCCGCGGGCTGCAGGTTGGGGACCACTGCTCTAAGGGGCCGCCTCCAGCCTTCAGGTGAGACTCGCCATGCCTCCTTCCCTGCTTCCCTCCGGTGCGGCTTCCCTCCGGCGGCAAAGGGAGCAACTGCGAGCCGCGCTGCGCGCGGCTCGCAGTTGCTGGGGCTGGGAATCGGAGGCACCAATCGGCAGGCGCTGTGCGCCTGCCAATTGGTCCCTCCGATTGTCTGTCCGGAGGATGGGTCCAATCCGGACCCTTCCTCATCACGGACACATCCCGCCCCAGAACCCCTTACCCTTTTATTTAGTCCGTGGCGCCCGCGGCGCCACGGGCGGTGTTTAGATGTTGCTTCATTAGCAGCTGCTGCCACAGAACAGGGATTTTCACTGGGATGGGATGTGTCTGTTTTAAAAGGCACCCTCTTAAACCAGCCATTCTCGACTTTTTTTTTTACTGTTGAGAAACCCCTGAAACATTCTTCAGGCTTTGAGAGACCCCAGGAGTGGCATGATCGTGCAGGACATGGTTGGGAAGTAGAGCTGTGTACACAGCCAAGCGGGGCCCCTCCCTTACCGACCCCTCCAGGCCTATCATAGGCCATGGGGGGGGCAGGTCAACATGACCAAATATGATCATATCACAGATAAATGTTTAACAAATTAAAAATATATATTAAAAATTATTTAATTACTACCCATTGGGGTATCCCTTCCAGGGTTATAAAGAAACCCCAGGGTTTCACAAAACCTTGGTTGAGAAAGCCTGTCTTAAGCAGAGATGCTGTTAGAAATGTTGGAAAGTAGCTGTAAGAATAATCTGAGCCTCTTGTGGCGCAGAGTGGTAATGCAGCAGACATGCAGTCTGAAAGCTCTGCCCATGAGGCTAGGAGTTCAATCCCAGCAGCCGGCTCAAGGTTGACGCAGCCTTCCATCCTTCTGAGGTCGGTAAAATGAGTACCCAGCTTGCTGGGGGGTAAACGGTAATGACTGGGGAAGGCACCGGCAAACCACCCGTATTGAGTCTGCCATGAAAACGCTAGAGGGCGTCACCCCAAGGGTCAGACATGACTCAGTGCTTGCACAGGGGATACCTTTATACCTTTTACCTGACATTTTGTGGTTGGCTCCCCTGCCACAGCAGCCATTTGGGGGTTGCACCCTCAATCCTAAACTGGAATTCCCAAGGTGCCCCTGAGCTTGGAAAGATTGGGGGTCCCCTGCAATATCCGCTTTGAAGGGAATTAACCGGGGTGACAATGGCAGTTATATATAACTAGGGGCCAAGCCCGCTGCATTCAGGAATACAATGGGTGATAGATGGGTGGGTGGAAGAACTCTGTGAATGGCCTCTCCCTCCAGGGAGCCCTTCTGTGTGCTCAGGGATCTACAAATACTGCATCTTGCCCTCAGTTATAACCGGACTAGAACTAAGGACGTGTAGAATCCCAGGGGCTAGAACAGCATGCTCAGCTGTAGTACTGAGTAGCTACAGCATATCAATTTAGCTAACTTGTTCCTCCTCTCCCTCAAGATAGTGCTTTAGTCATAAAAAATAAAGCCAGAACATCACAAATGATCTATAGCGACACCTGGTGGCGGTTTCAAGGCAGAGACATTTGAAGGTGGTTTGCCACTGCCTGCCTCCATATCACAACCCTGGTATTCCTCAGAGATTGCCCATTAAATACAAGCCAGGGCTCACCCTGTTTAACTTCCGAGTCAGGGCGACAGGGAATCAAACTGCAAGAGGCCTTTGACAAACTGCAAGAGGCCTTTGAGAGCCAGTTTGGTGTAGTGGTTAGGAGTGCGGACTTGTAATCTGGCATGCCCGGTTCGATTCTGCGCTCCCCCACATGCAACCAGCTGGGTGACCTTGGGCTCGCCACGGCACTGATAAAACTGTTCTGACCGGGCAGTGATATCAGTGCTCTCTCAGCCTCACCCACCCCACAGGGTGTCTGTTGTGGGGGGAGGAATGGGAAGGCGACTGTAAGCCGCTTTGAGCCTCCTTCGGGTAGGGAAAAGCGGCATATAAGAACCAACTCTTCTTCTTCTTCTTCTTCTTCTTCTATACTATGAAATACACTCTTTCTTTAATAAGGGGATGCTGCACAGAGATGTTAACTTGTGTTACTTAGCCTCTGCATACAACAGCTTAAAGTGAGCCTCTTGTGGCGCAGAGTGGTAAGGCACCTGCCTGAAAGCTTTGCCCATGAGGTTGGGAGTTCGATCCCAGCAGCCGGCTCAAGGTTGACTCAGCCTTCCATCCTTCCGAGGTCGGTAAAATGAGTACCCAGCTTGCTGGGGGGTAAACGGTCATGACTGGGGAAGGCACTGGCAAACCACCCCGTATTGAGTCTGCCATGAAAACGCTAGAGGGCGTCACCCCAAGGGTCAGACATGACTCGGTGCTTGCACAGGGGATACCTTTACCTTTACCTTTTTACAACAGCTTAAAACTCTGATTGCATATTCTATTCTCTCCCCAATGTTATTTAACATCAACATCAGCTTTTCTCAACTTTTTTTTACCATTGGGAAAACCCTGAAACATTCTTCAGGCATTCTGATTTCTTTGCCACTTGGTTTTGGGTTATGCTTTTTTCCAGCAAGGTTAGTATGTGAGAAATCCTAAACTGGACTGCTCAGCATCTACTTAGCCAGCTTGGTGTAGTGGTCAAGAGCCTTTGATCTGGCAAGCTGGGTTTGATTCCCCGCTCCTCTACATGCAGCCAGCTGGGTGACCTTGGCCTAGTCACAGTCTTGTCATGGCAAGAGCTCGCTTAGTCCCACCTACTTCACAGGGTGTCTGTTATAGAGAGAGGAAGGGAAAGGGATTGTAAGCGTTCAGATAGTGAACAAATGGGGTATAAAAACCAATTTGTCTTCTTAGTTTTAGTGTATTGAATGGGGCTTACTCTCAAGAAAGTGTCCTTAGGGCTGCACCATCAGATAGCTGCTCTTAAGTCTTTTGTGGATTTGTTAGTGTCAGGATTACACAGAGATTCTTTTCTTTCTATTGTCTTTCTGAACTCTCCACTGATTATTCATTTGGGTGACTTGTTAATGGTTTTACTGTCTATTTCAGTTTGTTGGGAGCTTATGTGAGCAGCATTGGGAAAGTAGGATATTAATTTTTTTTTAAATTAGTATTTGTATTAAGAAAGAGCCAGCTTGGTGTAGTGGTTAGGAGTGCGGACTTCTAATCTGGCGAGCCGGGTTTGATTCCCTGCTTATCCTCCACATGAAGCCAGTTGGATCATTTTGGGCTCACCACGGCACTGATAAAGCTGTTCTGACCAAGCAGGAATCTCAGGGCTCTCTCAGCCTCACCCACCTCACAGGGTGTCTGTTGTGGGGAGAGGAAAGGAAAGGCGACTGCAAGCCGCTTTGAGACTCTTTTGGGTAGAGAAAAGTGGCATATAAGCAGCTCCTCCTCTTCCTCCTCCCCCTCCCTCCTCCTCCTCCTCCTCCTCCTCCTCCTTCTTCTTCTTCTTCTTCTTGCACTAAAAATACAGGATTGCTTGCCTTTGTACTAACTTTCATTACCAACATAGGTTTATTGGTCTGAAGCCAGGAATTTCAAGATGAATGATTGGGGATACATAGTTTGAACTTTGTTCTCAATAAATATTATGGTATTCGTTTATGTTTTAGAATTGCTGCAGATTAAGGCTCTTTGGCATGAGAAAACCATATTTTCTCAATTCAAATCGATATCCTTTATTAGGCATTTAAAGGCACATTTTCTCCGGAAATCATCTTGACTGTATTTACAAAAAAATGTCTAAGTTCAGAAACTGCTTATGGAAGAAAAAAATTACCAAAGTCAAATATGCTTAAACAATTAGTCTTACCTTTACTTTTTTACCAAGACGGTCCTTCCATTTCTCAGCTATGGAGCCTTCTACCAAGAGTAACCTACGTAGCAAAGAAGGGGGAAAGATTTGTTTTATGTAAGTGCAAAACGGATTAATTGAGGAATCAAACAGTCTATGTTCAAGAGGGAATTGGCAATTCACTAAAGAGATTACAATAAGACAGTAACTATGCTGTTTAACACAGGCTTTCTCAACCAAGGTTTTGGGAAACCCTGGGGTTTCTTGATGGTCCTGGAAGGGTTTCTCCAATTGGGTGGGAGTTAATTATTTTTTTAATTTGTTAAAAATGTATTGGGTGATATGCCCATATACGGTCATGTTGACCCCCCCCCCAATAGCCAAGCATGGCCCTGGAGTGGGAGGGAAGGGGAGGGGCCTTGAGTGGGCATGTCCACAGCTATGCTTCCCAACCATATTCTGCAAGATTGCACCACTTCTGGGGTTTCTCAAACCCTGAAGAATGTTTCAGAAGTTTCTCATTATAAAAAATATGATTTAACATATTAGAGAGGGCAGGGCTAGGATCTGAGAGAGTCAGCTTTGAATTCCTACGGCTGGGGTACAGCTTGACATCTTGTCTTTGGCAAGGAACTTGGGTGTGATTTTGAAGAAGAAGAAGAAAAAGAAGAGTTGGTTCTTATATGCCGCTTTTCTCTAACCGAAGGAGTCTCAAAGCGGCTTACATTCGCCTTCCCTTTCCTCTCCCCACCACAGACACCCTGTAAGGTGGGTAAGGCTAAGAGAGCCCTGAGTTGGTTCCTGCATAGTGCAGAGGGTTGGACTAGATGACCCCTGAGGTCCCTTCCAACTCTATGATTCTATGATATGCTGCTTTTCTCTACCCGAAGGAGTCTCAAAGTGGCTTACATTCACGGAAAACAGCAAGATCGGCATGGTGGCACAAGAGGCAGAACTGAACTGAGAAACAATTTATATACAATCATGAACAATGGACCATTGCATTGGTCAGTTTTGGTTTAATTTCTGTGAAAGAACATTTGCATCATTTTATGGTTGGGGGTCACCACAACATGAGGAACTGTATTAAAGGGTTGCGGTATTAGGAAGGTTGAGAACCCCTTGTATAATGGGTTTTATTTGGGGATTTTATGGGCGTTTTATGTTGGAAATTGACAGGATATAAGCCTAATAAATAATAATATATAATAATAATAATAATTGTGCCATGGAAGCTCACTGGGTGACCTTGAGTCAGTCCCACGCTCTCAGCCTAACCTACCTCACAAGGCTAAAACGGAGAAAAACAAAATGTTGTAATCCACTGTGGGCCCCTGTTGAAGAGATACGTGAAATAGTGATGGATTTAATAAATAACCAGTTTTTTAAAAAACCTTCTGAAAAAGGTGGTTAAATCTTGCATATGCTGTTCTGTTCTTTGACAAGGCCAGATGGAGTTGGAGGGGGGGGGGACAAACAGAAACAGCTGATAATTTAAAATTTTCAAGCTTTGAGGCACCCCCGAAGGCATATTAGCTGGCCATGCTTCTCTGCCACGCCCCCGGAAGTGACATGTTACTGGAAGTGACATCACTGCCTGCATTCACAGGCAGGCTCAAGGAGGACTGAGGGGGGAGAGGCAGGAGACGGCCTAAGGCAGGAGTAGGCGTGTAGGTTTTGCCCCCTTCCAAGCACAGAAACCTTCCAAGATAACTCACACTTGGGAGCGGTGGAGGAGAGCAGTGGAAGCAGGTGGTTCCTTAGCTTGTGGCCAAGCCCTTTGGCTCCCCTCCAGAGCTTCCATGGACCCTGATCGGGAATCCCTGCTCCAGCGTGTTGTCCTGCCGGCAGAATACATTGCTCTTGCCACTGAAAAGGATGATGCTAATAGGCTTCTGTGAACACTGCAAAATAGGTTTCTGCAGAACACTCAATGGTGTGCAAGAACGAGGAGAAAGAAAGGAAGTTCCGTTACCTGGAGCGCTCTTCATCTTCATAACCCATAATGATGTATTCCTCGTTAGCATGAAGAGGTGGGCAGAGGCAGCCCGAATTTGTGTACAGGTTAACAGTGTCTCTAGGAATGTTCACCAGGGAAGATTTTAGAATCTCCTTCACTTCAACTACTGCCGTGACGTCGTGACATTTGGTCTTCACCTCCTTTACTTTAGCCCGAATAACTAGAAGGGGGAGGGGAAGAGAGCAAAGAGAGTGCGTTCAAAGTTATAGAACCCAGGCACATATGTCATTCTGAATGTTTACATGCCTCTGAGCCCCACTTGCCTTCCTCTGGTCTGGGAAAGACTGTAAGAAAATGAAGGGTTTGATTTTTTTTATTTTATCTGCTGTCATCCATCAGACCTTCTTGCATCTGTAAACATCATCTTTGTAGAAGTGACTGGATTTACACCTATCTAGTTTGCATTTCTGGGAATCACATAAGGAGGTTGGTCCGGACTCTGCTGTTTTCTGAATGGACGCTCCTCCCTCAATATTTGGCCAGTGGTTTGGGTAAAAACATTCAGAATGATGTCCAGAGTGGTGTAGCAGTTAAGAGTGGCACCCTGTAACCTGGAGAACTGGCTTTGATTCCCTGCTCCTCCACATGCAGCCAGCTGGGTGACCTTGGGCCAGTCACAGTTCTCTTGGGGCCATTCTCGCAGAGCAGATCTCTTAGAGCTCTCACAGTCTCACCTACCTCATAGGATGTCTATTGTACGGAGCGGAAGGTAATTGTGTTTGTAAGCTGTTTTGGTGGTGAAAAGTGGGGTATATAAAAAAAGGTCCTTTTCTTCTTCTATTGGAATTTAATATTTCTGCAACTCAACGGAAGAAGAAGAAGGGTTAGATCTAATGTGCCACTTTTCTCTACGGCTTACATTCGCCTTCCCTTTCCTCTCCCCACATCAGACACCCTGTGAGGGAGGTGAGGCTGCATAATAGATCACAGAGAGGCTTTCTGCCAGGTGAAAGAAGAAGAGTTGGTTCTTATATGCTGCTTTTCCCTACCCAAAGGAGTCTCAGAGTGGCTTACAGTCGCTTTCCCTTTCCTTTCCCCACAACAGATACCCTGTGAGGTGGGTGAGGCTGAGAGAGCCCAGATATTACTGAAGAAGAAGAGTTGGTTCTTATATGCCACTTTTCTCTACCTGAAGGCATCTCAAAGCAGCTTACAGTCGCCTTTCCTCTCCCCACATCAGACACCCTGGGAGGTGGGTGAGGCTGAGAGAGCCTTGATATTCCTGCTCGGTCAGAACAGTTTTCTCAGTGCTGTGGGGAGCCCAAGGCCACTTAGCTGGCTGCATGTGGGGGAGTGCAGAATCGAACTCAGCTTGCCAGATTAGAAGTCCACACTCCTATACCGAGCTGGCTCTCCACTGCACTGAATAATACATGGTTAATTTTGAAGAACTTCAAATGGTCTCTAGCAGTTTCATGCTATTACAACTAATCTCCGGACAATCAAGGTCAATTCCCCTAGGGGGAAATGTCTGATTTAGAAGATGGATGCTAGGTTATCATACTCTACTGAGGCTCTACCTTTCCAAACCCCACACTTCCCCAGGCTCCGCCCCCCAAAATCTCCAAGGATGTCCCAACTTGGAGCTGGCAACCCTTCCATCCATCCTCGTTCCTCCAAAGGTTTGTTAGAGATACTGTTATAAGTCATGTTTGTTAATATCAAACATCTGGTTTGGTACCTAAATACAACTGCCATTGCCATTTCCTGCCCTGGACTTCCTTGGAGGTCTCCCATACTGTTTCCACATGATAGATTAGGCTCCAATTTCTATTTGTTTGCATCCATTTCCCCCCCCTCAATTCCGCATAAACTGGGCTCCTTTCAGCAAGAACCCAGGGCTATCCTGACTTGCACCCTCAGTTGGCTCACATCAAGGGTACACTTAGAAATTTGTGTTCCATTTTTTTGCCATGGGATTCAACAGGGTTTATGTCGAGGTTGGGCTATGCAGAAGCAGGAAAACTCAGGCCATCCCCAGATGGGCATTCCCCGCCATTGCTCCCCCCACCCCCTGGCAAGCATCACTTCTGTCATCTATCCTCGCAACCTTCCCTGGCCTGTTTTAATAGAAAAAACACAGCTGATCACATTACAATGCAATTCCAATATAACGAAATAGCAACCCCCCTCAAGTGTTGCCATGTTTGGTTGGCACCTTCCCTTCTTTCTCTATTTCCTTAGGATTAAAATTCATACCGAGATCATGGTTAGATGTATTGTACTGGTGCCACCCTCTTCTGAACATTATTCTCTCCACCAGGCTGAACTAAGATCAGAATTGTGACCACCGCCGCTATATGTTATGTGATATGTTATATGTAACTTTTAATTGGGGTTTTTATGGGGATTTTATTGTGTTTTAACTATTTATGTTGTAAACCGCCCTGAGACCTATTGGGAGAAGGGCGGTCTAAAAATTAAATAATAATAATAATAATACTTGATTCTAATGAGATCAGGGACAGTTTTCGTGTGTGTGTGTGTGTGTGTGTGTGAATGGCACAATTAAACAGCCCACCTTTTTGTATCCCCTTGTTTATGTTGTCACAATTTTGCGTTATAGCGCGATCGTAGTATTTTAAAAAAAAGATTCTGGACTTGGAGGGGGGGTGTTCTTAAATGCGACAGAATGGTGCTGGAAGATGATTAGCCGTTTTCGCCATGTAACAATAGTTGACAAGTGAAAAAAAATGGTGGGAAGGTTTCACTTCCTGTTCCTAGGAATGTGGACACAAGTCTGGGGGCAAATGGGGGGCGAAAAGCAGGCCGAAGTCTCCTCCATGCAGACATGGGAAAGGATCAGGAGAGCTATCCCGAGGCAAAAAAAACCAGGGGACAGCACAGCATAATGGCTGGGAGAGTCCTCCGTGCGGAAACAGTCCCATCCAAATACTAACCAGGATCAAATTGCTTTGCTTCCGAGATCTGATGAGATAGGTTAGCCTGGCCTGGGCTGTCCGAGTCAGGACAGTCTCTCAGTTAAGAGAACATATATTTGTTCTTCTCACTATTAAAAAAACCCTTCTATAGTTTGTACACATTACACGTGATTAGAGCCAAACCACACAATCTATATTTTAATGAGTCTGTTCAGTATTCACTGCACATAACAGCCTCCCAACAGGGTACATGAATACCACCCTGGGACTATTTCTGCCCAGGAAAACTGGAAGGGAGGGGAGTGCAAAGGCCTTTCTAACCCTGAGGCCACAGTCCTGATCTGAATTCCAAATTCACTTTGCATTCACTGAGGCCCATTTGTCTTCTGCCTGCCCAAATGGAATCAAGAGGCCAAAAATGTCCATCATAAATTCCACCACCCACTCCAGTAAGACTGTTCCACAGGCAGCATCCCCTGGGCATCTGAGGGGAGATGGTATGAACTGCGCATCAATGAATGCACTCCAAATACTTCTTTTGCAAACTTTAAACTGGTTGACAATATGAACATGTGGGGTCCTCAGCTGGAGAGAAAACAGGCCCTGCTGTTTTCAAACACATTGCAAGGACTACAGGATCGCTATGTAAAATGGCAGCCTGATCCTGCCTACACGTGGAAAGGAAAACAAGCAAGTTTTCAAATGCCAGAGATTTGCATTTAATTTGATAGCACTTTATCAAGGGAGAGTGAAGTCTATAAAACTTTGCTGATACATTAAATAATAGGGGGAAAATGTAACCCGGAAAGACCAGCTGCCTGATCATCTATTTCCCTCAACTCTTTGCTGCTCTCTTCGTCACTGATGTCCAGTTTGGCATTGTTATTATTCTCCCACAAAGCTATGCTTACCGTAGTTGTAATTGTTCCGAAGATACGTTTTCTGAGTGGCTCTTATAGGTTTGCACTTGCAGCGCTCTGGAAAACAGAAACTCTCGGAATTAGGGTAGAGAAACAAACGAGAATAAGCACATGCTCTGATTTGTGCACATTTCCAGTTTTAGAAAAACGCAGAATTTGCCATGGGAACCTTGGGATTCAACATGCATGCACAACTAAGGAGATGAACTGAAAAGCAAAAGTGTTCTAGTAGCAGGTGCCTTATTTTTTGGAAACCAATGTTCAGGAACTAGGCCTATCAAATGTCCCTTTTCTATACATCATGAAAGGTTTAGGGGCTTGGCTCTTCCCAGAAATTCACTCCACCAGCCTAATTTCCCTCACTGTAAGTAAATGCTTGCTCCATGATAGAGCGGTGTTTAAAGGAATGATAACCTTTTAATTGATCATACAGTTATTGGAAATTGGATTTACGGTAGTTTCATATTGGAGACCAAGAGCTGGTCTCTCTTTTTTTATTAAGAAATGCTGCTTGTTATATAAACTTTCAGTGAAATACAGAACAGCTTGAATACAGATTAGCTAAAGAATTATGCTGAAAGCATCCTTCAGGAAGCTCCGGCATATTTCAACTAAGATTCTGGGTTGCTGTAACTTTACATCCTTGATAGAACAATGTTTGGTACAGGCTGGTGCTAAAATACGCTCTGTTTAGTATAAGCTTGAAGAATGAGTCCTGACCGGGTGACCTGGGTGTAAACTGCACGGAGCTTTTATTCCAACCCCAGGTCGATTCAGTCCCTGCCGTCTATACAGAATGCGATTTTTGTTTTGATTTTGGGCGGTTTAAATTTTCCTTCTGCAGCAAGAAGGATTGATCCGGAGTGACCCTACCTTTATTGTGCGATATCTTAGAGTGCTTTTAACCCTCAATATTTAAAGGCTGTTTTGAATCTGGGCTCTCCTCCGTGGTAGAGGACCTGTGATTGGCCACAGGTTGTCATGTGACAAACTTGCCTTAAAGGAGAAGCCCCTAATTTCTCTCAATTTATTTAGGTCTTGGATTTTTTTTTCTGCCTTCTTCGATCCCCCCCTTCAAGAAAAGAAAGGATTTTTCCTCCCTCCTCTGACTTCTTCGATCCTCTTCCCCCCTTCAAGAAAACAAAGAAAGAGTCTCCATTTGCCTCCTCCCAACTCTTCTGAGCCTCCCTAACCATGTGCAGAACACTTTCCTGTTTCAATGGGGCGGGGGGGAGAAGAAGACTCGAGTTCAAATCGATCTGAATTCAACAGGATTGACAATGGAAGAAACAAAGTAAGTGCAGACTCTGCCCTGGTCACGTCAGAGGCACGAGATCAGGGCTCCAGGGCTGGCCTGGAGACTTTCGCGGTAGACCTGGAGAAGACTCTGAAGGAATGGCATTACTGCATTGCTCCAGGCCCCTGGGCCAATCCTATGAGGGGGATGTATAAAATTCTATGCAGCCCTCTATTCTGTGCACAGGTTTTGATTACCATGAATTCCCTTTGACTTTGTTTATCCTACAGCCAATATAATAATAAACATTAACAGTTTTTCCAGTCTTGTGTGTTTTTGGATAACTCACACCAGACAAGGACCCTTGGCCCATGGCCTACATCCGTGCATGTAATCCCACTGTGGGCTGAAGAGCCTAGCTTAGGTGTCATGGGGTTCCTAAATAGTTAACTGAGGCTGATGCTAATCTTAAAACCTGAATTAATCATAGGGAAATCTTTTTAGGAACATTAATGCAATTTTTTAACATTTTAAAGGCAAAAGTCACAAGCTTTCCTTCAAAATTTCAAAAGTGAGAAGCAGAATATAAGCATACGAAATGGATATTCATGGTTAGGACATGTTTGGAGAAGAGGTGAAATTATGCCAAACACAGCTGGTGGAGATATCACATAATGAATATTACTTCCAGGTCAATACCTGGAAATGACATCACCATCTTCCAATGCCCTACCCCACCAATCTTTATGGTTTCCACTTGGAAGTGGCATTATGTATTGCACAATGTCTTTAGCCCCATGCCCCAAGTATTTTAAGGGTTCCAGGCAACCCTATCCCCTAGACCAGAGGTAGTCAAACTGCGGCCCTCCAGATGTTCATGGACTACAATTCCCATGAACTCTTGCCGGCAAATGCTGGCAGGGGCTCATGGGATTTGTAGTCCATGGACATTTGGAGGGCCACATTTTGACTACCCCTGTCCTAGACAATGAAATGAGTACACAGTGTGAAAGCCAGACAACAAAGAGAAGGGAAAACACAACACTGTGAGTAGGCAAGGGAACTATATCTTAAATGCATTTTTAAAGGAATACAACACATTCAATAATTTTCTTAAACATCTATTTGGTGAGGATTTTACAGCACTTTCCTGCACTCTGCAGGGGGTGGGATTAAATGACCCTGGAGATCCCTTCCAACTCTATGATACTGTGCATTAAGAGGCATATTTTCATGAGGACAGACATCCTCTTGTTTCTGCTAAATAACAATTTAATGCTGAAGCTGCAGACAAAGAAAGCTATTTGAAATATGAAAGCTCAAAGGTGGCCGTTTCATCTAGTTTTCTTCAGTTTGTTGTCAATTTTCTTCTTAAAACAAAGCATTCCAAGCAGTCTTGTCGACTTAATGGGATTCAAGCCTTACACTTTATAACAGGAATAATCCTTCTCTTCTGCATGGTGAATGAATATCCCTATCCACTGTGCGGGTTAAAAAAACAGGAAAAAGTCAGCCATCCACTGAGGAGACCAGGGTCTATCCCAACACACTATACAGAAAACAGTGCATTGTAAATTAACTGTTAGATCTGTGGTTCAGTCAGGTTACAAACATTTCTTCTCCAACATGAGGAAAACTTTTATTAATGAGGAGAATATCTGAACAGCAACAGGGAGAGCACACCGGCTAAATGGATGGATGGATGAATGAATGGACTGATGATAGACAAAGACAGGAGAATAAAATAATGTATCACAATTAAATGTATAAAATTAATATATCAAGATGAAGGCTCTCTTGAAAGTACTTTAGCTTGAATCTTCCTGGCAGCCAACACAGGCTTTATATACATATCCAGCTGCTTCAGGCCACACCCCCTCAGACATACTATTGGTTGTTGATGCACACTTATGATTGGTTCCTAACACACTCTGCTGATTGGCTGCTTGAAACCGTCTAGTGCAGGGGTCCCCAACCTTCTGGCATATAGGGGCTGCATTAGGGTGCCCAATGCCTAAAGAGGGCCACATCATAAACCAAACTGTAACAAAATTATTAACCTACTGAGATTGACAACAGCAGACAATTAGGTTGGAGGGCCGCGTGGAAAGAGGTCGGGGGCCACATGTGGCCCACGGGCCTCGGGTTGGGGACCCCTGGTCTAATGAATCGCAATTGGGGACCAAGGAGCCAGGTCCTGACACAAGCACAGATGCATGACAGGAACATGCATATATAACATTAACCGAAAGGGAGACAAATGGAATGATGAGGTATTAATGTACTCAAAGAAACATGGCAGATTTAGTGTAGTTGAGATGCAGTGAAAGGCAAGAGGGGAACTTAACCTCCTCAGTCCCTTGAAGCTCACAGAATTATGGAGGTGGAAATAATGTAGGGCAGGGAAATTTCTATACACAGTTCCTCATAAGCTGCAGGGGCTTGCTGAGGATCCAGGAAGAATTACTTTGTTAAGAAAAATGAAAGGAAAAAAAAAAGGTCAAAACCTTGACAGAGGTAAAAGGAGGAGGAACAGAAATAGCAATTAGGAGATGGTTCAGAAACCATAGGAACTGTATTAGGCTTTGTGAAACCACAGGCCAATTTCTGGCATTAAAAAAGCCCAAAGTGAAATAAAACAGGCCCCGGTAATCTATAGGAAATGAGGGAGAAGAAAACTGCAAAAAGAACCAACAATGAAAATAGAGCATACTGAGGGAAAGTGAATAAAAAAGAAGACAAGGTGAGGGTGAAGGGGAGGGGAGAGATGCACTGATCCCCTACAGTAGCGATCCCCAACCTGTGGGCCGCGGACCACATGTGGTCCTTCGACTAATTGGAGGTGGGCCCTGAAGGACGCCTTCTCCCCCCCCCCCCGGCCCTTTACTTCATCCCCCCTGGACCTTTATAACACACTTCATTGTTATGGCGTGTCTGTATCTTATTTTGAAGGGATGTTTAAACATTACCATAGCGATCAGAGAGCGTTAGGGCAGTGGTTGAGAGTAGAGGAGTAAACTACCCCCCCCCACCGGGCCTCAGTAAAAGGCGTTGAGTGGTCCCCGGTGAGTGGTCCCCGGTGATAAAAAGGTTGGGGACCACTGCACTACAAGAAGGTCCTCAGTCTCCCACCTTTCTTTCTCTTTCCCCCAGAAGTCCCACCTAACCCTTGTAAAGTTGATTCCTAGGAGAGGGAAAGCAGCAAAATTCTACAACCCTTATGCCAGCAGATCACTGGATCTAGCCTGATCACAGCTGGAAACTTTGGGGGAAGCAGCCGTTTAAATGTCGAAATGTAGATTTAGGAAAAGAATGTGTTAGGTGTGTTGGGAAATCTCTAGTCCTAGGATACACCGGTCTGGTAACAGACTGATTTTAAAAAAAATTATTTATCTTGTATTTATAGTATGCGTTTCCACGAAAGATTTTTCAAAGGAACAAAATAACCTCGAAATAAGCAATAGGTGGCAAGATCAGGTTGTGAATGGAAGTGAAATGGAGGGAAGATTCTGTGCGGGAAATAGATGTTGACAGCCGCACCTGTATTGAATTAAACATGCAATTAAGCAGGGCAAGTACGGGAAAATTCAGTGAGAGGGATAAAAGAGAGCTTTGTATGAAAAAAAAGGATATTCACACACTGTTTCAGAAATCAACTTCACATAGCACAAACCTACAGAAAAAGCCGGCATTTCCTTCTCAGGCCCTGATATTAGTTTGATAAAGAGGGGCACATGAGTGTGTGAAAATAAACCAGGGAAGGAGAAGTGAGTCTCACAAATGTTTCCAAAATAGTTAGAAGAAATATATAAATGAAGCATATGGAGAATTTGATAACCCCGCAAAAGGTGGAAACAAAGAGCTCGGGCAGTAAGATGGGGGGTCGAATTCAGGTTAAGATACAAGTAAAATAGCATTAAAACTATGAGGGAAAACTCCTACAAATTAGGCTTAATTCTGAGATGTTTAAAATCGTGATTTCAGATAAAAATATTGAACTAACCTCTGCCGTGGCTAAATTTGCATGGGGCAACTAAAGTAAGGGATCCGGGAGAATCTGGGGCAAAGAGTGTTACTAGTTGCATTTTATTTGAATTTGAGATTAACGTACATGGTTTGGAATCGTATTCCTATTTTAATCTTTGTGTATTTAGTGTATTGGTGATGTAATCTGAATTCTGGTCTAATACTGCATTAATAAATATGAAGGGAAACTAATGGGGAAAGAGGGATTTTTTATTTATTTTTTAAATAGACTGAAGGGGAAAAGGGGTTGGCCTGCAGAGAGGAGAACAAGATAGCCTGTAATACAAAATTCCTAGATACTTGACAGTAGCTGAGATGCAAGACAGTCATACCCAGAACAAATGACTTTAAAAAATAAAGGCATTTGACATGTCCCAAAGCTCAGGCTGAGCGGACATTTGAGATGTAAACATGTAAACATGTCATACATTTTCTTCCATAAGGAAAATAAACGCTGGGGGAAAACAGGAGACTGTAAAGTACAGCTAAGCATTCGGATTGCTAAATCCCACTAGAATTAGATTTTCACACTTTCAAATATATAGATCTATGCAGACAAAGCATGCGAAGTCATTTGCTGAAAGCAAAAGATGTTGATAATGTTATTACTTTGAGCAAAAATGGTTTATGAAGGAGCACATATACATGTGTGCAAAAACTGGAAAGACATGTATCTGAAACATTCTCATTGACCAACGACCCTCTCTCTATGTGACATTTATAAGCAGATGCAGCTAAACCTCCATGTGATCCGATAACAAACCAACATTGAGCTTGGGGATTTCACCGAGCTCTGAGCCCCTAGCTACGTATTTCTACCATCTAATCATCCCACAACAGCGTAGAGCATTCCAGTTAGCTAAAAGTAATGCTCTACCTTTTGCCGAGGGGGAGCCCCAGCCATGGTGGCCGCTGGAGAGCACCAAAGGTGAGCCAGCAGCAGAGTGGCAGAGCAGCCCCCGAGGCAGCAGCTGGGGAGGAGGACGAGGAGGCGCTGAGGCCCGGTACCAACTGATCCACAGACTGGTACTAGACCCTGGACCGGGGGTTGGGGACCACTGCTGTATAGAATCAATTACACACATTTTCATCCATTTTATTCCTAAATCCAAGCTAAATTTCTTAACTCATTGCTGTGTAAAAGAGAACTGCATTCGGATGAACGTAAGATTCAGTTTCTTTTGACATCCCTGAACCCTGATATAATTGAACCGGTTGCAAAGTTTTTATATGTTGCCATGAGAGATGGTGAATGTATTTTGTCCTACTCTAAAGCATGATCTCTGCCTTTCTTTTCTCTGTATTGCAGTGGATCCTTTTGTACTTTCCCTTCTTATATAGTACTTTTAGATGCTATTAAAGGCTTGTTGTTGTAAGCAGACATAGCTTGTTTCTGTACATGTGTGTGCCTGCACTTCTACCCTCTCCTTTTCCACCTCACAGACGGTGGTTTGAAACAAACTCTAGTTCCTATCTAGCATTTAAGAGACAAAGCCAGCATTACTCTGGACTGCAGAAGGTGGGTCTCAGCTTCGACCATTCCTTTATTTTATTTTTAAAATCGCTTGCGTATAGAAAGCTAGCACAGCAGGGAGAAATCTTCTACTAATCTCCTCTTTATCCTTGCTGGCTTTTAAAACAGGGAGATGCACTCCATAGGAAGACAATCCACAATCCTACTGGTGCAGTTTGAAATAGTTCAGCTCATTCTACTGACTCGAGTCCTGGATAATTTACTGCAACGACCCTCCGGTGTACTCATGGGCAAAGACAAGGGGACTGGAGAAAACAGAAATCGAGGGAAAAGGAACAGGAGCAAACTTGGTTGGAAACCGAATGAAAAGCTGGGCAGGCACAATTCAGTCAAGTAAGATGGAACTTGTATTTATTGCAAGAAAGCCCCACGTTCTGGTGGAAATAACTTAGGCGTACTAATAATTAGAAATGCACATATGCTTTCCCCAGCAACTTTTATTTATTTATTTATTTAATTTATATACTGCTCCACCCAGCAAGCCAACTCATTTTTTAAAAATATTGCAAGACACACACAGAGCTGAAGAAAACCATGTTCTACACCTCTATGCCTATCTTACACTCCTGGACCCACTTTGCCAAATCAGGGCAAGGAAACGGGGAAGGGGGGAGAAAGAGGTCATGGGGACAGTCTATTGGATCCTGTGACCAGTTTGGTGTAGTGGTTAGGAGTGCGGACTCCTAATCTGGCATGCTGGGTTCGATTCGGCCCTCCCCCACATGCAGCCAACTGGGTGACCTTGGGCTCACCACGGCACTGATAAAACTGTTCTGACCGAGCAGGAATATCAGGGCTCTCTCAGCCTCACGCACCTCACAGGGAGTCTGTTGTGGAGAGAGGAAAGCGAATGCGGTTGTAAGCTGCTTTGAGACTCCTTCGGCCAGAGAAAAGCGGCATATAAGAAACAACTCTTCAGTAATCTCAGGGCTCTCTCAGCCTCACCCACCCCACAGGGTGTCTGTTGTGGGGAGAGGAAAGGGAAGGCGACTGTAAGCCACTTTGAGACTCCTTTGGGTAGGGAAAAGCGACATATAAGAAACACCAACTCTTCTTCTTCTTTCACCTGGCAGAAAGCCTCTCCGTGATCTATTATGCACAGCGGTGACCGCATTGGGCCACTACCAGTTTCTTGTACGCTTTCCCTGTACAAATGGGGGAAGATTTCCCCCGACGGACATAATCTGGATTTCAGCATGTACACACATCCCCAGAGCGGAAAGGGTGGGCGACTTACACAAATGAAATTCCACCTTTGTGGAAGTATAAAAAATCCTGTTCGGCCGAATGGTGCATTTTCTGTCCCCGCTGGGACACCGTAGGCGAGGGAAGAGCCAGTCCTGGAAGACCCAACTTATCCCTGTGAGCACACACCTTGCCCGGCATGGCCATTCATGGAGCCTGGAAACTATCCATGTCTCCTTAATGCAGGTCCCCAGAGGCCCTAATCTGAGCTATGGCCGGGAGGGGGCCAGGCCGCCATCAATGTTGTGAATAACCAGGAATTTGCCCCACCACCGGCCAGCCAGTAAGATGGGGCTTCTTCCCCCTGCATAATCGGTCCCACTGCCCCTTCCTTTGGGTCTGGCACAACAAAGATGTTTGCACATTGGAGGGCGCTCTAAGTGTGTATAGGTGTCATTGCCTTGAATGGGATGCCTGGGCTTTGTCTTAGCCTGGGAGCTGCCCTTTGACACCTCCTCTGTCTCTCACTTTGTCCTCTCACTTGTTCACATGGCCATCCACAGAGACAAGTCTCTCCGGTTCATAAAATGCCCTCATCCTCCTACACACATGATGCAGGACAGGCTATTTCTGATATGGAGAGTGCTTTAGATTAGGCTTCTTTCTCTTCTCTTGACTGCAGCCTGAACGTGAACTGTGTCTACGTGAACAAACCTAAGAGCTTTTTTTTTTGCAGTATGCTTCTTTGGAGATTTATTTATTGCAGTTAGTATCCTGCTTCTGCGACTGGGCAAAACTCCGCTCTACTTAGTGGTAAACTAACCTCTGCCTTTTCCTCCTACCGATCTGCAGGACACAAATGCTTCTCATTCCAAAGGTTTCCTAGCAACTGCCCAGCCTAGACCTCCGTCAAAGCCCCGAATTCCTGCCTTGGCCTGACATTAGAGGCATCAGTCACAAAACCAGCTGCCAGACAAGCACTTGCATTTGAAGGGTTAAGTGAGCACAGAAAGCCTAAATGAATTAGTCAACAGAAGGAGGAGGAGGAGGAGGAGGAGTTGGTTCTTATATGCCACTTTTCTCTACCAAGCGGAGTCTCAAAGCGGCTTCCAGTCACCTTCCCTTTCCTCTCCCCACAAGAGACACCCTGTGAGGGAGGGGAGGCTGAGAGAGCCCTGAGATTACTTAAGAAGAAGAAGAAGAGTTGGTGCTTATATGCTGCTCTTCTCTGCCCGAAGGAGTCTCTCAGTGGCTTACAATCTCCTTCCCTTTCCTCTCCCCACAACAGACATCCTGTGAGGTGGGTGAGGCTGAGAGAGCCCTGATATTACTGAAGAAGAGTTGGTTCTTATACGTCACTTTTCTCTACCTGAAGGAGTCTCAAAGTGGCTTACATTCGCCTTCCCTTTCCTCTCCCCACAACAGACACCCTGTGAGGGAGGTGAGGCCGAGAGAGCCCTGATATTCCTGCTTGGTCAGAACAGCTTTCTCAGTGCTGTGGCGATCCCAAGGTCACCCATCTGGCTGCATGTGGTGGAAAGTTGGGGAATCAAACCCAGCTCGGCAGATTAGACGTCCGCACTCCTAACCACTACACCAAGCTGGCATCATCATAATGGCATCATTATGAGATGGTGCAAATGCAAACAAATGAAAGCGAGGAGGGCAGAAATTATTTATTCATTTATCGTATAGTGTATGTAATATAACCGGGAAATCCTAGGAGTGTCTAGCAGCCAGGCAAGGGACATGGGGAGGTGGTTTGCCATTACCTGCCTCTACATCATGACCTGTGGTGTTCCTTGGAGGGACTCCATCCAAATCCTTGGAGGTCTCTCATCCAAACACTATCCAGCATTCACCCTGCTTAGCTTCCAAGATCTGACAAGATCAGGCTTCCTTGGGTTATCCAAGTCAGAGCTATCATAGGAATGAGAGTCTTGCAAGTTCATACTGTACAACGTGCAAAGAATATTAACTGGAAGCCCCACCCTCACATGAGCAGCAAGTGTCGCTAATCACATAGGTGGAAGAACAAATTTTCCTTCCAGCCACAGCCAGTTCCTCACCCCTCAAGATGTGTCACTCTGGACAGGACCGTCTTCTCAGGGTTCTCTGAATAACAGGTGCTTTTCTGAATAACAGGCACTGCAAAAGAACTTTAAAAATCCTAGCCCAAAACTGAAGCACCCATCGGTTTGCAACCTGGGCTGAATCTGCACGGAGCTTTTATTCCAATCCCAGGTCAATTCAGTCCCTGATGCCTACACTGAATGTGAGATCCATTTTCATTTAGTCTGATTTAAATTTTCCCTCTGCAACAAGCATGATTGATCTGGAGTGACTCTACATTTTCCTCGCAATATCCTGGAGTGGATATAACCCCCGGTATTTGAAAAATCGGCATGAGAAAGCATGCAGCTCTCTGCTTGCTGCTGAGCCTCCGTGGTAGAGAAGCCCTGATTGGCCATGGCATAAGTTCAAAGCCTTCCTCGTTTCCAGTTTGCAAGGCTTCCCTTAAAGGGGAAGCCCTAACTTCTCTCAGCAGAAGCTCCAGAAAGCCCTACTTTCTCTCAGCAGAGGTTTGTCTCTTGGATTTATTCCCCCTCCCCTGCTGTCTCCAATCTTCCCTCCCCCACCCATTCAAGAAAAGGAAAAAAGAGGCTCCTGCTATGCTTGGCTCCCCCCCACCTGACCTTCCCTAACCACGTGCAGAACACTTTTCTGTTTTAATGGGGGGGGGGAAGACCTGAGTTCAAATCGATCTAGCTTCAGCAGGATCCACAACGGAATAAACAAAGTAAGTGCAGATTCATTCCAGGTATGATTTCTGCATGAGACACTACAAGTTATGATGTCCCCTGTTCCCTTTCAAGACTCCCCAGCCATCTGCTAGTGGCTGAGGCCCAGGAGGGCAGTTTGCACATCCCATGTGGTCTGTGAATAGCTGCAGGCCTAGGTTTTCCCATGCCAGAGATTTAATACAATAAGGACAGTAAAAAACTAAAGTAGGCTTTGGCATACGCCTTGCTTCTGGGAATTGGTGTATACTTTGGCACAACACCTCTCCCCAGCAGACAGCTCTTTCTTCAGCTTCATGGAACCCAGCACAGAGCTGGAGCAGAAGCACAGAAAAACATTAAATGCCGAGTAGCAAAGGAAGGCAAGAGAGAAGCATTGATTCTCTCAGTGACCCGGCTCTTTGTCCTCGATAGCCTACAGCAGTGGTTCCCAACACCCAGTCTGGGGACCGGGACCAGTCTGTGGATTAATCGGTACCGGGCCGTGGCTCCTCCTCCCCAGCTGCTGCCTTGGGGGCTGCCCTGCCACTCTATCGCTGGCTCACTTTTGGTGCTCTCCGGCGGCCGCCATGGCTGGGACTCCCCCCTCGGCGTGGCACTGCACAGCTGCTGCTTGGAACCCCCTCCAGTGGGCGGCGGGAAATCAGGGGTGCCGGTGGGAAAGCAATTGGAGCAGGGGCTCAGGCGGCGGCAATGTTCCTCGGCAAAAGACTACCCCCCCCCCCCGGGTCTCAGTAAAATTTTCAAACGTTGACCGATCCCCAGTGATAAAAAGGTTGGGGACCACTGGCCTACAGGACATGAACTGCACCATATGTATTTACCATTTGTTCTGAGACTGAAACATTAATGCTGTCAAGATACAAGGGAAACTGTGAGCTACAGAAAAGTCTAGAAAAATAGCCACCGAGTTTCTGATTCTACTTGGGCATGTAGGATTTGTTTATTTGTTTGACTTCTATACCACCCTACCCAGTGAGCCAGCTCAAGGCAGTGTGCAATATAATGATTTAGTACAATAAGTTTAAAACAGAGTAAAATTTAAGTTTAAAATTAATCAAAAAGTTGTTGACACAAACAGGTTAAGATCAGCAGTGGCATTTCATTCCTCAGAGCAGGCAAGAGTCTGGCAATAATTTGGGGCATCTTCCACTCAGTAATACTAACTAGTAGGTGAATGGGTGGGGACATGGAATAGGGAGATGTTATCTAGCTTTGGCCCCAAACAAGAGCCTGGTGGAAGAGCTCTGTTTTACAAGCCCAGTGGAGCTAAGCTAGTTCCTAGAGGGCTCGGATGTATTCCAGGAGTTCATTCTGCTAGGCAGGGGCCAATACGGGACATGTGTTGCCCTGGTTGAGGCCAAATGTACCTCTTTAGGGCCAGGGACCACCAACTGGTCAGTGTTCATAGAACGGAGCATTCTTCAGAGTGTGTAGATAGAGAGGCAGTCTCTCAGATATGCAGGATCTGGACAGCAAATTTCCATATGGTGCAACTCAGCTTCATTCTCTTTCCATCCTTCAGTCATGTGCACACATGGGGATTCTCACAAGCAATGCAACTAGAGCAGTTTCTCAGTGGAACAGGCTTCCTTGGGAGGTGGTGGGTTCTCCATCTTTGGAGATTTTTAAACAGAGGCTGGATAGCCATCTGACGGAGAGGCTGATTCGGTGAAGGCAAAGGGGTGGCAGGTTGCATCGGATGAGCGATAGGGTTGTGAGTTTCCTGCATAGTGCAGGGGGTTGGACTAGACTCAGGAAGTCCCTTCCAACACTATTATTCTATGATTCTATGTGCTGGCACTGCAGATTCAACAACATCACCCATTCAGCTTCAGCCTCGTTTCCATAAGTTATGGCCAGTGATATAGTCAAATTTCCCAATCGCCATATCAGTCACTTGAATTCCTTGCGCACATATGTGACAAGGAGTATGGGGTTCTATGGAACTTCAATGGTGTCCTCCAAGCAAATATGATATTCCTAAATTCAGAAGCCTTTCCCTGGCAGCTGAGTTTTGAGGCATGCTGCCTCTGAATGGGGAGGTTCCGTTTAAGCTGGTTCTGTGAAAAATGAGAGTGGCCTAGTCACATCTGGTGGGAGCGTCTAGCTCAGGGGTAGTCGAACTGCGGCCCTCCAGATGTCCACGGACTACAATTCCCACAAGCCCCTGCCAGCATTCGCTGTCAGGGGCTTGTAGGAATTGTAGTCCGTGGACATCTGGAGGGCCTCAGTTTGACTACCCCTGGTCTAGCTGATGTCCCTTCCGGTGACATGGCTTTGTGTAGCTGGATCGCATCACTTCCAGGTACCCTGAAGCCTGAAAAATATTTCAAGGGTATCTCCGTCATCAAAAGATTGTAAAAGGATGACTAGAGTCTGGTCAGTCCCTGAACAGAGATCTCTTGTGGCTCCTCTATGTGACTTGACATGATGCCCTGATGGCAGGAAATAAACAAATTATTATGTAGGTGTTGAGGGAGCAAGTTACAAGTATGGAGGGGGGCGTCAAGGCAGAAAAGGAGAAGTCACTGAAGGGAGCAGGAGAACTTCAGGTTGTTGAAGGCGGTAGACTTAGGCGTCCCTATAAATACACAGCAAACCTTAAGACTACGGGGTCTGTTTGGTTGCCATAAAGCTCTTGGGGATTACGGTGCAACACAAATATTTATGTCTGGCAAAAATCTGCTGAAGAAAAATTTTTAATTTTTCAACTAGATAGTTGGAGCATCTTCCGAGGCTCTGTATAGATACATCTTGTGAAACTGAGAAAAATATGTCATTTCTAGGCCAACAGGAGGGGATATTTATACACAAGGCTTCGCCGGTTGACTTTGACAGGGATAAGAACTGCTCTGAGCCCACTTAGTGTACAGACAGCACTCAATAGAAATCACATGATAAAGAAATATCATGTACAGACGAAGACCAGTCGATCCCATGAAGACAGAAGCCAAAGAAGACAGACTGACTACAAGGCTGAATCAATAAATAATTTTCGCTATTCAGTGTCCATTTCTATTGAAGTCAGAAAAATTCAGGGAGCCAAGCTAAAACGAGGTTCGGATTCACTCTTATTTTCAAGCCAAGCTACTTTCATCAGTAGCTTGCTCCTCTTATTTGCTAATCTGTTCTGTAATTTCCATGTAGTAAAGATTCAAGTGGGTAGCTGTGTTGGTCTGAAGTAGCACAATAAAATCAGAGTCCAGTAGCACCTAAGTTCATCATAGCCAGCTTGGTATAGTGGTTAGGAGCCCGAACTTCTAATCTGGTGAGCCAGGTTTGATTCCCCACTCCTCTCCCACATGCAGCTGGGTGACCTTGGGCTTGCCACAGAACTGATAAAGCTGTTCTGACCGAGCAGTAATGTCAGGGCTCTCTCAGCTTCACCCCCCTCACAGGGTGTCTCTTGTGGGGAGAGGAAAGAGAAGGCGAATGTAAGCTGCTTTGAGACTCCTTCGGGTTGAGAACAGAGGCATATAAGAACCAACTCTTCTTCTATTTAAGAATATCCAATAGACTATGAGTTCAATTCTTCAATTGGAGGACCCTCTGTGTTCTAGTCACCTTGGAGGTCCTTGATTTGGCAGTGACTTGACCTCAGAGGGTCCTCCAGTTAGACCTATGGTCTACTGTGGTGGTCCCCAACCACCGGGCCGTGGCCCGGTGCCGGGCCGCGAAGGCCGTGGCACTGGGTCGCGGCTCCCTGCCTCCGCAGGGCCACGCTGGGCCGTGCATGCGCGTTTGCACCATGCGCGGCTGCAAACGCGCACGTGTGGCACTCCCGCGCATGTGTGGGTGGGTCGCGCACGTGCGTTTGCACCATGCGCAGCCCCAAACATGCATGCACGGCACTCCTAAAGGGTTTCCTAAATGGGTGGGAGTTAATTAATGTTGGTATATATTTAGACATTGATTGGGTGGCTATGGCCATATATGGTCGTGTTTACTTGCCCCCCCAATGACGAAATATGGGCCTGGATGGGGTGGGAAGGGGAGGGGCTTCCCAACCATTTTCTGCATGATCGTGCCATTTGTGGGGTTTCTTGAAGCCTGAAAAATATTTCAAGGATTTCTTAATGTTAAAAAAGTTGAGGAGGTCTATCATAGGGGATATTTAGAAAAACATAATACGCACTACATAAATGAGCTTCAACCCAAATTGGGTCTTCTTCAAATTATGAACACACATAATAATTCAGTGGAAAGTACATAAAGCAGCCAGTATAATCAACCAAGTTGTAAAACTTATTTTTTAGGATAACAAAATCAGTGGCGATGGAGACCTCCTGGGCTATCACTAGAATTTTCAAGCAGCATGATAGGAGACCATTATCTGGCAAATGGACATTTTCTATCAGTTCCATCTCTTGAAGCATTAGGTCTAAAGCTTGCTATTGTATAGTGCATATTATGTTTTTCTGCCAACAAAAGTATATCTAGTCAAGGCTATGGTCTTCCCAGTTGCAATGTATGGCTGTGAAAATTGGACCATAAGGAAGACCGAGCGTCAAAGAATTGAGGCTTCTGAACTCTGGTGCTGGAGAAGTCTCTTGCGAGTCCCTTGGACTGCAAGGCAAACAAACCAGTCAGTCCTAGAGATCATCCCTGACTGCTCCTTTGAAGGCCAGATCCTAAAGATAAAACTCAAATACTTTGGCCACCTCGTGAGAAGGAAGGACTCCCTGGAGAAGAACCTAATTAATGCTGGGAGCGATCAAGGGCAAAAGAAGAAGGGGACGACAGAGAATGAGGTGGATGGATGGAGTCACTGAAGCAGTAGGTGCAAATTTAAATGGACTCCGGGGAATGGTGGAGGACAGGAAGGCCTGGAGGATCATTGTCCATGGGGTCGCGATGGGTCGGACACAACTTCGCAACTAACAACAACAACAACAACGTGTTTTTCTAAGAATAGCCTATGGGCTTTGTGCATGTTTTTAATTGTATATGTTGTACACAATTAATTTCTTTTATAATTTTATTATTCCTATATATTGTACGGACATCCAACCTTTAGGGTTCTAATCATTTTTCAGTTAGGGTTTTTTTTGTTTTGTTGTTCTTGTCGTTTTTCTCCCCTTTGCAGCTTTCTTCCTTGGTTTTGTGAAGACCCAAATGCCACCTTTCTGCATATGTGGTAGAACTGTATCAGAGCAGAGTCTTCTGTAATCACTTATTCTTTGTGGCCTCTGAGGAAAACTTGAGAAAGTCCGTTCAGTCGGTCCTCCTTAATTATATTGTCAGAGTGACAAAACCATACAAAATGGCTGCACTTAGGCTTTATAATTCACCTCTTTTCTGTGCAGAAATTAAATTCACATGAGACAATCACAGTCTGAGTTTCTGCATAGAGCAAGAACACTATCCCCATTTGATTCATGCATTCTAGGCTGCAATTCTTACAGATGGCCACTGTAGTCAGAGAAACGTATGTGACTAACATAATGCGAATGCACCTAGCTAACCGAAGAACAAAGAATGACAGTTCTAACATGGACCATTTCTGCACTGGGAACTTTGCTGCTCTGGTTCTCATGAAGGAACAAAAATCTGGGGCGGACGAGGTGCACTCGGCCAAATGCTCCTTCCGTGAGGAAGCAGGAAGAGGCGAGGCAACCTGCCCTGGTTCAAACTCCAGCCTGCCGCCCGGCGCAAAACCTCTGGTGTGGAACGGTCATAGTGTTTCATGTCAAATGAACCGACTGAGTTAAAGGTGTTTTAATCATTTAATATTAAAGGCAACACCCTCCATCACCATCTTTGCATCCCACTGTACCACGACATCAACTCAAGAACTATGCAAGACATGACCAGGGGATCTCGACGGGAGACTTTGGAGATTACCGCTAAATTGACCATGTGATTGTACTGATTGTACTGTAATCAGAAGTATAAATGCTTTGATTTACGGAGCCTGGGTGCTCTTTGCCTTTTTGGATTACTGCTTTTTCCTGCAGGGTTTAATTAATCTATGGTTTTCCGATTGTCTGAAAGTGAGTCCCTCCACCTCAGAGTGCATTGAATCAGAAACCCCGGCATAAAGCTGATTAACCACGGTTAGTCTTAGCCATAGATTCACATGATATGCAAACTGGATACCAACCAGACCCCTGCAAGAGAGGCAGGAGTAAGAGTAAAGGTGATGAGACCAGCTTTTCCTGAAAAAAACTAGGTCTTCAATGCTTGATTAATCTTGGTGTCACAAACAAGACACAGTTATAACAAACCGTGGTTCTGCATTATGCCTGAACAAGATCGCTGCGTAAGAGTCACTTCCATATGAGAAAAGAAACCTAAATTTAACTACCGTTTAAAAATTGCTTATGAATCACTCTATAAAGTTTTCTGGGCCAAGCACAGAAATCATTGTGCCACCATCTGATCATTTCTGTACTGTTAATATTTAGCTCCAAGCAAACGGCAAAGCATTTAAGAAATATATATATATATGCATATATAAGATATACATAAGGTAAGATTAGATTTTTTTTTTAAATGTACTCACCCATGCTGGTGCCTCTACAGTTTCCATTATTAGAATCCATAGGGAAATCTGGCATGAATTGTTAAATATGTAAAGAAGTGTTAGTATTTTTAATATTGTGACAACACAGCCATATTAAAATGCTTCAGTTTTAATACACTAAATATTAGAGATTAAGACTACATTAAGGGAGAAAACAATTCTAGTAGATGTTCACGGATCAGTACTCAAACATATAAACATGGGACTGATATGAAAGAACGAATGAAGCTACATTTCAAGTCTTTCAAAGTATTTCTGGAAGCCCTCTATTTTGGAAGAACACATCCTTAAGCTATTTGACACTTAAATTAGAACCATGGTGTTTCTGCATATACTATGTATTTGGGTTGTGTTTTTTTCTTCCGTATTTACTTGCCCTACTAAAGCAACAGAGTCTTCTTAGAATTGCAGCAACATTCATAAAGAGACTCACTGAGCAGCTAGAAGGGAGTCAAGGGTTTCGTAACTGGGGCTGAGATCCAAAGAGGAGTCAGGTATGTGTGTGGAAGAGAAAGGTGAATGTTGAAGGGGCCTGGCTTCTGGTCTTATCTGGACCCACTGCCAAAGAGGCAGGTGAAGTCACACCTTTTCAGTAATGGGGACCGCTGCAATATAAAGAGAAGAGGGCAGCTACGCATGTGATTCTTTCTCACACATGTGTGTTCCTTCAGCAAATCCTCATTTTTATCTATAACAGGAACGGTTTATATCTAAAGAACGGCTTATATTGACATCAGAATTCAGAGCAAGGGGTCAGCAAGAAAGCAGTACAACGATGTCTGTTTTCAAAAGCGCGAGCACATGAAAGCTCACACCTTGAATAAAACGTTGTTGGGTCTGAAAGGTGCCATTGGACTCAAATTTTGCTTTTGGGGCTGAAAAAAATGTTAATTAAATATACGGGTGATTGACATGTTTATTAACAGTCCACCAGGTTTCTGCAATCCAAATGCTGGCTATTTCATGTTCCTTTTTTATTTTAGGAAGTGGTATAAATGAAACCTCACAATAAGGAATACACCCAGGAACATCCTGCAGTAAATGGGCATAAATCTACACAAGATTCTCACTTGGATAACTGACAGCTGCTCACCTTTACCCTTTCCCTTTCTGCAAGTCCTGCTATCCCATGAAAATGTTTGCTCACCATTCCCTTCACATCCTGGTTCTTTCGGCCTCCCAACTACCCTCCCAATAAGCACTGACTTGTCTTTTTAAAAGAGCTTTATTCATTCCAGTAGAGACACACGAGTGGGCTATAGCTTGCAGACCTTGACCTATAATCTGAATTTATAACCACCCTACAAAGAAAGATGAAACTCTGGCCACCTCATGAGAAGGAAGGATTCCCTGGAGAAGAGCCTAATGCTGGGAGCGATCGAGGGCAAAAGAAGAAGGGGACGACAGAGAATGAGGTGGCTGGATGGAGTCACTGAAGCAGTAGGTGCAAACTTAAATGGACTCCGGGGAATGGTAGAGGACAGGAAGGCCTGGAGGATCATTGTCCATGGGGTCGCAATGGGTCGGACACGACTTCGCACATAACAACACAAAGAAAGATACCAACTCTCAGCAGCATATGCAACCACATGTTACCACTTCTTCTCACAAGTTTTACTTAGGGCATCGTACATAAATTAATTTGTCATCTGAGTTCTTGATCCTCCTCATTGGAATATGTGAAATTATTCTACTGAAAACAGCATAGGGTGACCACCTACAGTGGGAAGTGCAATACCAGGGATGGCCAAACTGTGGCTCTCCAGATGTCCATGGACTACAATTGCCATGAGCTGGCAGGGGCTCATGGTAATTGTAGTCCATGGACATCTGGAGAGTCACAGTTTGGCCACAGCTGCCTGTTCACAGGTTTACGTTCTCAGCCAAAGGTGCGGTAAAGGACACAGTTCAGACAGCACAAAAACAAAACAACCATGGTTTATGTTAACTACAGTTAGTTTATGAGCTGGGTTTTCCTTGAGAAATACTGTTTCATCGCCTTTGCCCTTCCCCTGCACAATCCAGCAGGTACCCCAGCCTGCGCTGCAGCGACGCCAGTGCTAGGGAACAAGCCGCATTAACCACTCCAACACATGGTTAAGACTAACTGTGGTTAATAAGAAACCAACTTCAAACCATGGTTTCAGATTCTGATTTGATGTACCATAAATAACCATTGCCAGAGGGGTGGCCCACATTCTGATGATCACAACAAAAAGCATACAGTTTCTGCAGATGGAAGGTATTTCTGCTAGTGGGGAAGATTTGCAGCCCCAAATGCTCTCTCTCAGTGGAGCTCCTGATGGGAAACAGCATGGATGGGTGGGGGTCTGCAGTGGGAGAGGGAACCCCTTAAAAGCACCCCCACTTTCATCCTTGGAAATCCTCTTCAGCAGGGGTAGTCAACCTGTGGTCCTCCAGATGTTCATGGACTCCAATTCCCATGAGCCCCTGCCAGCAAACACTGGCAGGGGCTCATGGGAATTGGAGCCCATGAACATCTGGAGGACCACAGGTTGACTACCCCTGCTCTTCAGGATCCAACCCTGCAGTTCTGTGTCTGAACTGAACCAGTGTGATCAGGACGTATGCACAAGTGGGGGCCCCACAAGACTCACAGGCCTCCTGCTGCTCAACCTCCAGGCCCTACTTCCTACCCCTGAGACTAGCTGCCAACTTCCTCCTCCTCTGCCCAAGCCCGCAGCAGCGGCTGGTGTCCACTGCCACCAGGCCAAGAGTGGCTGCCAGCATCCACCACCATCACTGACCCGGAACAGCTCCCTAAGTATGTTGTTTGCATTTTTGCAGACAATGCAACTGTATTTGGGGTCAATGCAATTGTATTTGCATCTGATTGTTTTGTTTTTAATACATGGCCCTAATCCACGTATTTAGGTATCTGCAAATGGGAGCCACACATTGCTATTGAACATACAGATGTTCCATCCCTCAGTGGATTTCAAAGGCCAAGCAAGCTGTTCTGTTAAGGATCACATATGTAGGGTAATTTATTACACGGTCCCATTTTATCTTCACAATAATGCTATGAGACAGTGAGCTTTGGGCCTGAAAGCCAAACTGCCTAGAATACTGAACTTCCAGGATAAGAACCCTGGATTTATTATTTGGCTCTCAAAAATACAATGGCCTTGGGGGAGGGGGTGTGCATAGGTAAACTCTTCCCTACTGTCAAAATAAAGGAGTCAGTCACCCAGAGAGTTTCCAGGGCAGAGAACAGATGCGAACTTGGGTCTTTCAGAGCCCCCCTCGTTGCTCTAACCACTACACCACACTACTAGATTAATTAAAATACATATTCCACCTCAATAGTCTCTGGGTTGGCAAAAAGAAGAAAAAGCAATGGAACCCAAATGTTAAAAAACTCAAAGCAGTCCATTAAATACCATAACAGCCAATGTAGTGTAGTGGTTAAGAGTATTTGAGAGATCTGAGTTTGAAGGCTCTCACTGGCTGACCTTGGGCCAAGACACCCTCTCAGCCTAACCTACCTCAAAAGGTCGTTGTCAGGACAACATGGAAGAGAGGAGAATAATGTAAATGCCTTTGAGCCCCCACTGGGGAACAAGGAAGGTACAAAAAAATTAAATAATCAAATATTCAAACTTTCTCAATCCGAGTTTTGTGATTAGGGTTTCTTGACAGTCCTGGTAAGGTTTCCCAAATGGGTGCGAGTTAATTGTCTTCATACATACATACATACATACATACATACATACATACATACATACAAGGTAAAGGTATCCCCTGTGCAAGCACCGAGTCATGTCTGACCCTTGGGGTGACACCCTCTAGTGTTTTCATGGCAGACTCAATACAGGGTGGTTTGTCAGAGCCTTCCCCAGTCATTACCATTTACCCCCAGCAAGCTGGGTACTCATTTTACCGACCTCGGAAGGATGGAAGGCTGAGTCAACCTTGAGCCAGCTGCTGGGATCGAACTCCCAGCCTCATGGTCAGAGCTTCAGACAGCATGTCGGCTGCCTTACCACCCTGCGCCATTAGAGGCTCTTTTACATATATATATTCATACATATAAATGGTCATATCACTTGATAAATGTTTAAAAATTTATATGTACATATATACATATAATTTTTTAAACATTTATCAAGTGATATGACCATATATGAACAAGAAGAAGAGTTGGTTCTTATATGCCGCTTTCCTGTGCCTGAAGGAATCTCAAAGTGGCTTACATTTGCCTTCCCCTTCCTCTCCCCGCAACGGACACCCTGTGAGGTGGGTGAGGCTGAGAGAGCCCTGATATCACTGCTCGGTCAGAACAGCTTTATTAGTGCTGTGGTGAGCCCAAGGTCACCCAGCTGGCTGCATGTGAGGGAGTGGGGAATCAAACCCTCCCACCCATCCCAAAATGGCCAATGATGAGCCTGGAGGGGGCTGGAAGGGGTGGGGCGTGTACACAGCTATGCTTCTGAACTATATTATGCACAATCACAGCACTTCTGGGGTTTCTTGAAACCTGAAGAATGTTGCGAGGGTTTCTCAATGGAAAAGAAGTAGAGAAAGGCTACATTAAGTCTATCACAGAGTCTTCTCTATTGGCACATTGAGCCAGAACCAAAATACAGGAAAATCTTAACTTGTTTACCACAGTCCAGCCTTCTGTCGAGTAACTTGACACCACCGCCGGAAAGGGCCTGTCACGTGCTGCTACCACCTCCCGTACTTCCGGTGGTCAGCCACATGGAATGAAACCTCAGCCGAGGGCCTTGAGATAAAGGAAGGAGACCATCCTTCAAGGTTGCCTGGGCTCAGGCTGCTTGAGGCTTTAAAGTCCACAAAACAACCAGGAGCCCCTGTGCTCTAATCAAACTCCCCCTGGCAACATTTTTGTACCAGATGCTTTTCAAAGGCAAAGGCAACCCTCCACGGAAAACACCTTGCCAAAGATCAATCCACAAATGGTATGATCATGTTAAGTTACTGTTGTGATAATGTCATTACTGTTATTGCTGTTATCACCTGTTACCCTATGTTATCTGTATCTTTTCTTGTTCCCTGTAAACCGCCCCGAGCCTTTGGGGAGGGCGGCATATAAATATAAATATAAATATAAATATAAATATAAATATAAATATAAATATAAATATAAATATAAATATAAATATAAATATAAATATAAATATAAATATAAATATAAATATAAATATAAATATAAATATAAATATAAATATAAATATAAATATAAATATAAATATAAATATAAATATATGACTTAGATGTACCGTATTTGCCGGCATATAAGACGACCCCCCCCCAACATTTCCACTCAAAATACAGTACTATGGGCCATTATGGGCAGCTATGTCTATCCCAACTGAAGTGCACCCGGCGTATAGGACGACCCCCCCCCCACTTGGAGGCATGTTTTTCAGGGGGGGGAAGTAGTCTTATACGCCAGCAAATACTGTAAGTCACTGGGACCAGATCATTCTGGCCAAGGAATGGGCATGGCTGGTTTTCAAAAGGACATGCTGCCACCTCAGCAACGGAGGCTGACAAACTGTGAACCTTTGGGAAGAGACTGTAGAGGTAATGCATATCTAACTGTACTGCTGTTTGCTAAGAACTGAATTCCATGAGACAAGATCCGTTCAGAAGAGGAAGAAGAAGGAGGAGGAAGAAGAAGAGGAAGAAGAAGCCATTCAGTAGATTTATGTTTGATGTGAATACCCCATTCAGAGTCTAGTGGCCCAAGGTAGCAACTGACTGTCCTTGAAAAGAATTCCTTCTCAACGCCCAAAATAGCACAAAACTTCACATTACAATAGAGGTATTAATGCAACTGCCTCCAGCAGGTAAGCCGAAACAAAGGGACCAGGACTGAAATTCACAAGCCCCGTCCTCCCCACAACAGTTCAATACTAATAAAAAATCCATGCAGAAAAATCCGCATTTGTTTGCAATGCAGTCCTGTTAACTAAAAAGCAATACTGTCAAACTTCCCCCATCTCAGCTGTTCTTGAGTGTGAGAACTTGGCCCGGCTGTTCTCCAGCCAAAGGGCCACTTAGCTTCACCACTTCAATAAATCTATTTCACAATCCTAATCTCTCTACAGAGCCTCTTGTGGCGCAGAGTGGTAAGGCAGCCGTCTGAAAGCTTTGCCCATAAGGCTGGGAGTTCAATTTCAGCAGCCGGCTCAAGGTTGACTCAGCCTTCCATCCTTCCGAGGTCGGTAAAATGAGTACCCAGCTAGCTGGGGGGGAGGGGGGGAAACGGTACGGTAATGACTGGGGAAGGCACTGGCAAACCACCCCGTATTGAGTCTGCCATGAAAACGCTAGAGGACGTCACCCCAAGGGTCAGACATGACTCGGTGCTTGCACAGGGGAGACCTTTACCTACCTTTAATCTCTCTACACTGCTTCTGAGATGCTGGAGGCAGTAGGGGAGAGGAGGAAAAGGGTTGTTTTTTATATGCCACTTTTCACTACCTGAGTCTCAAAGCATCTTATAATCCTCTCTCCAGAGCCAGGGGGCATCCTGTTGTTGGCCATCCAGAGGAACTGAAGAAGAGTTGATGTTTATACCCCACTTTTCACTGCCCAAAGGAGTCTCAAAGCGGCTTACAATCGCCTCTTCCCACAACAGGCACCCTGTGAGGAAGGTGGGCTTGAGAGAGCTCTGACAAGAACTGCTTTGTGAGAACAGCTCTGACAGGACTGTGATGAGCCCAAGGTCACCCAGGTGGTTGCATGTAGAAGAGAATCAAACATCACTCTCCAGATTAGAAGCCATCACTCAATTACTACACCAAGATAGGTTCTTGCTACTGAACGGCGAGGTCATGCAACAAGGAGGCTGCAGGAATCTTGGTTGGCCAACGCAGGGCCCAGGCAGACCCTTAATGCAATTGATGCGCTTCCTAAGAACACCTCTCAATCAGATGAAAGCTGCCTCCTGAACTAATTTACAAGATGAGTTGTGCGCAACATGCCCTGACGTTGATTCTCTACACCAGGGGTAGTCATGCTGGCAGGGGCTCCTGGGAATTGTAGTCCATGGACATCTGGAGGGCCGCAGTTTGACTACCCCTGCTCTACACACACACACACACACACCGGTTCTGTGCAAATCTATATGATTACTCATTCTTTTGAGCTAAGTCAATTGAACCGGTCAGGAGATGTATATCATCTCCCATCATCTTAATGGCATTCTTATTGTTTGTATCAGTTGTCTATCCCTACAGGTTTTTAAAAAAATGTCTAACATTTCAGAATTAACTATTAGCCTGAGCATCAGGTCAGCATTTATGAAGCATCTGAAAATATCCTTAATACATCTTCAGAGTAGGGGGTGGATAACGGTTAATCTGGCTGTATCAGCTCGCCGGAGGTTTTTCACCTGGGCTGCGGATTTGTTTCCAAAGATAATGATCTTTGCTGCAGGGAGGCTGAATAGTTCTGGGAAGCATTGCTTCTGGTGAGCAAAAATTAAGTTCATGAAAGCATGCCCAAACCATGTGATAGCCCACTGCATCTTTCCTCAACCTTTTTACCCTTGAGAAACCCCTGAAACAGTCTTCAGGCTTTGAGAAACCCCAGAAGTGGTGCGATTGTGCAGAATCTGGTTGGGGAAGCATCGCTGTGTCCCCGCCCACCCAAGACCCCTCCCCTTTCCAACCCCCTCCAGGGCCATCATTGGCCATTTCAGGGGAGGCAGGTCAACATGACCATATATGGTCGTATCACTCGATGAATGTTTAATAATTTTTTAAATATATATATAAAAAATTAATGAACTCCCACTCATTCAGGAAGCCGTCCCAACGCCATTAAGAAAGCTACCCCGTTGGGCAAGAAATGTAGGCAACAAAGGTTCCGGGTTCCCCCTACGTTTAACTCACTGGTGGTTCTGGGCACTTGAGGCCAGACTTGTTTTCAAATGAGTTAATACCCAGAATAGAAATGTTTTGTTCTGCTTCTAGAAAGTGAATTTGTAGTCTTATGGAGGAGGGTGTGAAGAGGGAGGGGGAGAGATGATTCCTACGCAGTGACTGGAATACGGGTTTATTTTTATTTTTTAAGCTCAGCATTCAGAATGTCATCATGTTCCCACCCGGTGAAAGAAAGCGTTCATGGGTTTCGCGTTGGAGCCATTCAAAGAAACTATTGTGTGCCTTGCGGTCCTCGGTAATAGGTAACTCAGGGGCAATTCGACAGAAACGACTTCTCTTTCGGGTCGTCAATGCGGCCGCTTCTAAATGGCTGCAGGCCCTTGCCAAGCCCCGCTCAGTGCCGAACTGTTTCCCAAGGCACTTTTGGAAAGCCGGCCTGCCCTGCCAGGAGAGGCGTTTGCAAACGCTTTCAATATGGGACATTCACGGCCTCGGCTCCTAATTTGGGACTCGAAAACCACTTGCGCTGAAGCTTTCCCAGCAGGTATCGGCCCAGCACAGCTGTAACAACAGTCTGCCTCTGTCTACAGACAAACGTGGGGAGCAGCGAGGTTTGGAATGGCTGGGGCTTGAAGAGCAGATGTCAAAATACAAGGCCAAGGGGGAAGGAACGCAAGAGCTAGAATTAGCCCGAGGGAGGCTAAGAAAACGGCGCTGTTCAAGAGGGGGAGGCAGGCAAAGAAACCAGGGACGTTTTTGACAGAGGGGGACCTTTGAAAAGGGTCAGAACCAAAGATGCCGGTGCAGGACCAGTGGCAGACTTATCTGGAGCTAATCAGAATTGCTAACCCAAGAGGGAAGGGGGAGATCCGTCATCAAAAAAGCAGAGTCGCTCCGGAGTTAAGGAGACAAACGTCTTCTGCTTTGTCCTTTTTGGATAGTCTCCCGCGTAAACTATCACACAACTGCATCAATAATACCGGAATGCCTTTATTGATGGATCGGTTGGAATTTTTTGGCTGCCCCTCTCTCTCAATAGTCTCGGGACAGCTAGCAACATTAAAAAAAACACAACAATTATAAAATCCTTGACAATTAACTAATCAGCTTCAAAACCTGCTGCATCGCTATTCCCAAAGCACCTGGGATCAAGCAGATCGAAGGCTTCGGTTACCTACCCAGGCTCAGATGGTGGGAATAAGAGATGGGGGGAGGCAGTCTGATGACCTTGGCCTCAACCATGTGTCCTGTGGAAGACCGCCATTTTGCAGGCCCTTGGGAACTTTGGTAGTTCCAGAAGGAACTGGATCTCTCCTGACAGCTCATTCCATTAGCCTGCAGCCAGGGCTGGAAAGGCCTTGGCTCAGGTGGAGTCCTGGCGCACTCCTCTGGGGCCAGAGACCACCAGCAGGTTGGAGTTGGCTGAGTAAAGCAGCGGTCCCCAACTGTTTTCTGGTTGAGGAACACCTCCGGGGGTGGGGGACAGCTGGCGACCCGGGCCTAGCGAGCTTCTCGCTGCGGGGGGGGGGGGGAGAGGCAGGTGCATCTGCCAGCGGTCTGGTACTGAGGCCTTTGTGGCCTGGTACCGGGCCGCGGACCGGAGGTTGACGACCCCTGGAGTATAGTGCTCTTCAGGGGGTGTTCTCAAAGAGGCAGTCTCTCAGATATGCAGGTCCCAGATGGTGTAAAGCAGCAGTTCTCAACCTCAGGGGCATGAACCCTCGGGGGGGGGGGGTTCAATGACCCTTTTCCCCAGGGGTCACCACTGCTGCTGCACCACCACCTTCCTAATGGCACAAGGGTTGTGCAATCATGGAAGCCTGAGGCAGCCAGCGCCACGACGCGGAGGAGATAGGCACCAGTGCCGGCGGCGTACCAGCCTCTGCCCACACGCAGATACAGAGCTCTGTACCTCCGGGCATGTGCCAGCTGGCGCACCAGTGCTCCCCCTCCTCTCCATACCACTGGCTACCTTGGGCTTCCGTGAGCACCAGCGCACCAAAGCGCGCAACCCTACAACCTCCTTTGGGTCGCCGCACCATCGCCACACCACCTCGGCCTCCCAAAGGTGTCATGTCATCAGGTAGGTTGAGAACCACTGGTGTAAAGCCTTAAAGGTTAGAACCAGCACTTTAAACCTGATCAGGAATTTGACTGGCAGACAGTGCAGCTTCTAAATGACAGGTCAAATGTGGGTTCTCCACGGAGTCCTTATAAAGACCTGGGCAGTGTTCCGGACCAGTTGTGATTTCCAGATGAGGGTTAGGGGTAGGCACGTGTTAGCCTGGAGGTGACCGTGGCATGGATCATTGAAGCTAAGCTTTCTGGGGCCGCTCCTCAAACATTAAAACTTGTGTCTGCGCGATGCTCACGTGAACCCAGAGATTCGGGATGCATTTCGCCAAGAGTGGTTCCTGCATCCATGCTGGTTTTTGCCTTTTTTTTTAAATCCTAAATTGCAGCTGGCCTATGGCGACCCCATAATGGTTTCAAGGCAAGAGGCATTTGTCACTGCTTGCCTCCGTGTCCTGACCTTGCTGGTCCTCGAGGGTCTACCATGCAAGCCCTGACCAGGGCTGAATGGCTTAGCTTCCGAGACAGGATGAGAGCGGGGTAGGCCAGGCCCTCCAGGTCAGGGCTCTGCTGAATTGCAGACTGCTTAAAAAAATATCTCAGGGCCTTCCCGGACATGGTTTGGTAGACATTTTGTTCCCTTCAAAGCAGCTACCCGAGACTGCCGTTGTCTTCGGGAAAGGCTGGGGGATGGGTGGTTAAGCCTTTCCTCGAGTACTAAGGCCTCGATCCAAAACCCTTCTCTGAAATGGCTATAAACTGGGAAAGGGATTTACTATGATCTCTGCAAGCTACAAATGTTTATTGTAAACCACCCTGAGCTGTAAGGGAGAGCAATATAGATGTAATAAATAAATACATACATAGATGTACAGATGCTTCAGCCCCATCCAATCCACACATAGAAGAAGAATTGGTTTTTCTGCCCCACTTTTCACTACGAACAAGAACAAGAAGAACACGAAGAACACGAAGACGATGAAGAAGAGTTGGTTCTTATATGCCACTTTTCTCTACCCGAAGGAAGGAGTCTCAAAGCGGCTTACAATCTCCTTCCCATTCCTCTCCCCACAACAGCGCCGACTTCTAATCTGGTGAGACAGGTTCGATTCCCCATTCCTCCCCCATATGCAGCCAGCTGGGTGACCTTGGGCTCACCACAGCACCGATAAAGCTGTTCCGACCAAGCAGTGATATCAGGGCTCTCTTAGCCTTACCTCCCTCACGGGGTGTCTGTTGTGGGGAGAGGAAGAGGAAGGCGACCGTAAGCCGCTTTGAGACTCCTTCAGGTAGAGAAAAGTGGCATATAAGAACCAACTCTCCTTCTTCTTATGACTAAAAGGGGTTATTTGATCCCTGGGACTTCCAGTCCAAAGCTCTAACCACCTCATCACACTGCTTCACCTGAGGTGGCCAGTGGTTACTGCTCCTGTCCCAAGACAGGGGAGCCCTGTGGCAAAGTTCTTGGGGCGCTGGACGAGGATCTGGGAAGCCCAGGGATCAAATCCCCAAGCAGCATGGATGCACACTGGGTGACTTGAGGCCAGTTGTGCCCTCTCAGCCTAACCAACCTCAAAGAGTTGTTGCGAGGATAACACAGAGGAATGTCTGAAGCTGCTGTAGGGAGAAAGAATCGAATGAATGAATGAATGAATGAATGAATGAATGAATGAATGAATGAATGAATGAATGAATGAATGAATGAATGAATGAATGAATGAATGGAGACAGGAAGAGGAAAGGCACCCCATCAGCTACATTCTTATTAAGCCGGCACTATGGCCACCGAGGGAAAGGGGCAACCTGATTTATCCTCCTTTCTCCATCACAGCACTGCCAGGGCCAGATCACTGGCCAAGGAGTCAGGTGCGCGGCCGGATCGGAAGGAACCAGGTCCCCCAAGTTGCTGCCCAGGCTTAAACTTAATACAGAACTGTGCCTTGAGCTACCCTGGTGCTGCTCCCGGGCACACCCTCTTCTTTGCCCTACGACTCACAGTCCTTTCTCCCAAGCCACAGGGTACAACATGGCCAAAAAGGCTTTAGAAAAAACTGAAAAGACCAAAGGGTCTCTTTGCAGATGTTTTCCTTACCAGAGAACTCTGCACTGGCGGCTCAGCTCTGCATAGCATCTGGGCATCGTTTCTTTAAATGAGAGGGTGGGGGGGGTTGTTTGCAGGGGGATTACGTTTCCAGCAAGATCCTATCATTAGGAATTCCTTCCTCCCCCAAAGCCAGAATTGCCCTATGGAGAGAAGAACTTGTATAACAGGGCAATCCTAAATAGAGCTGCACCTCTCTAAATCCACCGAAATTAGCAGGTTCCAAAGAGTGTGGCTCTGTTGAGAATCACACTGTTTCTTGATCAGTGTTTTCGCAGCGCTCAAGTTATTCCCACTTACAAGTAACATGACTCTCCTGCACCCTTCTCCCATGCACCCGCTTCTTCTGGCGTTCAGAACTTTTAAATCTGAGGGTTCCGATTTCCCTACAAGAATTTTGAGATTTAGAGGAGGAGGAGATGGGGAGAATCTGGTTGCTGATTGCATTACACAATGTATAACAGTCCTCAATTTGATTCAAGTGGGTAGCTGTGTTGGTTTGAAGCAGCACAACAAAACAAAATCAGAGTCCAGTGGCGCCTTTAAGACCAACAAAGACTTATTCGTGAGCTTTCGAGTGCAAGCACTCTGAGGACTCTGATTAAGACCAAGATTTATTCGTGAGCTTTCGAGGGCAAGCACCCTTCTTCAGACTAAGAGTGCTTGCACTCGAAAGCTCACGCCTTGAATAAATCTTTGTTGGTCTTAAAGGTGCCACTGGAGTCTGGTTTTGTTTTGGAGTCCTCAATTTGGTTTGCATAACTTTTTTTCTCTCGTCTGTTTTCTTTCTTCCTAAACTAAAAAGACAAAAGACAAAAAAAGGGAACGTTTTCTCCTGCAGCAAAGCCCCTTCCTCCCTGATTTCTTCTTTCTCCCAGGGCTGCAAACCTTTCGACTTCATCCAACGATTTGAAAAAGAGAGAAATCTTTCTCCCTGCTGCTCTGCCCACCCACACTACAAAGGATAAGGGACACGGAGCTGCTGGCCTTTGGCAAGAGCACAGGTAGATTTAGGCTGGAGCCATGAACATGCAAATGTCTGACTTCTCCCCTCTCCCCACTCACCCTTTTGGACTTTAAAAAAGCAACTGGGGGAGGCCACAGAGGTGGGGAGGATTAAACTCTTTCCCTGCTTGTTTGTTGCAAACAGTTCTATGTAAACCGCCCTGAGCCTTCGGGGGATGGCGGCATATAAATATGAATAAATAAAAATAAATCAATAAATAAAATAAAATACCATGGCTTGATTCAGATGTGTAGCCATGTTGGTCTGAAGTACAAGGTGATCAAAAGATATATATATTTACAATACTATTTTTGCGTTCTATGCGTTCTATCAAAATTTTTGTTGCTCCATATAGACCAAATTTTAATCAAGAAACCCCCCCCCTGGTCAATCTGGTCACCTTACGTAGCACAATAAAATCAGAGTCCAGTGGCACCTTTAAGACCAACAAAGATTTATTCAAGGGGTGAGCTTTCGAGTGCAAGCACTCTTCCTCAGAGTAAGAACTCCACCTTTTACCATGTTACCAAATCCAGGAAATCAAATCTTCAGCTGTTTGAGCACCACAAGAGGAACGAGGGAAGCCATGCTGTATTCTGTTGCGTTTGTGGTTCTACCGAGGACCGAGCTTGAGGTCTCAGGCAGGGTCAGAGCAGGCAATATAACTAACCGATGTGTGGCCAGATCTCGCCAGCCGGATCCAGTCATTTTAAACTGAAACTGACCAATAGCACACATGGGCGGGAAGATCTTTTGTCGACTAATGTATATAAGTTGCGGTTTTGTAGGGGTTTGTTGGGTCAGTTTCAGTTCTTCTTGTACCATGCCAGGATCTTAAGAGAGCTCAGGTCACTTCCAGTGTCGGTGTCCACCCCCCTGAACCCACGGATTTAACTGCTTGGATCCCATGGGTGCAAAAAGGAAAGGGTGATTGTCAGCAACCCTCTCTCTGTTCAGAGACCTCTCATCGCTCAGTTATTCCTAGGGCATCTCCAAGATGTAGTACTGGGGAGAATGGAGGACTCCATGGGAAGGAGAAGACTTTAAAAAAAAAAACCCAAAGCATCCCATGTAAATGAATCCAGCCCCCACTACTGCCTTTTCTGGGGCAAAAAAGGGGAAGGAACATGCATGGATGTTTATCATTTCACTGGATCCTCAAACCTGGTTACGAAACGCCACCTTTGGATTCAATATGCTTTGGGATACTAAAAGAACTGCCAACCTCCAGGTAGCACCTGAAAAATTCCTGCTGCTCCAGATGACCAAGGTCAATTCCCCTGGAGAACACGGCTGCTTTGGAGGGAGGCATCTATGACGTTATACCCTGCTGAGTTCTTTCTCCAAAGGCTCCCACCCCCAAATCACCAAGTGTCTCCCAACCCAGAGCTGGCAACTCCGGATGCAAACTCTAATTCAACCTTTCTCAACTTTTTTTCCTTTGAGAAACCCCTGAAACATTCTCCAGGCTTCAAGAAACCCCAGAAGTGGCACAATCGTGCAGAATGTGGTTGGGAAGCAGAGCTGTGTTCATACCCCACCTGGGGGCCTCTCTCCTTCCCATCACCTCCAGGCCCATCACTGGCTATTTGGGGAGGGGGTAAGTGGGTCAACGTGACCATGGATGGTCCTATCATCCGCTAAATGTTTAACAAATTTAAAACATATATGGATTGCACAATAAGAATAACAATCAATAATGTTATTATTAATTATTGGTTGGTTTCATTAGACGATAGACGATAGACAGACACATATATATTAATTGATTATGTACATATTTAATTACCTCCCACCCACTCAGGAAATCCTTCCAGGACTATCAAAAGCAAACCTGTGTTTCACAAAACCCTGGTCGAGAAAGCTTGTTCTACTTGGTCAAATGCAAACAGGATCTTGCACCTAGATCCCCTATAGCGGGGGTCGTCAACTCCCGGTCAGCGGCCGGGCCACAAAGGCCTCGGTACTGGGCTGCCAGCGGACGCAAACACGCATGGGTGGCAGCTCTGCGCATGCGCGTTTGCATGGAGCTGCTACAAGTGTGCATTTGCGCCCCTTCAGTGGGGCGCAAACGAGCATGCACGGCAACTCTGCGCATGCATGCTTGCGTGGCACCGCCGTGCATGTGTGCTTGCACCTGCCCGTAGCTGGTGGTCAGGGCGGTGTGGTCAGGGCGGTGTGCACATGCGGCAGCGCTGTGCAAACGTGCATGCGCAGAACAGTCGTGCATGCATGCTTGCACCTGCCCGTAGGTGCAAACATGCATGCACGACTGTTCTGCGCATGCACGTTTGCACAGCGCTGCCGCATGTGCACACCGCCCTGACCACCAGCTCTCCCCCACCCCGGAAGCAGTCCTCAACCAGGAAAAGGTTGGGGACCGCTGCTCTATAGTGCCCTGACTTCCAATGACTTTTTCGGTGGATTTGTAGCAAGCAAAAATGAAGGGGAAACACTGGATGCGAAAGGAGAACATGAAATATGAGAGCGTTGTGGCTGAAGACTATGCTAATATCAGACTGCTAGGTTCTTAGATTCGAATGCCTCAGGCTGCTCACATTTTAGTAATGTTCTACCCATCAGGTTTTTAACCTTTCTGAGAAGCTCAGAGGAGTGTGCATGGTTCTCCCCTCCTCCCTTTCCTCTCCACAATGGCCCTGCGAGGTAGCCTAGTCTGAAAAAAAATGCCTGATGCAAATCAAACTTTGTGGCTGAATGGGGATTTGAACCCAGTTCTCTCCGGCTACGCAATATGGGCTGGTCCCAGAAACGGGGAAGGGGCTTCTGCATGAGAGGAAGTCAGCTTATAAGTCTTTCCCCTAATAATTGATGTTTCGAGTGCACAAAGGGGGGGGGGGGGACAGCATTCTCAGAACAGCATTCAATGACAGCCTCCAGTCTCAATGGGGATTGCCCCAGTCTAATTCCACCCCTTGTTTCTTTCAGTGAGGCTGAGTAAAGGCAGCAAGTAGGGAGAGATACAGCAGGCAAGGGATTTTCGTGGACTTGGCTAGCAGACAGGTACTAACAAGTCCTTAGGAAAACTTAGAGGTTTGCAACCACCAGGAAAACCAGCTGTGCCTGGTGGAAAGTATCCCATGGGGTTTTCAAGGAAAGAGATGAGCAGAAGTGGTTTGCCATTGCTCATTAACACAGGAAGCCCTACTCAATGGCCATGTGGAGCCACACAGGGTCATGGGCAGCCCAGGGCCAAATCAGAAGAAGAAAAGTTGTTTTTTATATCTTACTTTTCACTGACAGTCCCCTTCCCATCTCCTCCCCCACAACGGACACCCTGTAAGGTATATGAGGCTGAGAGAGCTCCGACAGGACTGCTTGGTCAGGACAGCACTATCAGGTCTGCGACTAGCCCAAGGTGTGCATGTGGAGGAATGGGGAATCAAACCCAGCTGGCCAGATTAGGAGCCGCCGCTCTTAATCACTTGACCACACTGGTTTTAAGGTTTTAGCAGTTATATTCTGCTCAGGATGCGAGCTGCCTCACTAAATAGCGGCATATAAGAACCAACTCTTCTTCTTCTTCAAATAGGAGGGGAGGGGAATGAGGGGGAACACTCGTGGTTAGCCATCCAAGTGCTAAACAAGGCCAATACCACTTCCAAGATCTGATGAGATTGGGCTGACCTGGGCCACACACATCAAAGCACACAGCCACTTTGAGGAGCATCCCTCCCTTTATTTAAAACCAACCAACCAAGGCTATTTTCCAAAGCATCCAATAAGAAATCTAGAGCACAAACCTTGTTAAAGAATAGATTCAGGTGGGTAGCCTGTTTGGTCTGAAGCAGCAGAACATAGTTTGAGCACAGTGGTACTTTTTAAGACCAACAAAGTTTTATTCAAGGGGTAAGCTTTTATGAGAGCACACACATCCTGAGATGCAAACAATATCGTACCCCATGAATGAAACCTTTTTTGGTCTTAAAAGGTGCCACTGGACTCAAGCTTTGTTCTTATTAAAGCATGTCGCTTATTGTTGAAACTGACAGTCCAAATTAGGTGAAGAAGAAGAGTTGGTTCTTCTATGCCGCTTTTCTCTACCCGAAGGAGTCTCAAAGCGGCTTATAGTCACCTTCCCTTTCCTCTCCCCACAGCAGACACCCTGTGGGGTGGGTGAGGCTGAGAGAGCCCTGATATTCCTGCTAGAACAGCTTTATCAGTGCTGTGGCGAGCCCAACGTCATCCACCTGGCTGCATGTGGAGGCGGAGCGGGGAATCAAACACAGCTCGCCAGATTAGAAGGCTGTATCCCTAACCACTACACCAAGCTGGTTCTTGATATAGTGCAAATTGAAGAACTTTTCTGACCAGAAACTGCCTGCCTCCCTCCCTCTTTCTTTCTTCCTCTCTCTCTCTCTCTCTCTTTCTTTCTTCCTTTCTTGCTTCCTTCCTTCCTTTCTCTCTCTCTTTCTTCCTTTCTCCCTTCCTCCCTCTCTCTCTCTCTCTCTCTCTCTCTTTCTTTCTTCCTTTCGACAGAGGGGAGGATCATCCAAGGTGAAGACCTTTCTTGGGCTTTGGAGGATGTGGGCTGGCAGCCTACTAAGATGAGACAAGATGGCGGGCAGGTGGTTCATCTGCCAAGCCAGAGAGGAATGTCTCTGGCGAAAGCTCATGCTCTGAATAAATCTTTGTTGGTCTTAAAGGTGCCACTGGACTCTGATTTTATGAGTGGCAACTTGAGGAGGGGAAGGGATGTTTATGGCAGGGAGGAAAGAGGCAGGAAGGCCCTTCTCGTGGGAGAAGCCGGCTGATCTACACAGCCGCACATGGTTCGAGTTTGCAAAGATCAGAGGGGATTAGGGGAGGGAGGGGGGAGGGATCACTGAAAACGGACAAGAGAGGCTTGGAGTTTTTGTTGAGATTGCAAATCAAGGGGGTGGTTTACGGTTTCACATGAGACCTTGGGAATGGCTTGCCCCAGCCTGATTCACATTGGCCGCAGAATGGAGTGAGAACAAAGGAGGGTTGCCAACCTCCTGGCAGGGCCTGGAGATTTCCTGGAATTAGAACTGATCTATAGACTATAGTTCCCACGGAGAAAAGCGGCTGCTCTGGAGGGTGAAGTCTATGGCGTTATACCCTGCTGAGGTCCCCAAAACTCACACCCTTCATAAGATCCACCCCCCAATCTCCAGCAGTTTCCCAACTTGGAGACCGTAACCCTGGAACAAAGTGACACAATATTGTGGTGACAGAAAGGACTATACCACATTAGATCACAGGTGAAGGATTAGGGAAGTTCATGTTTCAGTCCCATGTTAAAAATTCCCTGCAGACAGAAAACAACCCCTAAGGGGAAAAGGGGTTAGAAGTGATCTTCTCACAATGTTAATTTTCCACTGGAAGGAACATTTGGAAGGGAAATCCGTCTGCCGCCGTCCAATGTGGGACCTTCCACTTCGCAACCTCAATATTCGACCTCCTCATTCGCCAGCCTGTGCCAACCGGGACTTGCATCCAAATGAAGACCATTGGCAAAAGAAGAGAGAGCCTACTCATGGCTTTCAAGGCCTCATAGTCCAGGCTCAGAGGTTTAGTTCTTTGCTTCCAGGTCCAATTCAAGGTTCTGGTATAGACCTTTAAAGCCCAGTGCTCCCTGGAGTCAGCAGAGCTGACCGCTCAACTCTCCCATTCCATTATGAGCTTTGGAACCCCACCAACCGCCTGAGGTGTTTCCTGGCTAAACCTTCTCTCTATGCTGCCCAGTTCTTTTCTGGAACATGGTCCCAGAGCATGTGCAGAGGGCACCCTCCTTGGCCTCCTTCTGGAAAAGGCTAGCCTGTTTACGCAATTCACTAGTAGAAAATGAATTTGTGGCCATTGATACCATATTTACTTGATAGGAAGAGAACCCTTATGAATGTCGTACAGAAACACACAATGGCAACACCCTCCCCTTTTAAGAAGGACATGCTGTGGAAAGAAACATAGTCTTATATTTGAATAAATACTGTAATATGTTTCCATCAATTGTTTTGTCTATTTAACCATTGGCTGTCTATTGGCCAGCATGGTGCAGCAGTTAAGAGTGGTGGTCTCCGATCTGGAGAGTCAGGTTTGATTCCCCGCTCTTCCATGTGCAGCCAGCTAGTCACAGTCCTATTAAGAGATGTTCTCACAGAGCAGTCCTGTCAGAGCTCTTTCAGCCCCACCTACCTCACAGGGCAATGGCTGCAGGGAGGGGAAGGGAAGGTGATGGATTATAAACCGCTTTGAGACTCCATTGAATAGTGAAAAGCAGGGTATAAAAACCAACTTGTCTTCTTCAGTGTTCTGTCAGAGCTCTCTCAGCTCCACCTACCTCACAGTTCTATCAGAGCTCTCTCAGCCCCACATAACTCATAGTGTGTCTGTTGGGGGGGGGGGAAGGAAGGGAAGGCGATGGCAAGCCACTCTGAGACTCCTTCAAGCAGTGAAAAGCAGGGTATAAAACCCAACTCATCTTCCAGTCATCTGCCTCCAGTCACCCAGGGAAAGGCAGCATCTGATCTCTGTGTTATAAATGAATAAATACATTTAGGAGGGGGGGTAGATCACAGAGCTCAAGACGGTAGCATCTCTCAACCTCAATGCTTGCCTCCTACACCTGCAGGGTCGGGGACCCCAAAGTAGGTCTGGAATCGATGGGGGCGCAGGTGGGTCCCCACACCAGAATGAGGCTGGAGGGGCGTGTGGAGGCACCCTAGGAGGCGCCGGGAGTCCGGACGGCAAAAAGTTGGGTCTGCAGAGGTGGGGATGGCCGTGAGGGACCCCCTCCCAGCCCTGCCTACCCGCCGTTGCCTGCCGGAGAGGAAGGGAGGGAAGCCGCGCGGGGAAGTTTCTCGCTCGCTCGCTCACTCACCGGCGCCCTCGGCGGTGACGATGGCCTCGGGGGAGATGCAGACGCCGCGGTCGTAGACGGGCAGCTCGTCGCAGGCGAGGCTGTCGGGCCAGGCGTGGCCGTACTTGACGAGGACCGGCTCGCAGCCGGCGCGGGCCCGCTGGCACACGGCCTTGCAGGGCTTGATGGGCTCGTGCTGGAAGTCGATGGTGCAGATGGGCGCGTACATGGCGCACAGGAAGAAGAGCAGGTCGGCGCTGCAGTGCACGCCCAGCAGCGCCTCGAACTGCTCGATGGCCAGCACGGCGTTGGCCTGCGTGCTGTGGTGCAGGTGGTTGGGCATCTTGGTCATGTTCCACGGCAGCGACTGGCACAGCGGGATGCGCACCGGCTCACACGCCGCGCCCCGCGCCGGAGACGCCCCGCCGGCCAGCAGCAGCCCGGCCAGAGCCACCAGCAGCCCGGCGGGCCGCGGAGCCCCCATCGCCCCGCTCCCCGGCCGCGCCCGCGACGGGGGCGCCTCAGCGGCCCGCGCCCTCCCCGGCCAGCGCGTCGGCCCCGGAGGAGTGGGGTGAGGAGACCCCTGGTGGGGTGAGGAGACCCCTGCTCCTGCCGCCCTTCCCCGGCTCACATGGGGCGAGGCCCCGCTTTGGGGAGCTGGAGTTCGCCCCAGCGGGAAGGCGAGGCGTCGGGGGACGGCGCTCGGCCACCACAAGCGCTCTGCCGCTGACTGGACGGGCGAGACCGGCTTCCCTCTCGGGCGGCTCCCTTTTCATTCGCCCACCGCCCGGCCGAGGGGGCCGCCCCGGCTCCGCCCCCTCCGGCCACAGCAGCCGCGCCTCCTCGCTCCTGGGCACCGCGGGGGGCGCGGCAGAGGACCGGCCGCTGCTGCTGCTGTCGCCGCCCCCGGCCCTTCCCAGCCCGGCCGGCGGGGTCGAGAACCGCGGGAGAAGCCCGGCTGGGTCGCCTTTACGGCGCACGAATCCCCTGAGGGGAGCGAGCTTTGGCTCGCCCCCCGCCCTGGCCCGCCTACTCGGGGTCCTCTCCCCTCCCATAGACTTCTTTCTCCCTCCAAAGAGCCCGTGTCGCTCCCCTCACACACACACACACACAAACACACACACAGTTCGACGACAAAAGTTGCCCATTGGCTCTTCTGCACGGAAAAGACTCCCATTGTCCTGCTTCGAACGCCCCTCCGCCCCTGGGCGCGAATGAACTGGGGGCGCGAGGAAGCTCTTCCCACGTGGATCCAGATGCGGTCCGTCCGCGGCGGGAAACGGAGAGCGGAGTCTCTCCTCGCCGCGGCCTGCCCACCCCCACTCCCTTTCCTTCGCTTCCCGCTGAATCTCCCTGGCAGGGCCGACTGATCGCTGCGCGCCGAGCCGGGAGAGCAGCCGTCGGCAGCGCCGGCCGAGGAGGCCACCCCACAGGAAACCCAAACCACCTCTGCCCTCTTCCCCCCCTTGAAATGCGCCTTTGTCGGCGCCCGGATCTTTCTCTCGGCTCATCGCGCCGAAGAAACGGATTACCCACCACCACCACCACCTAAATCCCACGGAGTCCAGTGGCGTTCAAGTCCCAGGAAATACGCTCCGGAGGGAACACTGATGAAATTCCTCGTAGGCAATCTGCTCAGGATTGCACATCGGTTAAATCCCATGGGTTGCGGTGCTGTTTGCCTGCTAGTATGTGGGTCATCACGCATCAGATGAGGGGCAGTTGAAGAGTGAGTGGGGAGGTCCCTCTGGGAGAAAGTGGCCCTCTAGGTTTGTGTTAAATCCCTGGGTCTAGAAACACGGAGGCACAATGTTTCAGCGCTCTGTTGGTGAGCTCACCTCACTGAACCCTAAACCCCCTGAGAGAACCCCCCCCCAAAATATATACAATCCAGAACAAAAGCACTTCCCACAGTTGGGTGCCCAATTAGTTTAAAGTGATTGGAACCCTAGTGGATCTGGCGGCATGTCCAGTCGGGAACAGCAGTTGCCTTTGAATCTACTGGATCCTGGGCTGAATCTGCACTTACTTTGTTTATTCCATTGTGGATCCTGCTGAATCCAGATCGATTTGAACTCAGGTCTCCCCCCCCCCATTGAAACAGAAAAGTGTTTTGCATGTGGAGTTCAGAAGGGGAGGGGGGAGCCAAGCACAGCCGGAGCCTCTTTCTTTTCTTGAAGGGGGGGAGGTGAGGATTGGAGACAGCAGAGGAGGGAGAGAAAAAAAAGAGGCAAATCTCTACTGACAAAAGTTAAGTCTTTTGGGAGCTTCTGCTGAGAGAAATTAGGGGCTTCCCCTTTAAGGCCAGCTTGTCACCTGGGCTGACCTTGCCAATCAGGGCTTCTCTACCACAGAGTCAGCAACAAATTAAAAGCAGCCAGAGCTCCGCATGCTTTCTCAATCCGATTCTTCAATTATTGAGGATTAAAAGCACTCTTGATATTGCAGGAGAAAGATAGGGTCACTCCGGATCAATCATGATTGTTGCAGAGGGAAGATTTAAAACGGACAAAATCAAAATGGAAATTGCATTCAGTGGAGATGGCAGGCACTGAATCGACCTGGGATTGGAATAAAAGCTCCGTACAAACTCCACCCTGGAGAGACCAGCCAGGTGTGAGCTAATCAGCAGCACAGGATTACAATCCTGTCTCGGATCTCAAGCTCCGGTCCTCAGCATACCCACATACACAATAGTATGGCAGCCCCAAGCTGAATAGAGTTTTGAAGGTCAATAGCAGCACCTCTTTTGAGGCCAGAAGCACACAGGAAGCCAGTGTATGTGGAACAACTGGTGTGATACGGTCCCTAGAACCCACTCCAGTCAATACTCAGGCCACAATATTCTGTACCAATTGTAACTTCTATACAGTCTTCAAGGGCAGCCCCACTTAAAATGCATTAAAGTAATCTAATATAGAGGTTATTAGCACCACAATATGTTTTCTGTCCAGTAAGGGCCAAAGGTGGCTCAACAGTCAAAACTGCTGATAGACACCCTGGCCACCATTGCCACCTGTTTGTTCAACAAGTTGCCTGGGTCCCCAAGTTACAAACCTGTTTTGGGGGGATGTGGCCCTATGCAGAACAGGTGATGACCTAATTCCCAGGTCAGACCTTCCTCCCCACACACACATCCCAATAGCACCTCTGATTTGTTCAGATTAAGCTTCAGCTTGTTTGACCTCATCCACTCCAGAAATGCATCCAGACACCTGTTCATGGTTTCCAGTGTCTCCCTGGAATCTGCTGGAAGCACTGTCGGCTGCACACTGGTATCCGTCAAGCCCAAATATCCCACATCTTGACATAGATGTTATCTACTGCATAAGATGCTGAACTCTCCCAACCCAGGTAAATTCTGGCCATTGTTGGGGGAGGGGGAGAGAAAGCTTAAAAGAGTTGACTCATGCATTTCAATATGCCTCCTGTGCCACATGCCAGAAGGTGGCAACCATACCCATGAGGAAGAGCCACTCATGCAGAGGGACGCAACTGGTACTCTGCAATGTTCTAGCTGATCACCGTGAATGGTGCAAGGTCCAATGGCTCTTAATTACAACTTGTAACCTGACCGTTTGTCTCCTTTGTGGCAGAAATCATTCTGTCCCGAGGGGGAAAAGATTGCGAAACCAAACAAAATTTTGCATTTGGGAGCGCAAAATGGAGGACACCAAGTAATCTAACCTGACATATAGTCTCATCTTCTCTTCTGGACATTCCTTGGTTGTAAGGGTGATGTTGAAGAGCCTGCTGGTTTATTGATGGCCCTGGAAGGTTTTCCCAAATGGGTGGGAGTTAATCAATTTTTATATATTTTTTAAATGTATTAAACATTCATTGGGTGATATGACCATATATGGTCATCAACCTGCCCCTCCTCCCAAAATGGCCAATTATGAGCCTGGAGAGGGTAGGAAGGGGAGGGGCCTGGGTGGGCATGTACACAGCTATGCTGGCCAACCATATTCTGTACCTTCTCACCACTTCTGGGATTCCCCAAAGCCTGAAGAATGTTTCAGGGCTTTCTCAATGGTCGAAAAGCTGAGAAAGGCTGCTCTAAGGGGTCTGAAAGCATGAGTGCACACAAGTTTCTATTTGGCCCTGAAACTTGGTACCATTGGCTCACCCATTTCTCTCAGCTGAATTTACCTCACAGAATTGTTGTGAGGGTAAATTGGAGGACAGCAGAATCACATATGCTACCCTGAGTTACTTGGAGGAAGGTAGGTCAACTTATACAGATGCCAACAGACAGAGATAAAATATCCCCATGGAAAACCACTGGATTTAAGAGGTCTTCACATTAACTAGGTCCTGGCCTCAGTTTCAAGAGGTGTTTCTTTCAATGTCTAAACCACTGCTAAAAAGGAATTGTATTCCTATAATTCATACAACATCACCCACAGGGTTTACTGGGCTTATAATTAAATGTACATATATGGATCAGACGTAATAAAAGAATGGACACTTTAAATTAGGGAATTAGGGAGGGGGGGCTTATGGTAATCAAGTAGAAAAGTATTTTGATGGAGCGGAATTGCTGCCTGGTTGTGGGAGGGGTGTGTGAAGTTGGTGCATGTTTTTTCATACCGGGAAAGGGGGTCTTCCACACAGGAAGAACTTGCTCTTCCAAGGGATTCTAACAATGGCTGAATCTGCACGGAGCTTTTATTACAATCCCAGGTCGCTTCAATCCCTGCCGTCTACACTGAATGCGATTTCCATTTTGATTTTGGGCGATTTAAATTTTCCCTCTGCAATAAGCAAGATTGATCCAGAGTGATCCTACCTTTCCCCTCAGTATCCTGGAGTGGATATGACCCTCAATATTTGAAAAATCGGCATGAGTAAAGGTGCAGCTCTCTGCTTGTCCCAAACTAACTAGGTGCCTGGAGCCTGTAGAAAAGCCCTGATTGGCCAGGGCGTCAGTTCAAAGGCTTCCTCGTTCCCAGGCTGCAAAGTTTCCCTTAAAGGGGAAGCCCTAACTTCTTTCAGCAGAGGCTCCGGAAGCCCTAACTTCTCTCATCAGAGATTTTTCTCTTGGATTTATTCCCCCTCCTCTGCTGTCTCCAATCCTCCCCCCCCCCTTCAAGAAAAGAAAGAGGCTCCTGCTGCATTTGGCTCCCCCCCTTCTGTGCTTCCCTAATCACGTGCAGAATACTTTTCTGTTTCAATGGGGGGGGGGTAGAGGAAGACCCAAATTCAAATTGATCCGAATTCAGCAGGATCCACAACGGAATAAACAAAGTAAGTGCAGAATCAGCCTACTCCCATCCATCAGTACATCTCTACCTTTCCCTTTGGAGGATGTTTGTCCTTATTGCCTACACCAGCTGAATAGTCCTTCAGACTATTTTTTAAGTGAGGAGGCATGCCTCTAAATTGTTATTCAATGGCTCTTTTCACCATGTAGATTGGCTGTGAGTATAACTCATCTGTTTACACTAGACCCAAAATAAGCATTTTCTGCTAGTGCTGCAGAGTCAACACAGCTAAGGGACAGTGTTAATTTGTATTTTGGCTAACAGCATGTTCTCAAAAAACTTTGGTGTACCTTGGTTATCTGGAGGTGGTCAAATAATGAATTTTGCTCTGTTTTATTTAACCACCTAAATGAAACCTAAGTAACTTAGTTTTTCTGTTTCTTTTTTATTATCTTTTTTGTTTTAAATTGGGAATAAGGATGATCAGCACAAATAATGGCAAATCCACAGGACCAAACGGTTTGCCTATTGAACAGTATAAAACCTTTTCAAATTTCTCAATTCCAAAACTTTACCAGTTGTATAATGGGATTTTTTAGTCTGGCTCATTGCTGCTATCTGATCATGAAGCCTGTAGCACTGGCAAAGACCATATTCAGTGTGCATGTTTTTTTACCTATTGTTTTGATGAATGTAGATGTTATTAATGGCTATTCTTGCTGACAGATTGCAAAAGATTGTTGCATCATCTTTGGTACATAAAGACCAGGGCTGATTCTGCACTTACTTTGTTACTTTGAGAGCCAGCTTGGTGTAGTGGTTAGGAGTGCGGACTTCTAATTTGGCCAGCCAGGTTTGATTCCCCATTCCTCCCCCACATGCATCCAGCTGGGTAACCTTGGACTAGTCACAGCCCTGATACAGCTGTTCTGACCAGGCAGTAATATCAGGGCTCTCTCAGCCTCACCTCCCTCACAGGATGTGGGGAGAGGAAAAGGAAGGAGATTGAAAACTGCTTTGAGACTCCTTCGGGTAGAGAAAAGCGACATATAAGAACTAACCCTTTTTATTCTTTTCCATTTTGGATCCTGATGAATTCAGATTGATTTGACCTCGGGTCTTCCTCTTCCCCCCAGCCAATTGAAACAGAAAGTGTTCTGCACTTGACTGGGGAAGCTCAGAGTGGGGAGGTGAGCCAAGCACAGCAGGAGTCTCTTTTCTTGAGCTGGGGAGGGGGGAAGGATTGGAGACAGCAGCCCTGCTTGCATCCCAATTAGGTTACCTGCTCTGGGTTGGGAAGTACCTGGAGATTTTGGGGGAAGGGTCTGAGGAGGACGGGGCTTGGGGGGGGGGGAAGGACTTCGGTTGGTTATAATGCCAGAGTGTTCACCTCCAAAAGCAGCTATTTTCCCCAGCGAGGGCCTAGTCTGCACACAATAGATAATGCACTTTCAATGTGCTCTGGCAGCTAGGTTTTCCTGTTGCAGAACAGGAAATCTACTTCTAAAGTGCATTGAAAGTGCATTTTCTATTGTGTGCAGAATAGGCCAGCTGCAATTCCAGATCTCCAGCCACCTCCTGGAAACGGCACGACTTTTTCTTGAAAAAATTAAAAGAAGCAAAAGGAGGAGTTTTAGAAGATATATTTTGCCTCAGACAGTTTTTCTCTCACTTCCACCTGGCAACTAACAAACCTCTTCCCAATGCAAGTAGCCTTTTACTGCTGCTATCATAAGCTAGCCCATGAATGGCTTATACACCTTCCGGCTTTAGGGTTGACAGTACCATGCATTTACTTTCTTTGCCACATGAGTGATGGTAAACAAAAATGTAATGCTTTATTCCATTATTTTAAAAGAAGTTACAAAGCAAGTCTAAAAATACGATTGGTGCCATTTGCCAGCCTTTAACAAACCCTTCCCTTTGCCATATTTTGACACCTCCAGTGTTTAGCTAGTGGGATTTTGTCAGCTTGCTTTTATTAAGGAGCAACACACATCTGGGACCCATTTCACAATTCAAGGCTCATAACTGGGCTTTAACAGCATGTCAGAATTTGTCCTTTAAAAAACGATTGTGTGGGCTTTCCTGAAACCCCAAATTCATATGTTCCAGGGACCAACAAGGTAGCGTCTTACGGCAGCTGTCTTTAAAGGCTATGTAAATACATTTTGGCAGTTCTTCCTTCAAAACAGGAGCCTCAATGGCCCGGGCTAGGCCAAGCTTGTCACAGCTTATGCTAAGCAGGGTCAGCCCTGGTTAGTGTTTGGATGGGAGACCACCAAGGAAGCAAACCACCTCTGAATGTCTCTTGCCCCGAAAGCCCCGTGAAGGGTGAGGGGGGTCACAGTCAGTCATGACTTGATGGCACTTCATTATTATTAACCTTTAGAAAGATTTGATTTCACTCAGTGACTTGAATACCATGATTCAGGAGTTGCCAAGGACAGCTAAGCATCTATTGAAGAAGAAAACTGAAAGGGGAGGGGAGGGGAGAGGGCTTGCTTGCTTGCTTGAATGCTAAGGATTGATAGAATTAAAGAAATGGCAGAGGTTAGCGGCCAATCCAGGATTCTACACCCTTCTTGAACAAGTAACTAGGATTATCCCAGCCTTTCTCAACTTTTATTATTATTATTATTATTATTATTATTATTATTATTATTATTATTATTATTATTATTATTAGATTTATAGCCCGCCACTCCCTTGCGGCTCGTGGCGGGTAACAATATCGCAATTCCCCATTAAAACCCCATAAAACAATAATAACATTGCCAATATTGCCGGCATGGCAAGAATGGCAGATCAACTCCCCCCCCCTCCCACTACTAGCGGGTGGAGAGGAGGTCCTGATGATGTTTTGCTTCGGGTCCAGAACCCGAGTCCCCGGGGGAGGCATAGATCTATTATCAGCCCCGGCCTCAACCATAAACCTGGCGGAAGAGCTCCGTCTTGCAGGCCCTGCGGAACGTTGAAAGATCCCGCAGGGCCCGCAGCTCTCCCGGGAGCTCATTCCACCAGGTCGGGGCCAGGACTGAAAAGGCCATGGCCCTGGTCGAGGCCAGACGTGCTTCCCTAGGGCCGGGAACGACCAACAGGTTTTCACCCGCAGAGCGCAAGGCCCTGCGAGGGGCATAGGGCAATAGGCGGTCCCTCAGGTATGTGGGTCCCAACTCGTGTAAAGCCTTGAAGGTTAGAACCAGAACCTTGAACCGGATCCGGGCAGCAATTGGCAACCAGTGCAGCTGCCTCAGCACTGGCTGGATGTGGGCCCTCCAAGATGTGCCAGTGAGGACCCTAGCAGCTGCGTTTTGCACTAGCTGAAGTTTCCGGATCAAGGACAAGGGAAGGCCCTCGTAGAGCAAGTTACAGAAATCTATTCTGGAGGTGACCGTTGCATGGATCACTGTGGCTAAGTGTTCGGGGGACAGGTAGGGCGCTAATAGTCGGGCCTGGCGAAAGTGGAAAAACGCCTGGCCCGCTACTTTTTGACCTGCGCCTCCAAAGTCAGGGAGGCATCAATGGCCACACCCAAGTTCCTGGCCTGGGACGTGATGGTGAGTTGCGTCCCTGCCAGGGTGGGTAAGCGCGCTTCCTGGTCCTGCCCCCTACGTCCCAGCCACAGGACCTCCGTCTTGGAGGGGTTGAGTTTCAGGCGACTCTGCTCGAACCATTCTGTCACTGCTTCCAAACATCTGGCGAATGGTTCCGGGGGGGGAGTCCGGGCGGCCGTCCATGAGGAGATAAAGCTGGGTGTCATCAGCGTACTGGTGGCAACCCAGTCCAAAACTCCGTACCAGCTGGGCCAGAGGGCGCATAAAGATGTTGAATAATGTGGGGGAGAGGACCGCACCCTGAGGGACCCCACAAGGGAGTCTATAGGAACGTGAGAACTCATCTCCCACTGCAACCCTCTGGGTCCGGTCCTGGAGAAAGGAGCGTATCCAGCGTAATGCTGTGCCCCGTATCCCCGTGCCGGCAAGGCGGTGGACCAACAGCTCGTGGTCCACGATGTCAAAAGCAGCCGACAGGTCCAGAAGAACCAGCACTGCCGACCCGCCCTTATCCAGCTGGCGACGGAGGTCATCCAACAGGGCGACCAGCACCGTCTCCACCCCGTGGCCAGGTCGAAAGCCAGACTGATATGGATCGAATGCCGAAGTTTCTTCCAAGAATGCCAGGAGCTGGCCTGCCGCAGCCGTTTCAACCATCTTGCCCAGGAACGCCAAGTGTGACACTGGGCGATAGGTGGCGGGGTCCCGCGGATCCAGCGTAGATTTCTTCAGGAGAGGGTGAACCACTGCCCCCTTCAGCTGCTCAGGGAACTCCCCGGACTCCAGGGAGAGGTTGATAATGTCCCTGAGCTGGCCTCCTATCTTCTGGCCGCCTCCTTTGAGGAGCCATGATGGACAGGGGTCAAGGGGGCAAGTGGTCGCCCTAACTGAGCCTAGCAACTTGTCCACTTCGGATAAAGAGAGCCGTCTGAAGCCATCAAACGTCACCTCCAAAGGCGGCCAACAGGCCTCCAGTTCATTTACTGTATTAACTGTGGCGGGAAGATCGTGGCGGAGAGACGATATTTTGTCCGCAAAATAGCTCACAAATGCCTCACGGCCGAGTTCCAATTTGCTATTATTTTGGCGCCCCTCAAGGGCGGTAAGGGATCTAACTACCCTAAATAATTGGGCCGGGCGAGAGCTTGCGGACGCGATTTCCGTGGCAAAAAATTCACGTTTTGCCACTTTCATCGCCATCTCATACGCCCTCATAAGCGTGCGATAAGATGTTCTCGTAGCTTCGTCGCGAGTCTTCCGCCACACTCGCTCCAGTCATCTCACTTCCCTTTTCTTCTCCCGTAGCTCCCCGGTGTACCAGGGAGCCCGTTTGAGTCGAGGGCAGAGAGGACGTTTAGGGGCGATCTCATCTATAGCAGCTGTCAGGCGGGACTGCCAGTCCGCCACCAAAGCCGCTAGTGAGTCGCCAGGAGGTATCGGGTCCCGCAGAGCATTCCGGAATCCGATTGGATCCATAAGTCTCCGCGGGCGGGCTAGAATGCGCCCGCCGCCCAACTGGGGGGGGTGGTATCCTGAGCCGGGCCCGCAGGGCATAGTGGTCTGACCACGGCACAGCTAAAGCTGTATCCAGATCCACCTCTATCCCAGCGCCGAAAATCAAGTCGAGTGTGTGGCCGGCGTGATGGGTGGGCCCGGCAACAAATTGCGAAAGCCCTAGTGTCGCCATGGATGACACCAGGTCTCCGCCATGGACTGAAGGGAGCGCGTCCACATGGACGTTGAAGTCGCCCAGGATCAGAAGCCTGGGGTACTGCAACGCCCAGGCGGCCGCCGCCTCCAGCAGGCGGGGCAGGACATCTGGCGGCCAACCTACTGCCTGGCCGCCTGGCGACCCAACCTCTTGCCTGCAGGTCCACCGCTAGAGGCCATTGCATTCCTGGATGCAATGGGCTTTTCTATTAGTGTATATATAAAATACGGCATGGTGAGTATAGCTAGTTCACTCTTAGGTTAAGCCTTTTTTTAGCCTAGCTCATTGCAAAAGTAGTAAGTGTATGACAGGGGGCCCTGGAACCTGAGAAAAACTTCTAAAAGGGCCATGACCAAAAAAAGGTTGAGAATAATACTTTGGGGTTTGGAGAATAATACTACAGGCTGCTGTAGAGAATAATACTTTGGGGGATGTGTTATAACCCACCCCCCTTCACAGTTTGTAGATTCAGAAACAAAGCAGAAAAAAATTGGAAAAAGGTGACAGTATTACATATATGAAAAGCAAGAACAACAGCAACACAATGCAAACCCTGAGTGTGTGTGTGCATGTACACACATCATTTTAAAGATTCCTTTAAAGTTTTTCCTTTTCTTTTAAGGATTCCTTTTAAAGTTTTTCCAGTAGATTTGAAAATATACTTTTTTACATTTGGATTTAGTAGTTTGTTAATTAATTGCTTTATATGGGATTCATGCCCTACTATTTTATCCATTCATTTGAGACTGTGCTGGATACACTTTTTATCCTGTATTTACTTGTTTTCTTGTATTTTGAACTGAAGAATAAAAATAATTGTGTTAATGAGTAACAAAAAAAAGTTGGAAATCTTCCACGATGCATATATGCAGATCAGCTGGGAAAATATACTATTTGATGTCTTCAATCCAGAAAAAAAGATTGCATTCTCCTTTAAGCATGCATTCTCAAGTAGCACATTTGTTTTTAACTCCCATCAATTTTTAAATGTTTTGCTAGAGCTTCTATTATAAGCATCTTCAATTTATTCTTAAATATTTTCACTAATTTTCATGGCAGTGGTATACTAGGAATATAATTTTAAAAAATAAACAAAACAAAACCACAGACTTGTTTACTGAACTTGGAGGAAAATATTTTTTTAATTAAAAGCACAGCTGCAAGAAGTCCCAATAAACTGCCAGTTGAATGGATGGAGATGGGCTTATTTTGATAATTGTGCCTACTAAATGTTTCTCTACCCAATTAATATCCACATACAAGAGGAAGGGAGAAGAAAAATAGGGAATGTCTCCGCTGCCTGAACTGCCAGTGAACCAATGATCCATGTATGACCAATCTCTACTTATTCAATAAAGCATGACCAAGAAAAAATTAGGTTTTTCTTATGGGAAGGAAATGCCACTATATGCATGCATATAACTAAATTCTGTGCAACGGCCATTAGGTTAAGACAGATATTTTTCGAAGCAAATAAATGAAATCTCCAACCACAGTGACCTACCCTATGTTCCACTTAATACAGAATCAAAATTCAAGTTTTGTTTTAAAATTCTATATTTTATATACAATAACTTCATAATTATACAATAATATATTGGATCAATAATGTATAGCTCTTGCATTAATATGTTTTTAGCCAATATCTGTTGGTATTATTTTACAGTGCCTGGCAATATGCTATATTTAAATCAATCAATCAATACAATAAAGCATAAGTAATAAAAAGGTCTTGTTTATTTCCTGTGTAAATCTTGATATTGAATAAGAAAAATCCAGAGGAAATTATTCAGAGAAAAATGTTTCTAACAAGCAATGGTGCACAAATTTATCACGGCTTGGGCGATTTATTTGTGCACCATTACTTGTTGGAGATGTTTTTCTCTGAATAATTTCCTTTGGATTATTCTAATTCAATATAAAGATTTAAACAGGAAATAAACAAGACCTTTTTATTATGCTTTATTGTATAAACAGGGGGTATTATGCATGGCAAGAAACATCACAAAAATCGTTTAAAAAGACATTTTATTCTGCATGTGACACTGTTTTCACCAAAAAACCTCACCGTAATATTTTTATTATGCCTTGTCTTCCCCCCTCATAGCAGTGATGCACCTTTTTTGTTTGTTTCTGCACAGTATTTGAAACTAGCTTTACTATTACTTTTCTTTTACAACAGTGCCGAAGATGCATAAACATTAGCATGTTTTTGGTCTCTTCCCTTGTGCTACTGAACACCTGTGGATGAACAGACAGCCCCCAGTCTCTTGTCCACCAATGGGAGCTTGAGGTGCCCCTTGTTTGGCGCAAACCTTCCCACCTCTGCTATTACATTGCACAAGCAGAAATTAACTTATTAATTCCCTCAGAGGCATTTCAATCCATTCTCCACGAGGAACAGCATACCTCTGAGGGGGAAAGGTTGTAGTGTCGGCATTCAAAAGGCTGTGTGCTCCCACGGAAACTTTTTGTTGAGGTCTTCTTGTCAATGGACTACAATTCCAATCAGGCTCTGCCAGCAACATGTGTCAGAGTGGTGGTCAGGCGACATTGCAGCTGACCATGGCCTGTCCATGAGCATCTAGCATAATGGAGGAAGTGCCATCCCCCACTTAAGAATTTGCTGTCATAAGCCTTTCAAATGCGTAATTGTATGCGGGAGGGGAGGAAATGCAATATCAGAGCACAGGCATAAACACAACCTTTTAAAAAATGATGATTTTAAAGGATCGGTGCGCTGACTTTGGTTAAAACCTATACGAGCATAATAGCCACAGATCAGGTTTCCTCAACCAGAGTTCTGTGAAACCCTGGGGTTTCTTGAAGACCTTGGGTTTCTTGCAGTCCCTGGAAGGGTTTCCTGAATTGGTGGTAGTTAATTGATTTTAAACATATTTTAAACATTTAGCAGGTGCTATGACCACATATGGTCATGTTGACCCAACTCCCTCCCAAAATGGCCAATGATGGGCCTGGGCGGTGGGACAGGGGGAGACTCTGGATGGCCACGTACACAGCTATGCTTCCCAAACATATTCTGCGTGATTGAGCAGCGCTGAGGATGCTCTTGACTTTTGTGAAGCCTGGAGAATGTTTCAGGGGTTTCTCTGCAGTAAAACAGTTGAGAAAGGCTGGTATAAATAGATATTGGCCATGCACGGATCATCGGTCCTACATTGTTTTCATGCGCTCCTATATTGTTCCTATTGAACTGGCAATGAAGCATACACTAGAATTTTTAGACACCCAAACTGGACAATATATTTTTGCTCAGCTAAGAATCCTGACACCTCATCATCCTTATTGGTCTCATTCCCTGACAGTCTTCTGTGGGTTTTGCATAGTTCTATTCTTGGCTTGCACTTGGACAGTGGAATTTAAAAAGGGATTTCCCCCCCCCCCCCACTCTCGGAACAGCAATCTTTTGCTTCTCCAGTCCTCCTGCCACATCACGACTTCTTGCCGAAATACCCTTCAAGAAGATTGCTGAGAAGACAGGCCAAAACACTGGACAGAATTAAAGGAGATCATCTCCACTGGACCCATGGCTCTGAAGTCCTCCACCAGGGCAGCTGAAAGAATAGTAATGCATATCAGTGAAATTCAGCACCAGTAGTGTTCAATGGAGTGGTGTGAGGGGTTACAGTGGAGAACGATTCATGGCACAAAGTAAGAGTTGCCAACTGCTGGTTGGGAAAATTCCTGGAGATTTGGGGGTGGGGCCTGGGGAGGGAGAGGTTTGGAGAAAGGAGGGAAGTCAGGAGGGCGTAATGCCATTGTCTACCCTCCCAAGCAGTCATTATATTCAGGGGGCTGGATATCTTGAATTTGGAGATCAGTTGTATTTCTGAAAGATCTCCAGGCCCCACCCAGAAGTTGATGTGGATGATTACAAGTTCAATAATTTCTTTGTTAAGTAACAATGAGAGCCCGACTGAGTCCCAGACTGTCACCCAACACTATATTGAACATATATGAAAAATGTACAAAAAATGAAAGCTCTATTCCATCATACTCGACAAAATTGCAAATTCATATGTATAAATGATCTGCTTTTTACCTTATTCTAATCAATGAATTTGCACCTTATAAACTGTCTTTTCAGCACTGAAAATAGAGAAAATATAAGGTTCAAACCAGGATTCAACAATATATCCCCTGTAGAAAAATTACCTTTTGTATATCAATATGACCGTCAATTCCAATGGGGGATCCTCTGTAGCCACCGTGTGTTTGAGGGTCCTCAGATAACTAAACACAGTCAATTTAAATACGCCTTGTCCAAAATTTTCACCATCCTAAAGGTGTAGCTTATTAAACATAGTTGAAATTCGATTAAAAGACATAGTTTTGTCTTAGTTTTTAATTGCATGTATTTGAATTTTGGTCTGAAGGACTGTAAATAAATATTGATTGATTAAAAAACATAGCTTATAGGAAACATGAGAGATCCCAAGAGGTGCTAAGACTCTAGGACTCAAGGTTTTGAGAAAGAAGATGTAGTGTGCTTCCTTTTGTAATAAAATACAGGATATATTGATTCTCTGGTGGTGTAGGTATTACAATTTCTTCTCCAGTACTTCTAGTGTCTGACAGGTCTTCTGGGTTTGCTTTCTCTCATGGAACTTGGCAGTCCTACACAAAAGCACACTTCCTTATTTCCGTTTTACTGTAGTCTCACTTTCTCTGTGTTGATGAAATCACAGTCTCATTTCAAGACTTTTTAATGGGATGTGTACGGTTCCCATTCTTCCTAGATCAGCCACAAGTCTGCTAGAATGGGCATCAATCAGCTGGTGACCCTGGAGAATAACTGGAAGATGTTTATACGATCTTTTAAGAAAAACCCACCCCAGGCCTTTCTGTGGCTTTCAGTGCCTGACCAGCTCTCACCCCATGCTGCCTGCATCCAGCCCTCCTTTTATCCTTGTTCCTGAGCATTTAAAGGCAACACAGGAAGGGAAGGGGTATTTGATGCTCCAGCCCCTGAGCAAAAGTTGGAGGTGTCAGGAAGGAGTACAAGGATGGCACGGCAGAGAAATTTCTCAGCATAGCCAGCAACCTGACTTGGGTATTTTAAAGATTTAAATCAGCCTTTTAAAGCTTGTTTAACATTGAGAAACCCCTGAAACATTCTTCAGGCTTTGAGAAACCCCAGATATGGCATAATTGTGCAGAATATTGTGCTAAACATCGACTTTTCCCATGTCACAGTGCTGAGGATGCTCTTTTTGTAATGCAGAAATGTCAGTGTGCTTTTGATCTCCTCCCCTTTTTGCTTACAGTCCTCATCTGCCAGTGTAAGCTCTGCCTTTGTCAGAGATCACATGAACATGCCATTTTCCCTGGCAACTGAGCGAGCAATATTGCTATGTAAGTTACTAGAAATTACCATGTGGTATTTATGGCAGTAGAACACTCCTGACTACAAAGCTGATCAGTGACCATTGCGGGGGGGGGGGGGGGGCACAAGGCCCAAAAACAAGTTCAAAGGGAGAGGCAAGCTAGGATTGAGGAGGAAGAGAAGGCTTAGAGCACAGCCACAATTTAAAAAAAGGGGGGGGCACCAGGCACAGCTGAAGAGCAGAAAAACTCAAAATTTAAAGGGACAAAACCTGCTCCCTCTTTTGTGCTGGATCAAGAATGCACACTGAAAACCATGGGAGATGCAATGGAGCTGCAACAGCATTCAGCATCTCTCATTGTTCTAGCCTAGAAAGGTAAGGGAGGGAGGAATGTGTTCTTGATTTGCTATATCCCTCCTCAGTGCTTTGTCCCTAAGGCACCCTCAAATTTCCTGAGACCTCCTGCCTGCTGTGTGTGTGGGGAATGCTTTTGCTTTCACTGATCTAGAAAGCTGCCCTACTCACGAGGTCCCCATGTCTTGAATCCTGAGGAGATATGCTTTCTATCGTGAGGATCCACGACTGCCAGCTGAATGTGCTGGTCAATGCTCAGTCAACAGAAAGCCCTGTGATTGCAAACAGTCAACAGAAGTAAGGGAGGGGTGGAAGCCACAGATGACAACTTTGGGGATGTATAAGAATGTCCATTGGGAACCATGGAGGCATTGGAAGACCCACTGGAAATAATGGGTGGCAAGAATGCCAATTGTCTTGCATGGGCTCCATTGAAATTTAGTATAGTAGGGAAACAGCTGCAAAGAAAACATGGAATGGATTATCTATTACAATCCGACAAAGTACTCTGGGCCTGGAATGGCAGGGCACAGAGTGGAATGACAGCAACTGGGAAAGCCGGGGGGGGGGGGACGGTCGCCAGAAGCGAGGGATGGGTGGGAGCTGAAGATGGCAACTTTGGGGTATGTACAAAACCAAATGACAATGGGAAACCATTAGAGATACTGGAAGACCCATTGGGAGGGGCTAGGCAGATACGATGACTTAGATTTTCTGTGATGTAGAGCTGCTTGGGACATTGTATTCGAAAATGTCTTGCAGAATGCATAACCAGAAACATTTTTTAAAAGATGGTGTAAATGGGGTTGCAATCGAAAACGGTTTTTATTGGGAGATGCAGAATACCCCCAGGTCCACCAGTGGTGCAGACTGGTGGCTTTCTTTAGCCAGACATTATTGCCTAGACGTTGTGAATCCTGCATGAGCAGAGGCGAGAAATAATACGATAGGATAGAAAATGTATCTGTTAGGCTGTAGATGCATTTCCATGATTCTAAATAGTTACTAGATCTCTGCTTTTGTGGCACGTTTTCAGAAAGTGATGTGGCAGAAGACTGTGAGCTTTCAAAACAGTTTGCCGTCTCTTAAACCCCCCAGGCAGTCCCTGCAAACATAGTGTCTAGAAACCGCTTGGATCAAGGCTTCCAGGATCCTTTCCAAAGTTACATGGCTACAGATTGCTACTATGGAGAACCACACGAGGTCTCAGAGGCAGATACCGGCCAGCCCTGTGTGGCTTAACAGAAATGCAAAATGTGAGCCAAAAATTCATGAATACCATGCTATTCTGCATCCATTTGGTTCTTGATTCATCCATACAAAATGTGCTGTCCAGAAAAATGGGTTATTTTCCAGTTTATGGTGCTGTCAGAGAAATGGAATAATAGAAGGCAAGTATGGTTTTTGCTTGTCTTCAAATGTACTGGAGTGGGCTACTCAGCAAATGAGGGGCCCGAAATGGAGAGTATCCCCAGAAACAGAGGTCCAAGAATCCGACTCTTCTCTGCACAGTTCTCCTGAAGTGTGACTAGATAATTCCCCTCACGTGGGAATATCGTATATACTTGCATATAAGCCGACCCGCACATAAACCGAGGCACCTAATCTTACCTCAAAAAATGGGCAAACATATTGACTTGCATATAAGCCGAGGGTGGGAAATGCCCCATCATCACAGGTTCTCCCATCCAGCTCCTCCCCCAACAAATACAGAAAAATCAGGAGGATGAATAGCTGCTGGTTTTTGTACCCCATTTTTCACCCACAGAAACCAAAAGAATAGTTTGGAAGAAGTGATTAAGAAGAGGAAGAAGTGGGTAAAACCACCTTGATATACAAAAGGTTGGGAAGGGGAGGGCCCGCAGGGAGGCATGTACACAGTTATGCTTCCCAACCATATTCTGCATGATCCTGCCACTTCTGGGGTTTCTCGAAGCCTCAATAATGTTTAAGGGGTTTCTCAATGGTAAAAAAAAGTTGAGAAAGATAGATTATCAGATGTGTGCTGGCGGTTCCAGGTTCAGATCAATTACAAATCAGCCAGAGTTAAGCAGCAACTGATACTTAAAGCCTGCCCATAGTGCTAGTCAAATCCTTTGTAATCACTGCTATGTAAAAGAAAGCCATGATAATGTAATTTGACTTCAAGACCAATAATTAAAACTGTACAATGTTGATCACGGCATAGCCGACAGTCTTAGTGGAAATACGAGACTGATTTTTGGAGCAGATTGTTCCAAAATCAAAACTTATACAAACAGCCAAGAATTATTTGAGACGGTCTTCAGTGCTTCCCTTGTGAATGGTAAATAAAGCTGTAGCAATCTGGCTGATTGCTTTGGCCAGGCAATGGATATTGTTGCAGCGGCCTAAACAAAAACACATTTGTGTTATTACTTTACTTTTACTTACACTTTGAGAGATTTGGCTGAATGGAAGGTATCTTTTAACAGCCAGAGGGTAACATTTAGAAATGGATTTCAAATCTGCTACAGGAGTTCTTCAGTATCTGAAATTTCATAAATTTTAATATTGCAAAACAGTGTTAACGTTGCGTTCAGTTAAAATTATTTTTTTTAAGATATAAAATCCAAGTTTCTTTTCTTCTCATAATATATCAAGTTCAAAGTTTTAGTTTTAAGGGCTTGATTGCTGCTAGGCTCAAGAATATACTGCTGGTACACAAAACCTAAGAAACAGGATTGCTATATATCTAGGGCAGAAACATGGGGGAATGATAACTGCTTGAAGAAGAAGAAGGAGGAGGAGGAGGAGGAGGAGAGGAGGAGGAGGAGGAGGAGGAGGAGGAGAGGAGGAGGAGGAGGAGTTGGTTCTTATATGGAAGTAGTTCCATCAGGACCTGGGTTTTTCCTGGTCGAAAAAGCCCTGACTCTGGCCATACTTCTTTCAGACCAGCCATCCTGCTTTTTGGACAGGGACCATCAACATGTTGGTATTAGAGGATCGTAGCATTCTTCTGGAGACATACTGTGAGGTTTCTACTGGTTGCCACTATAACAGACTTTGACTTGGTGCAAAGATCTAATTATTGGACGAATGTGAACAGACCTGATCAATATGTTGCCAAAACTAAGAAACAATAGCAATGTAGTGCTTATATCAGTTTCCCCCACGCCTGTCCCACTTAGTTCCAGTTTTCAGCGGGAAACAGGCTCTGAAGGATGAAAGACATAACAACTCCCTGTGAAACAAAAATAAAGGCCAAGAGAGAGTGAATCAAGGACACATAGCCCAGCCCGTGTCACCCCCAGCTGTCCACCAGTAACATTTAGCAAAACAATGGGGAACCAGGACTGGGTCAGATCAAAGGGTGCCAACTGGCTAGGTACAAGCAAAAGTCTAGGTACATATCAAAGGAAAGGAAACCATAAACTATATCAAAGGAAAGGAAACCACATGCATAAAGGAATATGTGACAACTAAAAGAATACATAGCAGAATCGACCACTTCTGACACATATTGGGAGTGCAGAATGCAGAAGCATTGTACCTACAATATTTACAATAATACCCAGTGTTTAAGAAAAAGAACTACAGCTGGGATAAGATTGACCTCACAGGGAAATCTCACAGCTGACCAGAGCTCATATACGTTCATTGCAACCTGAGAAACAGAATTCTATACAATTTGTCAGGGAACACAACAGCAGAATCTTTTCAATATTTACAGATTGGAAAATGTGAAAATATGGACATTCAAGAGCACCTCCTGGTGGCATCTAGTATGTAGAGAAAGGACCCATCAGCAGCACTCTCCAAAGCAATTTTTTACTTTCTTATTAGTCACTTGGAATGGGCTCCTAAAAGTCTTCAATGAAACTTAACAAGGAAATGAATGTAGTAGGATAAAACAAAACAAAAAAAAAGCAACAGCAACAGAATAATTTACTTTCGCTATCAGAAGTCCTTGTACCATCGTTTCTTTGATGGATTTGCCCCCAAACCAACCATGTATTCCAGTCTAGATTGGTCATCTTTGAAAGGCCTGAAAACATAAAAGCTATTTTAAAGGGGTTGATCACAACTGGGTGATAAACACAAGCAGTTGTAATTCCCCAAAGTTCATCCTTTTATACCACAGTAGGTTTGATTTTGCCAGAAAGTATGTTCTCCAGTATCTTTATTTTTGCCTAAACAGTCCTTAGGATAGCATTTAGGATTTAATAAGGATGGTCCTTAGATTTTTAGAGTAATGATGAGCTTCTGAGACTAACAAAAACACAGTAGCTGTTACGTTAGGTTGGGACTTACATCTCTAACTCTGTTTACGCACTGGGAACTTCACTGCTCCAGCTCCCGTGCAGGAGCACAAATTGGGGCAGATGAGGCACACTGGGCCAAATGCTCCCCCGTGTGGGTGCAGGAAGAGGTGGGGCAACCTGCCAGAACTAAAACTCCAGCCTGCAGCCCAGCATGAAACCTCCAGTGCATAAACGGTCTAAGTGCTTCTTGTGCCACTGACTGGAAAGATTGCATGATGTCAACAATGTCCATCTGCCTCAAAATACTGTCAACAACTGGAGGTGAGATAATATTAAAGCATCAGAGATCCCAGTTGTCAAGATCCTGATCACATGTTCACTGGTTACCTGTTCACCAGTTCTCACGCTCTTGCCGTGAGATGCTGCCTTGACCTGTTTGTACCCTGCTTTAACCAAGTAGTATTTTCCCACAGTTTAGAAGCCTGAGGTTTCTCTCTCATGTTTTCCTGGGATCATTTTATTGTTTTGACCTTGTTAGCCATGATGTATCTCTTAGGAATGTGTTTGTAGTGTCTAAGCTGTTGTGTGCGCTTTTGCATGGAAAACATTGTCTGCACCTGGTATCTCATCTAGCATGCCAAATTTCAAATTGGGTGGAGGGGATTTAGAGAAAGTTTATAGTCTCCTTGCTAGCTTGATACTTCAGTTTTAGCAAGGAACCACTTTGCTGTCTGTTCGTTCATTTCTTCAATAAAGGGATTTCTTTCAACAAGTGAATCTGCTTACTGGGAATTCAACAGAGATTCAACATCCATACTTCAAAAATCCACTTTTGGTATGAACTTTTCAAACCCACTTTAATTTCTGAATGGATGCGAAAACATAGTTGGAAAATGCCTATAAAAAGCATTGTACCTCCAACAAAGTGCAAAATAAAGAACTGCAAACACAGTGCCATGAGATCAGTTTCATTGCTAGCTATACTGAATTGGATCCCATGGATCTGGTCTGTTATCGGTATGCTTTCCTCCCATATGAGTTGTGTAAAATGAGCTCTTCTGCTGGTTGATCTAGCCCAGCCTTTCTCACCCTTTTTACCATTGATAAACCCTTGAAGCATTCTTCAGGCTTCGAGAAACCCCACAAGTGGGGTGATCATGCAGAAATGGTTGGGAAACATAGCTGTGGACACACTGACTGGGGGCCCTCCCCTTCCCACTCACCCCAGGCCCATCATTGACCATTTGGGCTGGTTGACCTGACTATATATCACCCAATAAATATTTAATTAAAAATATTAAAAATTAATTAACTCCCACCCATTCTGCAAACCCTTCTATGGCCATCAAGAAACCCTGGTTGAAAAGCCTGATCTAGTCTAATACTCTTCTTCTAGTTAAAAAAATCAATTGAATTGCTTCAAGCCACAGTAAAACAGAATCCACCAAACTCTTAAAAAGAGCATGCCGACAAGTATGGAAAACAAAGCAATGGACCACAGACTGGAAATATACAATCTACCTTCTAATTCTGAAGAAAGGATGTGTCAAAGCCTGCAGCAGCAGCTATCAGCCCATCACATTAATTTCTCATGCAAGTAAAGTGCTGCTCAAAATCTTACAACAAGGATTTCTGCCATATATTGAATGAGCAATTCAAGCTGGGTTCAGAAAAGGAAGAGGCACTGAAGATTACATTGTAAATTTACACTGGTCACTGAAGTGTACAAGAGAATTCCAGGAGAAAATTTGGATGTCTTTCATGGAGTACAACAAAGCATTTGACTGTGTTGATCATGAAAAGCTATGGCTGTTTGCTTTTTTAAAAAATGGGTGTGCTATGACTTTTGATTGTTTTGATGTGCAACCTATACTCTGGACAAAAGGCTACCGCTGGGATAGCATATAGAGAAACAGAATGGTTTCCAGCTGGCAAAGGGGTCAGACAAGGATGTTTTTTATCTCCCTGTTTGTTCAGTCTGTATGCAGAACAGATCATAAGGAAAGCTGGATTAGTTTTAGATGAAGGTGGAGTGAAAAATGGCGGAAGGAGCATTAACCATTTGAGACATGCAGATGATGCCAACTTACTGTCAGAAAACAAAAGAATTGAAATGACTATTGACAAAGCAGAAAGTGCCAAAGCAGGGCTACAGTAAACCATCAAGAAGACAAAGGTAATGACTGTTGAGGAATTATGGAAATCTAAGGTTGACAATGAAAACAAAGAAATGCTTAGAGCAGTGGTTCTCAATCTGGGGGTTGGGACCCCTTTGCAGGGTTGAACAACCCTTTCACAGGGGTCGTGGCATGGCAATCTGCCTGCAAGGGGGGTGCCATCCACACAACAGCCTTGTGGGATAGATGAGGAACTGTATTAAAGGGTCGTGGCATTAGGAAGGTTGAGAACCACTGGCTTAGAGACTTTCTAGTCCTTGACTCAAATCATCAACCAAAAAGAAACTCAAGAAACACTTGTGGTGCCTAAATGCTACTTATATTGAACAAGTTCAGTTATATAAATATCTAAGTGTCATAGTTCAAGCTTCTGGATCTATGAACTCTCATGTAGCCCATATTGCTCTGAATGTGCAAAAAAGTGCAGGTGCTATACTAAAATTCTATTGGAGCAAAGGTGATAGGAATGTCCCAGCAGCTCTTAAAATATACAAAACTAAGCCCCTGGTCTAAATGTTATATGGAGCTCCGCTGACAATCTCTGCCAATACAATTCGCCTGGAGAGAGTGAAAACCAAATTTTTGAGAAATCTTCTGCAGCTCCCCACAATTGTCTCTAATGCTGCACTGTGTGTGGAGTCAGGTTTGACTCTGGTCAAGGCAAGTTTATGGTCAGCTGCAATATTGTATTGGCTAAGGCTGATCTTCTTTCCCAGGGGTCTATCCTGTTTAATATTATTTGACTCTTTTACTGCTCCATGGGTACAGGCCATTAACAGGATTTTATGGTCTATCCCAACAATTTCTGCTCTCTTTGGGTTTTGACCGTGCCAAAGAATTGGTAAAGCAAAGAATACAGGATGTGGAAAGACAGCATGATTTGAATAGAATCAATAATCCACTGTATGACACCTCTCTTATAAATAGATTATCTTTTATGGCCTATCTTTCTAATATTGACTGTGAATTTAGAAGGGCATTTACATTATTGAGCTACAATGCTGTCCCTTCAGAATGGGTAGAGGGGAAATATAATAAGCTTCCACCCCAGGAAAGAACTTGCTTATGCCAGGACGGTAGCATTGAGAACACTGAGTATGTGATTTTTAATTGCTGTATTTACAACCAATTGTGTCAGGAATTGCTGTATTCCATCTTAATTCCATGCGTCAGGAATTGCTGTATTCCAGACTTAAGGGCTACTTCAAGACAAGCCAAATTAAAGGAACTCCTTTCGGATAAAAATAAGAATTTATCCTATATTATTGCCAAATATGCAAGATTAGCAATTAAATGTAGAAGTGCCTGGCTAAATATGTACAAGGGTTAGGCAGATCTATTGAACACATTAAGTATTTTGGAACTTTTAATCAATCTTATATCATGTTTTACGAGCCTCTTGTGGTGCAGAGTGGTAAGGCAGCCGTCTGAAAGCTCTGCCCATGAGGCTGGGAGTTCAATCCCAGCAGCCGGCTCAAGGTTGACTCCGCCTTCCATCCTTCCGAGGTCGGTAAAACGAGTACCCAGCTTGCTGGGGGGTAAACGGTAATGACTGGGGAAGGCACTGGCAAACCACCCCGTATTGAGTCTGCCATGAAAACGCTGGAGGGCGTCACCCCAAGGGTCAGACATGACTCAGTGCTTGCACAGGGGATACCTTTACCTTTACCTTTATATCATGTTTTACTGTTTTGTATTTTGTACTGGTCGTTGACCTAAATAAATGTATCTATCTGTTTGACTGCAACCAAGAAAAAAGAAAGAGATTTGTACCGGGAAGGGCAGCAATGAAGATACTGTAACAGAAACAATCTGAAAGTGTAAAGATGTGACACTGGTGACCAAGGTCATGAGAATTCATGGTATATTATTCCCCGTGACTATGCATGGGCGTGAAAGTTGGACTAAGAAGAAAACAAAAATATGATCCTCAAGTGTATAAATGTGTCACTGGCAACCAAAAGTAAGAGAGTTTATGCTGTATTCCCCATCACTATGTATGGGTGGGAAAATTGGACAACGAAGAAAGCTAAAAACTATCCTAAAGTATAAGGATGTGTCACTGGCAACCAAGAGCAAGAGGATTCATGCTGTATTATTTGCTATCATTATGTATGGGTGGGAAACTTGGACATCAAAGAAAACTGACAGGAAGAAAGTTAATTCAGTTGAAATGTGATGTTGGCAGAGACACTGTGAACAGCCAAGAAAGAAAGAAAGAAAGAAAGAAAGAAAGAAAGAAAGAAAGAAAGAAAGAAAGAAAGAAAGAAAGAAAGAAAGAAAGAAAGAGAAGGGGGGAGAGAAATAAATGGATTCCAGAGAGAATCAAAACTTAATTCTCACTAAAACCTAAATTTTCTCTAGCAATTAGCCTCAGTTTAGTTTAAATTAATCAGGATTCAGACACATGAGAAGATGGCTCACTGAAAAAGACAATAATGCTAGGAAAGCTGAAGGCTGACCTAAAAGAGGAAGATCCCACATGAGATGGATTGACTCAATAAAGGAAGCAACAAGCTTCAGTCTGCAAGACCTGAGCAAGACTGTTAATGACAGGACATTGTGGAGGGTCATTAATTCATAGAGCCCCCATAATTCAATGCAATTTGATGGCACTTCGCACATACATATGCACATACACACACGCGTGGACACACAGTTTCAAAAGCAGAATTAAAATACCAAATGTGTTCCACACTCATAGGGAGTTTGGAAAAGAAAATGGCAGTTTGGGGAGCCAAGGATAAAGAAGAAGATATGAAGACCATGTAGGGGGCAACAAGAAGACTATTAGATAGGATGGTGAGGTCAAGACCTTCTCTCCTTTTGAGTGTCATTCCTTTCCAACAACTATCTCTGTCTGTCCTCTGCACAATCAAGTATATTAATTCCCGAATAAACTTTTCTTTACTCTTTAATCAGGCCGTGCAACTTTGCTGTGTCATTTACTCTGCTAACAGCAATCGCTATAAAAGTTGGCGTGAATACTGTAAAAGTCTGACTTTCTTCGGAAGCACCTCTGTAGGCTACATAGAAGATTTATATACCACATGGAGTTTGTGTAGTAGTAGAGTGTCAGACTGGGATCCGGGAGATCCAGGTTCAAATCCCTGCTCAGCCATTGAAGCCTGCTGGGTGACCTTGGGCCAGTCACGCAGTCTCAGCCTAACCCACCTCCGAGGATTTTTGCGAGGGTAAAATGGAGGATGCAAACCATTCTGAGCCTACTCTGGGGAAAACGATGGAGTGTAAATGAAGTGAATAAATTAAATCTGTGACTGTGTGAACGACAAGTCTATATTAATAAACTGATAGTTTAACATGGAAGATAACAACTCATTTGGGCCGTTGAAATGGCTCCTTTAAAAATCCAGTGTTTAAAATCATCTGCAGAGTTCCATTCAAGAATACAAATAAAAATCAGCAATAGGTCACTAGGTATTTACAGGATAATCTTTTGAAGAGAGTCGCCATCTGACTTGGTTTATCAAAAGTGGTTCACATTTCTGTGAGCACTTCAACATTCTCCACCACAAGGTTCTAAGGCAGTGGTTCTCAACCTTCCTAATGGTGCGACCCTTTAATACAGTTCCTCATGTTGTGGTAACCCTCAACCATAAAATTATGCACGTGTTCCTTCACAGAAATTAAACCAAAACTGGCCAATGGTGCGAATATCTATTGTTCATGATTGTAAATAAATTGGTTTTTTCCCAGGGTTTCTCAGTTCAGTTCATTTCAGTCATGCCGATCTTGCTCTTTTCCTCTGCTCCAGACAGACAAATGCTCTATCTCGATCTACCCCACAAGGCTGTTGTGTGGATGTCACCCCCCTGGCAAGCTGCTTGCCCTGCCACGACCCCTGTGAAAGGGTCGTTTGACCCCCAAAGGGGTCCTGACCCCGAGGTTGAGAACCACTGTTCTAAGACAAGGTAAGATCTCAGGTCAGGCAAAGATTCGTGTGGAGTAATAAGTGCATGCTTTAGGACATTTCAGTGTGCAGCCAGGAAGCAAAGCTCATGAAATCCAGATGTTCTCACTATCTGACCCAAAGAACTATGCGGTTATACCTGGGTAAGGCTTAAATGCACACCAAACAGAAGGTCTCGCAGTGCAATAATAAAGGCCCTCTGTGCCTTTACCACTTACTGCTCAAAAAGCCCTATTAAAGCTGAACAGGGTTGCTTTAGAAGAAATAGACTGAATATGGCAGCTTGAACATATTTTGTATAATCGGCAATGAGAATTGAAGGGGACGGAAAGCACAGTTTACATTATGTATAGTGATATTTTGCTCTTTGTTCACTTCACCAATACCTTTGCTGATTTTTTGTCCCATTAATCCATGTATATCACTCAAACACACATGGAACAGACTTGATGACTGGTCTAGATAGAAAGCCATGTATTTGTCTCTAAGGATGAGTACAAACCAGTTCCCAAGCCAAAATTTGCCATGAACCTGGACCACATTGGAGACCCTGAACAGATGATTGGAGACATTATCTTCCCTAAACATTTACCAAACTTTTGCCTCATTTGATTAAGTTGTTTGGGCCATATCAACCTAACAGCTGAGCAGAGCAGCTCAGGCACACAGCGAACCTGTTAAGTTTAAATGGCAGTCAGCCATTTCAGCCTAATAGCTGATGGTTGAAATGTCTGTAAGCCATTTCACTGGTCTATTTTGCTTCCCCCTGCTTCCAAGCAGCCATTTCAGCCTATCATGCCCCTACCACCATTGGCTCTGGTGCCAGAGGGTGTTCTGCTTACTGAGGCTTTGACAGGGACTTGACAGGTATTCCTCAGACCAGGCATGCTGCCTCAGTGCAGCAATGGACTCTGGACAGGAACCACCTGAAAGGTGTCATTATCCTCAAATCACAGATCTTGTGCCTAGGGTGCAAGGGAATGGCACTCACTTCCTTTGGTGAGACTTGGCCAAGAAAAGCCTGCAGTATATATATTTGATGGCTCAAGGCTCAGAGCCTGGCTGTCTTCTCCTGTGAAAATGGAGATGCATGAACAGAGGAGACCACATGCTTCTGCATCCCATCAGTTGCCAACATCATGACTGGGAGGGTGGACAGGGCTTACTCCTAGACATTGCATATCCCTCCTTTTGTTTAAATACTTTCACGCTGGCACCCCACAGGGATCAAAGCACTGGCAAGACATAGAAATCCTGTGTCATTTTGCTACTCCTGCAGCTGTTCGTTGAAAACTGGGCTGTCCAAAAATTCTAGTTCGGTTTGTAGCCAATGAATTCCTGGGTGCCACTGCAGAAACAGAGCTTTACACTTTCCTTTTCCTGTTTTTGAAGAAGAAAAGACCCTAAACCCGACATTCCGTGAAAGGAAAAGAGTGTTTTTCCAACCCTGTCTGCCCTTACAAGTCCTTTGAACAATTGAGGAAAGCCAGGCCTTTTACACTATCTCAAAAACAAACTTCCAAGAAAAACGACTGGCTTTGTCTCACAAAGTGACCTTGCTACAAGAGGGTTCCCTCTGTGCATGTAAAGTAATGCTGAAGTGTAGGGCATAACCTTCTCAATTACGCATTGGCTACACAGCTCTGTTATTACAGACTTCTTATTTTGCCCTTATCACTCCATTTGGACTTCTTAAGATGGTTTGATGTTATCCCGTTGCAGCTGTTCTAAACAAGGGCCCTGATGTATGCATGTCTGGTGCAGTTCCCCCTATGAAACGTTTGTGGTTCAGATTGTATTTGTTTAATACTCTGGGACCTCAAGTTCTACTTGGGAGCAAAGCAGATCTTATTCTTCACCCATCCCTTTACTTCACATTTTGCTCACCAGCCTGTAATTTCAGTGAGGGGTGGTATATAAATGAATAAATAAATTGTACAGTATCAGTCATCTGCTATAGTGCTTACTTACAATTTTCTGTCACGCCAACCTGTACTGGGTTCCACCCACACATACACACACCTACACCCACCCCCACACTCCCCATAACTGTTCATGTGCCTGAGCCTTGTATCTTGTTCTCATTGCCCACTTTCCCAGCATGTTCAGATCCTGTTGAACTCTTGTGGGTTTTTTTGCTACTCTTCCCAATTTGGTGTCATCTGCAAATTGAATAAGGAGTCTTTCCACTGCATCATCAAAATCATTGATAAAAATGTGGAAAAGTACCAGACTCAGTACCGAGCCCTGTGGCTCCGCTCCCTCCAATCTGATGAAATACCATTGTCAACAACTCTTTGGGTGTGGTTCTCTAATCAGTTCTCTATCCATGTAACCATCTGAAAATCCAGTTTGAAGTTTCCAGTCTACCCATCAGAACATCACAGGGAACCTTGTCGAAATCCTTACTGAAATCCTGGTAAACAACATCAGCTGAGTACCCATGATCTAGTAAGCCCATTACTCAGTCAAAGAAAGAAACCAACTTGGTCTGGCAGGACCTGTTGGAGACAAATCTGTGCTGACTTCCCCGAATCAACAAATTGTCCTTCAGGTGTTAGCAGATCGACCCCTTTAATATCAGCTCCATTATCTTCCCTGCAGCTGAGGTCAGACTCACTCAACTTTAGTTTCCCAGATCAATCTCTCCTCATTTTTGTTGTTGTTCAGGATAACATTCTCTCTCCTCGTCTTCTGGCATATCTCCAGTCCTCTAAGAGGACCTAAAGTTCTCATCTTCAGGGCACACTGAAAGATTCTATAAATTAAAATTCGAAACACAGATGCTCCATCAGTAGTTTAATTGTCTACTAAAGCATCACTAAGCACAGACAGCTGAAGTGCAGAATGTATCAAGGTCTATGTGCCTGACAGGAGACTTCTAGCAAGATTCCCAGGTAGACCAACACACTCCTCAAGCTGACTAACAGCAGGCAGACGGAATGGTGAAAGGTGTTCGACGTATACACATGCAAGAAGGTCATGAGAGTATCAGTGGGATATACAAGTTAAGTACAAGAGTAATTTCAGTGATGGGTGCAACAAGAAAAACAGCTGCTCTCAGGTTGTTAGTTTCTAAAAAGAGTGTTCACAACATTTTACAAGATTCTTCTTGGAGAATTAAAATACCAACATTTCTTTTCTCATAAGTCAAGAAAATGGGAGTATTACTAATGCTTCATGGACACCATGCTGATTTTGCTTAATCTGCCAAAATTATGCTATTAATATGTTTTAAATTCAACAAAAAAAAAATCCAGCACATTTTTAGGATTAGCTAAAATACAGACCTGCAGCTGGTTTTCATTGTCCGAGATACTGAACTGCACTCTATGCACTGGATCCAAACTACTTTAAAAAGAAGCAATTCATAGATGTGGATCATCTCCACATTTTGCTAGCAAGCCATCTGTCCTGTAAAGGTGGATCTTTCTTGAATAGTATGATGTGTGGCTCACACAGCTGTAGCCAAAGGGGAAATTGTTCCCCTTGCCTGAATACTGTAAAAAAAAAAGAGTTGCCTAATTTTCTCTTCCTTCTTGCACTCCCCCATTCCACACGGTTATTTTCAAAAACTGAAAGAACTCAGGGGGCATCTGAAAGGAAGGAGGTATATTATCCACGTTGCTTTTGGGAACAATCTCCCATGTCAGGAGCCTCTGCCTGTCCATAGGAGGAACAGTCTGGTTTGGCAGTGGAGGCGCAAGAGGCTTCAAAATGGCCGCTGGGTCTTTTCAGCTCCGCAGAGGTTGCCTCACCTGCCCTTTCTTTTCCATGCCTTTTAAAATGGCGCCTGGAAACGTTGGCCACCTCCTCACTCATGTTGGATGGCGCAGACCAAGACAGTTTGCTGCCTGATGACGCTGCTGCCTCCTGTGGTGCAGTAGAAGAAAAGGGAACCTGAGAGGCAGGCTCTGACATGAAGTCATCCTCAAAAGCCTCATCTGCCATTTTAGGAATGAGCATGAGCTCATCTCTCTCTAAAAAGCTTTTGGAAGAAAAGGTGAGAAAAGCGGGGGGGGGGGGGGGAGGGAGAGAGAAGGTAGGGAAGGGAAACCCCAATAGAAGTTGGTGAGTAAGAAGGAAGATGGAGATAAGACAGATTGCGAAAAAAGTACAGATAGACCCTATCTACCCTTCAGAGGCAGGAATGCGAAGGACATGTCAGGAGACAGGATGCGGGATAAAAGTTGATCCTGCCTCCCTGGTGATGAGTGGGAAATAACCCACTAAAGAGTCCTCTGTACCTCAGGGGAGAAGGATCCTTCATGGTGAGTACCCAATGGTTGTTCTTTATTCAGGCTCCCATCACACTCTAGCAGTTTTTTTTCTGGGGAGGGGAGCGGAGAGACAGCTTCTGTTTGCAGGAGCCTGTATCTAACGCAATAAAGCACACACTCAAGATATTATTTGTGAAGTCAAGCAAAATGAAGGACTTGAAGGATCCTCCAAGTCAGATACAAACAATTCCCTATTCTAAGGGGGGCAAATTTTTTGTTATTGCTTTGGGTTTTACTTGGAGACTTCAAGGAGTAACTGCCAAAGCACTAGGAAAAGGAAGAAATTTAGAAGTATAGAGAGGACACAAACGATACGACCCCAGCTACCTCTTTGACTATCATCGCCTTTGGGAAAGAAGCCGTTGTGTTCTACAGCAGAGTGACAACATCGTAGGAAAGAAGAAACAATGAGCCTGCAGACTGAATGGCGAGAGGTATACATGTACAAGAAAATTGCAAATTGTGGTTGCTGTGGTAGCCTGTTTCAGGGGTAGCAAGTTTATCACATGGCTATCAGCAGCCTACAGAGAGCAGGTGTGGCTGTTAAGACCCATGGTATAACAGATGGGACACTCTTCTGCATTACTAGTTGTTTGTATGGATTTTGTAAGACACATCAAAGGTCAAATCTATGGGAGGAAAGGCAGAATAACCATCTTTTGACAATAGACAATGTGCTTAGCATTTAAAGCAGGGATTTCATGTAACAAAGATGATTTTTTTAAATTACTTTTTATCTAGGAGAAAAAAGAAATGCTACATATTATATACATTACAGAACTGCTATTAAAGGAAAAAAAGACAGCCTTAAAGCTGGCAGTTGAAAACACATCTTATTCTTTTGTAGCACCTTGATATTAAACACCGCATGTTGCATTTTTTTCAGTCTGTATTTTCCCCAAAGTTAGCACATATACTCTAAGGATCAATTATTTCTTTTCATCTCAATTTCTACTGTTCAATATAACCTAATATTGGGCTCCAATTTCTTCTGATTTCTGATGTGGATTTATTATGCATCAAATATGTAAGTTCTGTCATTGAACCTTATTCCATCAGTTTATTTATTTAACCGATTTATTATATTATTTATATTATCTTGCCACCATGGAGTAAATTTAACTGTTTAACAGTTTATTTAACCGATAATTTACCTGTAATATCCGGTAAGAATTCTTTTATCCATACAAATATTATTTTGGAAGGATTTTTATCCCTCCATAATGATACAGTTAAAATCTTAAACATTTAAGTAAACCTTCCATGAATTATGAGATCTGAGCCCCATCTACTGGCTATCAAAAAGAAACCCACTTGTTGCAATTACTAACAGCAATTTAGGGGTGGTGTCGACTGCAGATAAAGCACAGTAGCAATGGGGCTGCCCCACAATTTTCCTGTTCCAATGCCTCAAAAGTGGCCACTGTTCCTCCTCTGGGTTAGCAGGGCTTTTGTGTTATTTTAAAAACAACACTAGAATATTGTTATATTGAAATACCATACTACTAATAGGTATAGCAGTTTCTCTGAATTCCCAGCTTTCATTTTTGTTGAAAAAGAAAAAGAGTTAGTTTTATATGTTGCTTTTCTCTACCCAAAGGAGTCTCAAAGTGGCTTACAGTCACTTTCCCTTTCTTCTCCCTACAACAGTCGCCCTGTGAGGTGGGTGAGGCTAAGAGAGCCCTGATATTACTGCTTGGTCAGAACAGCACTATCAGGGCTGTGATGAGCCCAAGGTAGTCTATGCTCTTTAACTAGTTTTTAACTGGTTTTAACTAGTTTCACCTAGTTTGAAACTGTCTAATCGGGCTTAGAGAGGTTTTAACTCATCTACATTGTTTTAGGTCAGGGGTCCCCAACCTGAGGCCCAACCTCTTTCTGTGTGACCCTCTAATCTGCTTGTCTGCTGTTATCACCCTCAGACCAATACTGTTCTTTCCTGCCTCAAGAGGCACCATCTACTGCTGTTCCTCCTGTCCCTTTCTTGCCAAAAAGACATTGTACTGATTATGCAAGCAGCCCTTGAAGAAACAGCTGAGCTGGTTCCTTCTCCCTCTGAATTTTCCCTCCAAAATTTCTTGGAACATGTACGGTGAATTTGGGTAAGCCTGTGTGCTGATTGGTCCACTTTCTTTGTGCCATCGGCTCTCCTCAGGGCCCACCTGAGACCAGCTTTTAAATGGAGATGTTCCTCAATGAGGTACAAATGCCCCCCTTTTACTCAATTGTCAATGAGAAGTTAAAGATATCTGTAACTGTACTTTCCAGATGCTTGCAGGTTTCAATTGGGGGTGTGTGCTTTAATGTTTAAGGTGAAACTCTTGAAGATCGACTTCCTGAAGAGAAAGGTGAAGTCTCTCTCTCTTCCTCCCTTCAGAGTTTTCCCTCCAAATTAGTTAGAGCATGAAGGATGGGACTTAGAGGCTTCTGCTTCCTGATTGGTTCACTCACTTCGATTCCCAGATGCCTATCATCTTTGCCTTTGCTGTGGTGGTATTATGTCTGTTTAGCTGCAGACTTTGCTGAGGCTGCTGTGGGTTGACATGGTGCTTTTAACACACAATGTTTTACCGTCTGTGGGACTATGAATGTAGGCAAGGCAACCGCAGTAAAGATACACAATATGATCCCTGTAACAGATTAATTAATTAACTGGCTGTTAAACTGTTCTAAACATTCTGACTGGATTTGAACTGGTTCAAAATAACCTAAACTGGTATTAGTTGGTTTCAAGTTGTCTAAACCAGGGGTAGTCAACCTGTGGTCCTCCAGATGTTCATGGACTACAATTCCCAAGAGCCCCTGCCAGCATTTGCTGGCAGGGGCTCATGGGAATTGTAGTCCATGGATATCTGGAGGACCACAGGTTGACTACCCCTGGTCTAAACTACTTTAAACTTGTTTGAACTATTTTGAATTAAAGTTGTTTTGAAATGGTTTCAACTGATATAAACAAATTCAAACTGGGCTACATGTTTTAACGGGTTGGTTTAAACTAAACTCATTGAAACTGGCTTAAACTTGGCTTGACCTGGACTAAACTGGTTGTAATTCATTTTTACAAGTCATAGTTGATATGTGGTTTCAAAGTGTCTCAACTAGTTTTCACTTGTTTAACTGGTCTAAACTGGTTTTCATTGCTTAACTTAATTGGTCTAAAATCATTTTAATTACTTTGAACTAGTGTAAACTGGCTTAGTCTTGTCTGAACTGTTTTCACACAATTTAAGCTGGTCTAAACTGATTTGAACTTTTCTGACCTGGTCTGAGCTTGACCATACTGCTTTTAAATGCTTATAGCATTTTCTAAACTGTTTTTAACTGATTTGAACTAGTGTTAATTTGTTTTAACAAGTTTAAACTGGTTCTCACTAGTTTTTACTGGTTTTATGTGGTCCAAAATTTTTTTTAGATATAAATTGGGAACCATTAGTGATTATATATTACAATAAAAGATGGATTTTTGGAGGGCCAACAACAGGCCAGAGAGGCCGAGGCCTTCCTAAGCACCTCAGAAGAGCCCTGCTGGGTCAGACCAGGGGTCCATATCTAAATTATCTCCTACTTCCCTTCATAACATAAATCACCCCATATCCTTTTCATTTGAATCTTATTTAATATTTAATAAAATGTATTACTGATTACCTCTATACAAATATTTTCATTTTTACATCTTATCCAATTCTAGGGGGCCAAGCCTGTTGCATTCATCAATACAATGGGTGCTAGATTAGGGGGGTGGGGTAGAAGAACTCTGTGGATGGCTTCCCCCTCCCCCTAGGACCAGGAAAGGCTGCAGGCAGCTGTCATGGAACTCACCGGAAGGGGCAGCTCTCACACAGCAGGGATCTGCAGGCTTTACGTCTCGGAGGGAAGTAGAAGGAAGAGGAGGTGGTCAGGGGTGGGGGACAGAAGGCGATTGGCTGGCCGCTGGACAGACAGGCAAGCCGGTTGGGGGAGGAGGCACTCAGGGGCGGGATAGCCGCCCCGAGTGGGTGTTCAGTGCTGATTGGCACTTAAGCCATGAGACACGCTTCTCCTCCAAGGTCTTACCAGAAATATTAAGTTTAACAGATGTATCTTTTAGTCTACAAATCTACATTACCATTTGTACAAAAATATTATTATACTATAATTCAGAATAACAATTCATCGTAAATCAGGTTTCAAGATGTAACCAATAAAGAAAATCTAAGTTGTTGTAATATACATTTTTTTTACATATAATTGTTTTTTTAAGTTTCTACTGATTTAACTACTGTTCTCATACCTTTCCTCAGTCTTTGAAATGGATCTGTTTTTTCAAATGATGTTAATCTACTCATTACTGCATATTCAGTAATTTTTACATTTCAGTCTTCTAAACTTGGAAAAAAACAGCACTTTTCCATTTCAGTGCATAAATAATTCAAGTGGCAGTCACCATATATTCAAATATCCCTTTTATAGTTTGTTGGGTAATATTTCGATAGCATATTCTTAGGGTCCACAAGAAAATTGATTTTTATTACATTTTGCAGTTTCCCATGTATTTTCTTCCAGAATATTTGTGGGTTTTTTTGCAGATCCACATGTGATAAGATATATGTCTTGACATTTCCAACATTTTTCATTATAGTTTTTATACATTTTTCTCAATCAGAAAACATTTTATATCAGTTTTCTCTTAACATCTGACTGGTTTTAAACTAGATTTGTTTCTCCCACACCTGTTCCCATTGCGACATAGATAATGCTCTCTAAAACTTTGCATCCATTTAATCATGTACAAAAGTATAATAAATAAATAAATGTATTTTTTCACTTGTTCTTCTGTTTCAAACTGAAGAAGTAACTTGAATATTCATTGTAGTAAATGATCTTTTAGCTTTTATTTCAAATGTGGCCAGTATATATAGAAGGATTTGGTCCAACTGGCAAACAAACAGATTTAAGCAGCCATTTAAACAACCCATTTCATTTCCCTGACTTCAATGAGGGGAGGAGTGAAATTGAGCTAGAAAGGAAAGATCTCTCTGCAGGCAAAGCTGCTTGGTAGGTTCTGTTGTACAGTTCAAACTGGGCCGGCCAATATACCCCAAGCTGAGCCTGCAGGGAGAGATATTTCTGCAGGCTCAGCTGCTTGGTAGGCTCTGCTGCACAGCCCAAACTGGCGACTCAGAAGATCCCAAGCCAAGCTTGCAGGGACATCTCTCCTGCAGGATAAACTCTCCTGACTCAGTTGGGGCTGGTCTGAGAAAGAGTGCTTGTACTCGAATGCTCACGCCTTGAATCATTGTTGGTCTTAAAGGTGCCACAGGACTCTGATTTTGTTTTCTTGTGATGGATATAGAGTTTAACATGCTAGCAAACAGGATAAAATGGCAGACAAGTGCTTTATGTAGGAAATAACAGACAGAAGTTACTATCCTTGAAGGATACAAGACAGATCTTTAATTACCAAAACGGTTACTGGTGCGTATGTAAATCAGGACTGAGAACAGGGACTCTATACAATGATCAGAGTTGCAGTCTTCCTGATGCTGATTATAAAACCCCCATCTGGTCAGATTAATTAATCATCCCACGTGGCAAACTGCAGGACGGACCAAAATGGACCTATGATATAGTGACCTTGCCACTATTTTACTCTACATTCCTCTGAATTTTCCTTTAAAACAGAGCGTTGTAGTATCCACAACTGCAAATAAATGCTGAACTGTGGGGAGAAGATTCAAACTGGGGTGGGGTGGGAGGAGGGCATCCCCACCTCGGGGTGGGAGGAGGACATCCCTACCTCTGTCAGTAGAAACAGTAAAAATATCCGACATACAAAATAATTAAATAATTAAATGACTACCAGTGAAACGACACTGATGCACATGTCTCCAGATGCTAGACCAGGAGTAGTCAAACTATAGTCCTCCAGATGTCCATGGGGCTCCTGGGAATTGTAGTCCATGGACATCTGGAAGGCCGCAGTTTGACTACCCCTGCACTAGACCATTAAATGCTTTGTGAACAGGAAACAGAAAGCGTTAAAAGTCACAGCAGCAAGCCAATACAGTGTAGTGTTTATTGTACGTAATGGAAGGTACACTTGAATTTCAAAAATTTAAAACATATAAAAAGTGATTAAAGGGCTAACATTTTATCAACAGTTGATACCAATGCATCAGAATGTTTATTATACAGCAGGGGTAACAATGTAGTGTTAATGCCGATGGGGCACCATGGAGGTTAGTCTTTAAAAAATCCCACTATGTAGCGTTTATACAAACAAAACCACTTGTTGCCATTTCAGATTGTACGGAGAAGATTGTTGGAAGAGAAGCAGTCCTATAACATTTCTTAAGGATTAGATATTAGCATTAAAAGTAATTAATTGGAATGAAAATGTCAAAAAGAAAGTAGAAATGTTCTCATTCACAGAAATGCACATCCAGGTATTTTTTTTTTGTTTCCCATAAGAACAATAGGCATAGATTGTAAATCTCCCTATATGAAATAATTTACACACAGATGAAATCTAGGAACACTAAAATAATCACTAAATAGAGTTCTTCTTGTAAATAAACAAGCCATGATGATTTCTGCATAATCAAATATGAAAAAAAAATCCATAGCTGAAATAGTGTTTCTTTTTTCTTTCTCTTTGAAACAAGGTTCTAAAATAAAAAGGGAATCAATCTCAGCAAAATGTGCAACCTAAAAATAAAAATCAGCCAAGCTTATATTTGTAGTACAACCATATTAAGAAACCACTGCTCGGAAATACAACCGCACTGGGAAAAAGTTTATAATCCACAAAACTCTTTGCCAGGCCATAAAGGAAAACAGCTCCACAGTTTACAAGTAAAACTGAGGCAACATAGATGCGTGCTTAATTGTCTCCAGTTAAGTAGATATTCAGGCAGAAGATGTGACACTTTGTTTGTACACAGCATGGTACGCATTGCGCAGCAAGACATAAGGAAAGCAAGACTCCAGAAGGTCCATCGTCAGGAACGGAGACTCCTGCACAATCTAACACAACAGAAGAAACCAGTCAGAAGCCTGCAAAGAACTCGGCAGTTGTGCATCAAGCTCATCTCCTGGTACTACATTACATCCATTTCCCAAGAGGGAGGAGCTCAAGAAGATTAACTCTCGACATCGCATTTTTCCCCAACAGCATGCAATGTAAACAGGATGCCCAAGAAGTTCACAAGAAGTTCACAGTGGCATATTTATATTTATATTTTTATATTTATGAGAGCCTCTTGTGGCACGGAGTGGTAAGGCAGAAGACATGCAGTCTGAAGCTCTGCCCATGAGGCTGGGAGTTCAATTCCAGCAGCCGGCTCAAGGTTGACTCAGCCTTCCATCCTTCCGAGGTCGGTAAAATGAGTACCCAGCTTGCTGCTGGGGGAGTAAAACGGTAATGACTGGGGAAGGCAATAGCTGAGAGTGGTGTTCCTAGATATTACATATTTTAGAAGGTGGGGCTCCACTATACCAGTATTGGTTGGGGCTACACCTAACAGATTTCCCTGACCACACAGTTATAGTGTGGATTGGATTTAATGGTTTTAACTATGGGTTTTATTGCAATTTTTATCTTGTAAACTGCCGTGAGCCTAAGGGAACGGCGGTATAAAAGTTTAATAAATAAATAAATAAAATAAATACTTCATATTGGTTTTAGATATGAGTGCATTATTTAATATTATCGACCACTGAGGAAGACCCAGTCTGGTCGAAACGCGTTTGATCTGTTCATGTGCAGTTAGATCTGCATAGCTTTTTAAATATAGTTCTTACTTTGTTTTTAACCTAATATTGGTGCACTTTAATAAATAATTGTTAAAATTGTATATTGTTTTATAGCTCAGCTTTTGAGTTCCTTCCTTACTAGGTGGATGGCATGTTCTCTTCTACTTCCCACTTCATCTGCCAATATGTCGACTCTTTATCTTCCTTTGCTGCTTTGGGTTATTTGTTTCATCCTTCTCCCACAACGTCACCTCAAATGCAGCATGTACCCATAGTATTGCAATAGTACCACCTAGATCCCTAATTAACTCAATTTCATATTATGGCAGTGGTCCCTGACCACCGGGCCGCGGCTCCCTCTCCCCGCCCCCCCCCCCCCGCAGTGAGAAACTTCCCGGGCCGCAAGCTTTTTTTTGTGTATGGCGGGGAGGGAAGCGTGGCAGCCGGCGCAAACACGCATGCGCAGCAGGCCCGTGCATGACCATTTGCGCCATGCATGACAATTTCATGCATGTGCAGCAGGTCTGCGCAGGCGCGTTTGCCGACCGTTTGCGGTCTTATAATCTAACCCCTCTTTCCATCCCTCCAGAGATGGAGGTCAGGTGGGGAATAGGGGAATTTTTTGGACTTTTTACTGCCATATTGTTTGGGTTTTATTGTATTCGTTGTCTGTTTTAATGGGGTTTTATTGGACATTTGTAACCTGCCACAAGCCGGTCTCAGGAGTGTCAGGAAATAAACAAATAAATAAATAACATTGGACATGCAAGGAACAATAATTTGGACATGAACTTACCATGTCTAGGAGTAAGTAAACGGATTCTCTGTTCCGTGTAGTGGTTTTGTCTGTTTCCTGACCAATTTTCAGTAGACTAGAGGAGGCCAGCTGAAATAATCAGACGCATACAAAAGGCAAGTTAAGTTGTCTGCTTTTAAAAACTGCTTTCATTCCACGACATGAGCAATGTCCAATATAAAGTACAATTTGTACAGGACAAGCTACAATTTTCACATTAGGATTGCTATGAGATTTTGAATGCAGAGCATTCTGCTCAGGAATAAAGGGAATAGGCACCCCTCAATTGCACAAAGTGCTGGAAGTTCCTGGATCAGACCAATTTTATTACAAGTCATCAGTCAAGCGGGAACTGACTAGTCTATAGTGCTAGTCAAATCAGCTATGTAATCACTACTGTGCAGAAGAATGTCATCTCTTCAAAACAAAAAGTGAGACTGCAAAACATTAACTGGCCCAAAATCAAAACTGGACTTACAGCCAAGAATTCTTTGAGACGGTCTTCAATGCTTCCCTTGTGAATGGTAAATAAAGCTGCGGCAATCTGGTTGATAGCTTTGGCCAGGCAATGGATATTGTTGCAGTGGCCTAAACAAAACCACACTTGTGTCATTACTTTACCTTCACTTATCCTTTGAGAGTTTTGGCTACAGGGAAGGTATCTTTCAACAGCAGTCAGAAACATTTACAAATGGAATTTCATAGAGAGGATTGAAAAGACTTTTAATATCTTTTAATATCTTAATGCTGTAAAAGACAATATTAAAAGATAATTCATTCTAAAATCTTTTTTTTTTTTAAAGGAAAACAACCTCCACGTTTCCTGTTTTCTCGCAATATACCAGTTTCAAAGTTTTAACTTCAAGTATATGATTGCAACTAGGCAAAAGAGCATACTGCTGGTACGCAAAACCTAAGAAACAGGATTTTTGTACATTAAACCAGGATAGGGTTGGGCGCTTCAGCGCGCCTTTGACACTTCGGTGATCGTGGAAGCCCGAAGCGGCCTGCGCTGCGGCATGGAGGGGAGGGGCAGCGCCAATGCGCCAGCCAGCACCTGCATTCGGGCACAGAGTTCTGTGCCTGCGTGAGGGCGCCGGCTGACGTTCTGGCGCCAGCACCGCCCCTCCCCTCTGCTGGCTGCCTTGGGCTTCTGCGATCACCGAAACGGCCGAGGCGCACCGAAGCACCCAACCCTAACCGATACAAATATGGGGAAATTACAGCTGCTTTTAATGCAAGTGGCTGCTAGAATGTTCTTTGATACACGCTTGCTAGTATTTTTGTAATATATGGTAAATACAAATGCCTCCAGTCAAATTTAGTCTCTCTTTCATGGGCAAGCAGAGAACACATTCTTGGTAAGGAGGTCTAGAATTAAAGTATAACCAAATGAGAGAGATTCTAACCTTCCACTTCCAAAGCAAACGCTAGGAGATTAAAAAACTGACTTATTACATATCACACAAAAAAGGCCAAAATATTACTATACGAAAAAGGAAGAAAGGTTCAAAACATATACAGAGAAAAAAAGAACCTTTCCAAGGCAATTGGCACAATAAATTTTATGTATCAATAATTTTTTAAGGACCAACCTAAATGGTTCCTAGATATACTCCGTTTTCACAATTTTTCTTCAGTGGTTGATTCCTTATACTCTTATCAAACAATTTTTATATATAAACAGGCCACCGGCTCTGTAAAGTATTGTGGGGAATGTCAGTCAAAAAAATATTCCCCTTAAATATTACTATGGCAAAGCAAAAGCCAACAGATACTCAGATCAACATTAAACATCCTCCCCCGCCCCATACACACACTGTCAAAAAACAAAGGCTATCACAAGAGAAGTGTGATTTGTCCAAGTGTTACCTTCAATGGCAGGGCTGTACTGAGACATCACATTACTGGCCAAAGTTGGTAAGGAGACGGCCACAAAGACCATTAGAAGGCAGGCGATTTTATATTCTTCCTCTGGACTAATGTTTTCTGGGAAGACACAGGCATATCAGCAAAGCCAGGACAGGTTCCAGAACAGGTTCACCCCCTCCCCGTTGATCCGAAATATCAACTCTTATTTGTCAAGCTTCATGCCACGAACAGAACATAGATGACATACTAAAATACCAAGGCGGTACAGAACCCAAGAAATGCCCATGTAGCCCTGAAAAGAACCACCTTCGTGATGACCACACACAAAAAGCTGGAAGGCTCCATGTTAACTGGGATAAGCTTTGGCCAAAGTGAAGGTTCTTATAGAAATAGTTCTCCATTCTTAAGAACAACCATGAGCCTGGTGGTGCGAGTGACCAAGTGCAGAAACATCCTGGCCTACATCCATAACCGTACCTGATTTTTGAGAAGAAAGAGCTACAACCAGGGCAGGATCAATCTCACAGGGCAATCCTGCAGCTGACGAGAGCTCATATACATTCATTGCAACCTATAAAAAACCAGAAAAGGTTACTGGAAAACGATTACCAACAGAATTCTATGCAATTTGAAAGAGAATGCAAACTGCAGAATCTTTTCAATATCTACAGCTATCAAAGTCTGAAAATATGGAAGTTCAAGAGCATCAAAATTCCTGGTGGCATCTCAGGCTACAGAGAAGGGCTCTGTCAGTGATATTCTGATACCCTCAGGAAGAGATTTTTACCTTCATGTCAGTCTCTCTTGGAATGTGATCCTTGAAATCTTCAATGGAACTTACAAGGAAAGGAATGTGGTAGGATAAGACCTAAGACAAAAGGAATAAGCAACAAAACAATTCACTTCTGCCATTACAAAAGGCCTTGTACATTGTTAGGTTGATGGATTTACTTCCAATCCAGCCATCTAATCCCATCTACACCTGCCAAATGTGAAAGTAGATAAGCTGTGTAAAAATACAGGCTGATCACAACTCGGTGGAAGACACACACCATTGTGAATAATTGGAAGAAGAAGAGTTGGTTCTTATATGCCGCTTTTCTCTACCAGAAGGAGGCTCAAAGCGGCTTACAGTCGCCTTCCCTTCCTCTCCCCAGAACAGACATCCTGTGAGGGAGGTGAGGCTGAGAGAGTCCTGATATTACTGCTTGGTCAGAACAGCTTTATCAGTACTGTGGCAACCCAAGGTCACCCAGATGGCTGCATGTGGAGGAGTGGAGAATCAAACCCGGTTCGCCAGATTAAAAGTTTGCACTCCTAACCACTACACCAAGATGGCTCTCTAACTAAAGTTTCTTACTAACTAAAGTTTCCAAAGTTAATTCTTTGATAGCACAATGGGTTTGATTATGCCAGTAAAGACATGTTTCAATCTCATGTTTTCATTGACAGTGCTTAGGCTTTAGGGTTTAACAAGGGTGGCCCTCAAATTTCATTTTTAGAGTCATAAACCTGAGAGTAACGAAAATGTTTACATATTCAAGACTTAACACAGTACATACATCTCGAAGTGCTTCTTGTGCCAGTGACCGGAAAGACAAAATGACACCAATAATGGTCATCCTCTTCAAAACACTGTCAACAGCTGGAGGGTGCAAAAATGCAAGCGTCAGGGAATAAGAACTGATCCCAGTACTCCAACAATGCATACTTTTAGTATGAACCTTAAGGGCTGCAAAATCTAATTGGAAAACACCGGTGCCTCTACCAATGTGTGAAGCTTCTAAGAGCAACATGAAGTCACAACTCCAAACTCAACAACAGGAAATGAGCTTCATCTCCAGCTACACTTGTTGGACCTTATCAACCTGATCTCTCATCAGTGGTGCTTTCCTCCTGTATGACTTCTGTTGAAACCAAATATTCTTCTGGACAATCCAGCATAGTACTCCTTTGCTAGTTAAAAAAAACCACATACACTTAAAACACCTAATGTATTCCATATTCTTATGGGGACTTTGGGATATATAGTGGCAGTTTGGAGAGCAAAGGCTAATTTCATTCCTTTGCAAACTCAATGTGGCTTGAGATTGGAAAGGAGAGGGTGCTCAGGTGGGCATGTAAGCTATGATTCCCAACCATATTCTACGCAATGATACCACTTCTGGGGTTTCTTGAAGCCTGAAGAATGTTTCAGGGTAATGGTAAAAAATGGTTAAAAAGTTGAGAAAGGCTGGGTTAGAGTGTCAGCCTAACATCGGGGAGATCTGGGTTCCAATCCCCATTCTGCTATGGATGCTGAGTGCGTGGCCTTAGGCCTGTCACACAGTTGCAGCCTAACCTGTTTCCATAGGATTGCTGTGAGGACAAAATGGAGAAGGATGTAAGCCATTCTGGGTCCCCAAGGGAAGAAAGGCAGGGTTTAATCAAACAAGTAGGTAATATTTGTCTTTAGTGTGTGGCCCACGTGTATATTAATACATTAATACGAAAGATAAGAAAATCGTTTGGGCTGCTTCAGGGGTTCAAGAAAGCAAGGTCCAGTGTTTTAAATCATCTGCCCAGTTCCATTCACAATACAATTTTTTTCAAAAAGGCAGTAGATTGGAGGTTACTTACAAGACAATCTTTTGAAGAGCGCCGCCATCTGATCCGGTTTATCAAAACTGGTCCTCATTTGCGTGAGCACTTCAACATTCTCCACCACAAGTTTCTAAGACAAGGTAAGATCTCGGGTCAGGCAAAGACCTGAGCCTCTCAATAAGTGCGTGCTTTAGGACATTTCGGTAGGGCAAGCAGGATGCAAAGCTCATGAAATCCAGATGTTCCCACTACCTGACCTATGGGGTTACACTTGGGTAAGGCCTAACTGCACACCAAAAAGAAAGCCTTGCAGTGCAGTAATAACATGTTTTACGTCTGCCACATGCCACTTAGTGCTTAAACAGCCCCATAAAGACTGAACTGGGCTGCTTTAGATGTAGTAGACTGAATATGGCAGCTTGCTTTGTACATGCATCAATAAAAACTGCATGGGGGGGGCAGAGTTCATACTAGATGCAGTCATCTGTTGCTCACTGGGCCAGTTCATCCTTCCCCAGTACTGGAGCCCCCACTCCAGTAAGCATGGTGTCATACCCAGGCATTTATTTTCCAGACTTAGATAAACAACGGAGAGCTCAGGCACTCAATGCAGTGCTTCCGAGCATTTGATCTTACCTACAGCCAAGTTTCACAGATATTATCTTCCCCTTATTATGAAACCTAAACCCCCAGCTTCCTGTAACTCCTCCTTTCCCATTGTGAAAGCAATATTCAAGGTGTAATATATTATCAAAAAGGGATGGCCATACTAGTATATAGTTGATCACGCTTGCACCCTTCTGGCTATAAGAAGTGAATTCCATATGTTTATCTCCCTCAGAATTACCATTTACAATTACAAAGCTAAGCTTCTCAATCCATTGGTTGAATAGAATCCCATGTTTGTGAACCAAGGGGTTTTCTGTATTCCTGACATTGTAAAGATCTTCACCATAGGTATTTCCCCCTAAAGCCGACATTCCCAATGTGAGCATTAAAGTTACCTAACAATATTATTTGTGCCCTGGGATATTTAATTTCATAGTTGTAATTTTTCATATCAGGACAACAGTTCTCGGAATAAAAGGACAAGGAACTGGGAAGAATATGTACATTCGCAGCCAGAATAACCTGATCTTTAAAAGTCAAAAGACAAGCCGCTGCTAAAGACCTTAAGGGAGGAAGGGACGCTACACCACACTTCATGGATGTAGAAATCAAACATGCCAGCGTTCATGTTTTAATAACAACCCTGTTTATCGAAAGCAACGCCCACAGAGGCACAATGAAAGTTACCTTGAGTTCAGCAACCTGTGATGAAATGTGCCACATAAGGCTTTCGCTCAAGAACTTCATCCCATATGGACCAAGGAGTTCTGACAGGGCCCTCATTTCTGAGGAAAAAACACATTGGTATTGATTCTGATACACTGCCTTAAGCTTAAGATGCATAGATTCAAATGGGCAGCCGTGTTGGTCTGAATTACCACAATAAAATCAGAGTCCAGTAGCATCTTTAAGAATAATTCTTTGTTGGTCTTAAAGGTGCCACTGGACTCTGATCTTTAGATGCATAGTCCATATGGCTATTTCATCCTACTACAGCCATTTTAGTCACATGTACAAGTTTCCATTTTGTATCATCTCAAGATGGATAACAACAATACCTACACTATAAACTGCTCAGGGCAGTTTTCAGGGCGATTCATTGCCCTGAATAAGTTTAGTTACAAATCCCAGAGGCCCACAAACCCGCTTACCATCAATAACTGCCTCTACGCCCAACAGAAATACTATCTTTCCATAATTTCATGCCAGGAAAGAACACACATACATTCCTCTCCTCTCCACCACCATCTTTAAATCCCTTAAAACCGTGTTACCCAACCCCCGGGCTGTGGCTCGATACGGGCCGTGGAGCCCTCGGTACAAGGCCACAGCAGGGGGGAGGGAGGTGCTGGTGCACCTCCTTCCCTCCCCCGCAGCGTGGCGCTCAAGCCTAGCCAAGCTGCAGAGGGGGCGAGGTGCGGGCGCATACACACAGGCGCAGCACCCACGCCTCCCTCTCCCCCCGTCCCCGGGCCTCCCCCCCCCATTCCCCAGCCTGAAAAAGGTTGGGGACCACTGCCTTAAAAGGGAAAGGAACTGGCATAATTCTTCATCAGATGCACATTCAGAATACACAAGGGAAAGGCTGAAGGATTTAGAATTTATGCCTAGCTGACATACTACTTTGGCAACTACCAAAAGCGAAACCCAACCAAACCAATGATGTTCAGAACATGGGGACAAAGTGGAGCAGTTCTATAAAAGTGACAGACTTTCCCTCATGAAACTACTTCACAGGAAAAAGAATATCTGCCCCCTATTTTACGTTAAGGTTCAATCTAAGGAAATTTACCTGATATGTCTGAATATTCTTCTGCATTGAACGTTAATTCATTTTCTGTCGGCAAGTTCACAAATGCCTTCATGGCTGGAAAATAGGCTATATGACCATTACTGACTTGCCTTAGCAAGGTTTCCAGATACCTGAACAAAACCAAAATTCTTTTTTTTAATTAATAGGGTTTTTAAAAGAAAAATAGACAAAGAGAAAGCAAAGATAAAAAAGATTAAGAACTAGTATATGTTATATATCAGGGGTAGTCAACCTGTGGTCCTCCAGATTTGCTGGCAAGGGCTCATGGGAATTGTAGTCCATGACATCTGGAAGACCACATGTTGACTACCCCTGTTATATATCATCTCATGAAACATAATAAAAAGAGATTGATAACCATCCAAGTTTTCCCCCTTTCCCTCCTAATCAAATTCTTAACATTGTTCTCCCTCTCTCCTTCTCATCCAAATCTTAACAATATTTGATATTAACAAAGATTTACTGCTAAGTTAATAATGTATCAACAAAAGCAAAATAATATTTGTTATGGACTACAGCATATTAGTTTAGATGAAGACTGCACTGTCACTCAGTTTTGCTCTTCAGGCAACTTCACATAACTATAACCCACTTGAGCATTACACAAATTCTGCAGCACTTCCTTGAAAAGCTTCCAATTTCCATTTAAACAAATCTGTGGGGATTTTTTTTTCTTTGCTACACAAAATACCGTACTTGATGATATCCAATGCCGACGTGGTACGCGGTTCGGTTTTTCTAATCAAAACGACTAATTTCAATTTTCATAGGAGGAGGGAGCACGGTTCCTTCCCCAGACTGCGACTGATCACGCTTTGTTCTACTTGGGGCACGTCTCTTTCAGACGACAGCATGCGGAAGCTTGCGCCTCACCAAAAATGGGATATAAACGAGAGAGGCAGACCGCAAACGCAAACTGGAATCCTTACCAATTTGTGTACAGGCTGGTGATCGTCGGCTCCCCGTGACTATCTAAATGCTGAGTTTGCTGGAGAAGAACGTTATTAAACACTCTCGTGATGTCAATCTGTACATAATTTTCTATCGACTGGAGCACTGTCATGTAAGCTCTGACGCTCGTTAACAGCTCGGAGGGCTTTGCGATTTCTTGCGTTGCTTGATTATACATAGTCATCCCGACAATCGACCTTTGAAAGGCAAGGGAGTAAGTTATTGGCACTCGGCAACGTGGAAAAAAATCATTATTTACTGGCTGATGCCCAGGGCGAATTAAGAGGAAGAGGAAAGCGTGGGCACCAACCGAAGCCTGGGTTTAAGCACATGGCTCACGTACTACATTCCTACTCTGGAGGCTGTCAAAACATCAGACCATCTGGTGTAACTAATCATTTGGGCCGAGTATGCACGAGGTTGTGTCTCAACGCACACTCTTCTTGAATTTTTCTGGCATTATCCACATCGGGAATTGGTGCTGGGGAACTGCAGCTGAGTCTTAAACCTGGAAACCGGATGAGAAGATGAGCAACTTTGTCTACTGTCCTCAGTGCAGAAAGTGTCCAGAGAGAAATCCAACACATTTATTTAAACCTTTTCTATCCCCGCCCTTCTCCCCAATGGGGACCTTAGGTGCCATACATCATTCTCGCTCCTCTCCTCCATTTTATCTTCACAACAAGCCTGCGAGGTAGGTTAGGTTGAGAGAGGGTGTCTGGCCCAGGGTCACCCAGCAAGCTTCCATGGCACGAGTGGGGAATCAAACCCATCTCTCCCAAATACTAGCTTGGCACTCTTAACCACCACACCATGATAGCTCTCAAAAATAACACCAGACCTACCGTTGCTTGCCATTTCCTCCTAGTGCAAAAGAAAGGCTCACCGTTAAAAAATACATCAGAGTTAAAATCTGAGCCAATTCAGCTCCGAGTATCTTCTGCAGGGCATTTTAAAAACAACAGTGATCTGAATTCTGGCTGTACGGCTTTTCCTTCACTCCTGAACGTAGCCAAAAGCATGGTGTGAGAAATGCATGCAGAAGAACTGCAGTTTCTGAGAGCGCTTTAAGACATTAAGCAGGACAGGAAAGGGACTAGGGAAGAGACAATGGTCCTATGGTAACCTTCACCATCTACACACAAGCAATGTGTAATGTCTGGACACAAGGAAGAAACCCACTAAGTCTTCTCGACATGACACAATGCGAGGTCTGATGTTCTCTGAGTGGAAAATAACTTTGATGTAGTGGCCCCAATGTAAATACACTGTCACAACCGAGTCTTTGTTGTGGGCATGGCAAAAGCAGCATCAATAGAAGAAGAAAGAAGAACCAGCCCGGACAGGGAGACTGGAGGATTAGTGTTTTTGCAAGTGAATTGTCTGTGAAGAATGCCACTTATATCTAAACGATCCGGGCGGAGGTTTACAACACTGGAAGTGAAAATTAGAATTTGTACTCTGCAAAGGCTCAGAGGGCAAACCACAACTATACAGAAAGTCAAATGATTTCAGGAGAAACTTTTGTTCCTCAGTTCCAGTCTGCGAGTGTAGCAGGATGCCATGTGTTAATGGTGTTGACCAGAAGGAAAAAAAACAACAACAACAATAGAGAGGTGGGTTTCCTGAGGAAAATCAAAAGTGGAAAGTTGTCCAAGATAATACAATCTGATTTGCCATGTTTGTTTTGACTTATGTTTAGAAAACATATCTCATATCAACGAATACTTGAAAATGAAAATGTTTGATCAGGAAAAAAAAAATCGTGAGGTTTAAGTGTTATATTCAAACAAATTCAAAGTTTTATGTGGGAATGATTTTTATTGGAACAATACTTGTAAAAAATTAAAGGAAATATACAGGATTGTATACATATATAAGAAATGAAGCCGCTGAAAAATGTTCACAGGAATTTTGGCACACTCACAGTGCTATCCTAAGCAGCAACTTTGCATTCTAAAGAAGAGTCTCTAAAACAGGCTTTCTCAACTTTTTTTATGGTTCAGAAACTCTTGAAACATTCTTCAGGTTTTGAGAAACCCCAGAAGTGGAACAATCGTGCAGAAGGTAGTGGGGAAGCATACCTATGTACGCGCCCACCCGGGGCCCCTCCCCTCCCCCTCCAGGCTCATCATTGGCCATTTTGGTATGGAGGGCAAGGCAGCATGACCATGTATGGTCATATTACCCAATCGGTAATTGGCACATTTTTAAACTATCTTAAAAATTAATTAACTCTCACGCATTCAGGAAACTCTTCAAGAAACCCCGGCTGAGAAAGCCTGTTCTAAAGAGACAGAAATACAGCGTTGGCATTGCAGGATACTAGACCCCTACCTCTTAACTTGTGGCTGATAGCAGAAAATAATCCAGAACACGTTAAGGATGGATTAAAGCAGGAGAGGAAAAGCACTGAGATCCCACAGCTTGAGACCTGGACCAGCTATGTAAAATCCTATAAACACTGCGGCTGAATGGGGTGCCTGCCCCACCACCCTTTTAGAGCACTACATACATTTTATACACACTCTACATTTGAGACATTGCCAAAACCCTGGTGATACGAAATAATCATTCTCAGCTTGCTCAAAGGAGTTGATATGTGTTAGCCGACTCGCAAGGCTTATTTTATAATCCAAAGTTTCTATTTGTTTACAGAACACCTAAATGAGCATTTCATTAAAGCAGAGAGGGAGAGGGAGAGGGAGAGGGAGAGGGAGAGGGAGAGGGAGAGGGAGAGGGAGACGGAGAGGGAGAGGGAGAGGGAGAGGGAGAGCACGTGCGTCTTTTGGTTAAGTAAAGATTTACGTTCACAATCGATCTTACTTGGTAAAGCGGATTTCCAGGTGAGACGTTAAGTATTCTCGTGGGGTGAAAGTGTGCTCCCATACAATCATGTTCGGAACGTAATTGATTGAGAAGCAAAGCTCGGAAAGTGCAGTGTGCAATTTGTCCAGACTTGCAAAGAAACAAAAACAAGGTAATGTCAGAACAGTTGCAGACCTATTCTCCCTTTATTCCCCCTCCCCCATTCCTACCAACAGGCTAGCAAGTTGCATCCAACACACAGTGCCTGCAGCGAGGGGCTTTTCAAGGCAAGTGAGAAGCAGAGGTGGCCTGCCGTTGCCTTCCTTTGCAGAGCCGTCTTTGGGAGCCTCCCATCCAAGTACTGAGCCTGCCTCCCTTACGAGACCTGACAGGATTGGGCTATACTGTGCTGCTGCCTTCCTGCCCTTCTCCAATCTTAAGTATTTTTTAAATAATCTGTTAAATTATGGTTATAAGTTTTGCTATTTTTCCTTCAACAGCTTTTTAACATGTGGAATGGGAGCTGAGAAATGTCACAAGAAGATTGGCTGGTTACACAGAACAGAAGATTAGTGCATACATTCCCATAGAAGCACTTACACACAAATGATTCTAAGGGCTACATTTTACACCATCAACTTAAGAAGTCAGAATACCTGTTTTGTAGTCCTAGATTTATTTATTTAGATCTATATACTGCCCTCTCTTGTGGCTCAGGGCAGTTTACAGAGAATGTACTGTCTCTCCAAGCACTGACTGAATGCACAGAGGAGACTAGACACGAGCATGCTAGGTGTGGCAGTGTCTATGCACATACTCCCTTCCCACAGTCAGGGAGAATGTTTTCTGAGTGCTGCTGATCATGGGGAGGGAATTTAAGTGCAGACACTTCGTCTGCACTGAGGCACGATGCTCCTGAATCAGTGATCACATGGAGGCAGGGGGCAGGGCCAGCACATCTGTGCACATTCTGCCTCCCGGTGAATTCAGTCCACGCACAAAGAGGGCTATGTTAACAGTGTAAGTGAAATTCAAAAACTGTACGTAAAAGTGAGAGATTAGGACATGCAGAGTAAAGGACTGCTGATAAGAAACACAGCTTACTTGGTCACCACCAGCCTGTTTTTTCTCATGCTTTCCACGCCTGGTTTTTCCCTTTCTGGTTCTCCTTTCTTACCCGTCTGCTTTTTGGACTTTTTGTTGACCGCTTGACTGATAGTTTTGGCACAATGCTTTGGCAGTAACTTAAGAGAAGGGGGAAAAAATAAACAGTCAATAGCAAAACAAATTCAGGTGGGCAGCCGTGTTGGTCTGGCGCAGGAGAATGAAGTTTGAATTCAGTGGCACCTTTAAGACCAACAAAAGTTTTATCTGTTCCACTATATATTTCTGGCAAGGCCTTGGAGGAGGAGCATGTCTTATGGCTTAAGTGCCACACAGGGCAGCTTTCCCGCCCCTGAGTGCCTCCTCCTCCAACTGGCTTGCCTGTCTGTCCAGTGGCCAGCCAATCGCCTTCTGTCCCCCACCCCTGACCACCCCCCTCCTCCTTCCACTTCCCTCTGAGGCTCGGAGGCTGCTGATCCCTGCTGCATGAGAGCTGCCCCTGCCAGTCAGTTCCCTAACAGCTGCCTGCAGCCTTTCCAGGTCCTGGGGAGAGGGGGAGGCCATCTGCAGAATTCTTCCACTCCACCCCCCTAATCTAGCACCCGTTGTATTCTTGAATGCAATGGGCTTGGCCCCTAATTCTAAGTATATGCTTTCGTCATAAACTTCTTCAGATACTTCCATTTCAATGGATCAGTCTTAAAAGGATCACTATTCTTAACTGCTTTAATCGTATCTAAGTTTCTTATGCATGCAACTAGCCCTTCCTGGAAATTAACACCCACCCTCTCTCTACCTATATGTAATGGTTGAGGAAAATTTGTCTGATTGTATCTGAGAAAGGGTGCATGCACACAAAAGCTGTGCATGCGCACCTTGGTCTTAGAGGTGCCACTGGACTCAATCTTTGTCCTCCTGCTTCAGACCAACATGGCGACCCACCTGAATCTCTGTTCGGTAGCAAAGCAATTACAGTTCATTTAAACTAACCACCACTGCAGAAATCACATTTCGTGCAGGAACCCTCACTTTCAATTTAGAATCCTCCCTTTCCAATATTTTATGCGCTTGCAAAACAGTTTCATTAACAAAGTGGACCTGCTGTTAATGGAGATCTAAAAGAGCTCCAGGAGCGCTTACTGGTAAAATCAAAGTGAAGAACAGAAAATATCTGATGAAAGAAATGGCTAACAAAACTTTATTAGACAATCAGGGGAAAGGGTTTTTAAGACTGTTAACTAATATTTGATTGTATTTTATATTATTGTGAGCCATTGTGAGCCAGCTGGTGCTGGAAGTGGCAACATATAAGTAGAGCAAATTAAATCAATCAACCAACAAGAACTCCATTCGTCAAGAGACGGAAACTGAATTCTCACCTGGTCACTTAGAGTACACTGCTCTGTGCAAATGTCCGTGATGAGATTCCGAGCTTGCTTAGCCATTTCATCCAAGAACATGTTGCAGAGAGAAAGACTGCGGTCGCCAATATGGTGTCTCTGCCAAGATAAATACATGAGCTGTTTTTATTGGTTATCACAGTGATTAAAATGCTAATGTTAATGACTTTACAACTAAAAGTGCAACAGCTAACTGAAGCTGAGGTCAGCCAGCTTTTCCACTAGTAGAAAAGGGAGGAAGAGTCCCCTTTAACGGTCCAAAAAGGCTATGTTGGAGAACATGGGACCTGCTTGAAGAAAAGCCATGTAAGACAATGGCTGCAATATTATCCTTATCTATTGTTCCTCTTAATATTTGTGAAACAGCCCTAGGGATGTAGAGTGTCCTGGCTGTCCAAGTTGGATTAGGGCCAATCAGGGTGCGGCCAGCTTGGCCCTGCACCTACATCTCTCTCCCTCCCTCCCTGGATGTTAGCCACTTTGTTCTCAGACGCTGCAAGAGCCAGTGTGTGAGAGAGACACAGAGAGCCCTGCCAAAACACCAACCAGATCTGATTACCCTGCTATGGCTCCTGCTGGGGGGGGGGGGGGGAGAGAGAGAGAGAGATCTGCGCCTGCCAGTGTCCCCTGGGTCCTAGCACCCATTGCATTTCTGGTTGCAATGGGCTTTCTTGCTAGTTGTTATAATAATATTATTTATTTAATTTGTGTAACTGCCCCCCCCATGTGGGGAGCATTAAAACATGGGCATTAAAACCTTAAAAACAATAAATATATCAGAATATTAATATCTCAACAGTTTTCCAATACACCTGCCAGAGGACATTCTCCATGGGGGGTTGTCTGGAGGAGGCCCATTTGATTTTACTAAGGAGACAGAGCAGAAAAGCTGGTGAAATCCAACTCTAACCATGCAAATCACACTGCCAAACGCACAAGCACTGAACACATTCGCTGTGAAGACATAGAGAAGCCCGATTCATCATATTTCACAACTTAATAAGATGGGGGAAGAAATTTGATTATTTAAAACTCGAAAAAGAACTTCCTCAGCAGACGGACACTTTACCTTACTATTATTTACTAAAGAGAGACTGAATCAGTAATACTCTAAATTTAACACTGAAGAGCCTAGCAATTTATAAGCTAAATATACCTCCCATGGGAGACTGACAAGTGTTTCCAGAGGTCTGCTGATCCCTGAGGAAGAGGAAAAGCTGCCACTTCATCTGGCCCATTTCTGCTGGTGCTAGAATGAATCTACCCCTTAGCAATTTGAGGACTTCCTCTTCATTACTGTCTCCTTAAATAAATAAAGGTACTTCTCAGGTAGCTTAACCGAGACAGGGAATTTCATGCTCTTCCACTGGCCCCATATTAGAAAACAATCATGCAGCTTCCCCATTCCTGTGCAAGCGTTACAGTAAGACGCAAAATTACCTCCTCCGGGCACAGCTCGTGGGTGCAGCTCATAAAGTGGGTACACAGCAGCGGGAATGCAATCGAGTATCTGGACTGAGAGGGTAGTTCCAAGCACTGCTGAAACATCTTCTCAAAAGCACGGCTATAAAAACTGGCCAGAGATACAAATCACAGCTTTTAATCCGAAGCAACGAATAATCACAGATCAATATATGCACGACAATTCTAATATCTATGGTAGGGGTGGCCAAACAGTAGCTCTCCAAATGTCCATGGACGTATTCCCAAAATCATCTCAAAGACAAGCAACACTTCTTTCTACAGATAATGCAGATCTGACTTGTCCAACCCAAATACATCCCAGAATGGATTATGGTGACTCTTCCTTGTTAGTAACAACAACAAAACCCAGCAAAAAATGAAAAGGTTAAAGGATCAAATTAAATTATATACCAAAATATTGAAAGGTCAGATGTTTCCACCAACATCTCTACCAAGGAATCTACCATTTTTGTGTGGAAAATGATTGTGTTCATCATCTTTCCAAGTTCTCTGTGGTCGGCAAGGCCCAGCGAAGCCTTGGACACGCTCGTGTAGGCCTGTGGGAATACAAGGAAGTACTAATTAATTATTGTGAGCACATCTTAATTCTTGCATGAAAACTGCACCATTAAAGTAATAGTCATATTCTAGCATTAGTATTCAAATAGTCTGAGTAGGAAAGAGCAAAATAAATACTGAAATTCTGCAACCCATGTAAAAGAGGAAATTGTTGTGTATATGTACATAAAATAGTTCATGGAAAGTGCTTTTTGTAAAGGTAACATATTGGGGACTCTACCATTGTGCATAGTATGTATTGTCTGTAGTGGTTAGGAGTGCGAACTTCTAATCTGTTGAGCCGGGTTTGATTCTGCGCTCCCCCACATGCAGCCAGCTGGGTGACCTTGAGCTCGCCAGGGCACTGATAAAGCTGTTCTGACCGAGCAGGAATATCAGGGCTCTCTCAGCCTCACCCACCTCACAGGGTGTCTGTTGTGGGGAGAGGAAAGGGAAGGCGATTGGAAGCCGCTTTGAGCCTCCTTTGGATAGAGGAAAGTGGCATATAAGACCACCACCACCACCACTACCAACAACAACTCTTCCTCCTCCTCTTCCTCTTCTGTAAGCATTGTTGTGTGCTCACTGCATTGTTTTCTATTTTCTGCACTGTGATTTGTATAACATATTATCATCCCTAATAATTTAGATGTTTTATTCTATTCACTGCATTAACTAGCCCTGCATAATCCTCCTTCAGGTCTGGTGAGAAAGGTGGACTGAATAATACTGTCCATCAAAACTGCGTGGCATCCATCACTTCTATAAAACTACTGATTGTAAATTTCCACATTCTGCCATAAAGAATTCTGGGACATGACTAGTGTCTGCTTATGCTTGAAAGGTAATCTTCTAAAGACACTCACATCAAATATAGAAGATATCTGAATATTGTGAAACTCTCCTGGCCAAGGCCATGTTGCCCTTGTTCTCTAGCGACCTCCCTTGCAGTGGAGGACTACTTGCAAGGCTGCAGGGTAGAGAGACTGCACCACCTTGTTCCCACGGCTTTCCATATCCTCTGCTCTTCCACACTACCTGAGCAAGGATACTCCATCCTTCTTGACCAGCTGCAGATTCCCCCTTAAATAGGCCATCCTTCTAAACCTCTCTCTTGGCTTTCTCCTCCTCTCTGTCTCTTCACCCAACTAACTGCCTCCGCAGGGCTTGGGGATGTTACAGGCTCCACCTAGCTGCCAAACTCTATTACTGAACCTAGAATTAGCACCCCTGCACTGCCTGTTCTGGGCATGTCTTGGCCGCTTCAGCTGCCTGCTATGTATGTCTTGTCTTGGCTAAGTCCGGGGCGGGTCCTGATGCTGGACAACAGTTGCAATGGTCCCCTGCAGTTAGGAGTGCAATAACAAATGGTTTATATTTCTTGCTGAAGGCTTCTTGCTGCTGTTTAAATATTTTCTCAGTGGCACCCAACAGGGATCAAAGCACGAGCGGGACCTAGAAACCCATGTTATTTTGCTACTACTAAGGCTCTGACCTGAAAATTGGGCTGTTGAAAAATTCAGGTTAAGTTTGCAGTCAAAGATTTCCTGGGTCCCACTGGAGGGGGGGCGGGAGGAACAACCCTAAACCCAGCATGACATAAAAGAGAAAGAGTGTTTTTTCAACCCTGTCTGCCCTTAGAAGTTCTTTGAACCAATGAGGAAAACCAGGCCTTTTACGCTATCTCAAAAAGTAGCTTCCAAGAAAAATGACCAGCTTTGTGTCTAACAATGTAACCTTTTTTGTAAAAGGTTTCTCTCAGTTGTATAATGCAGAGCTGCAGAACAGGACATGACCTTCTGAACTCTGCCCTGGCGACACAGCTCTGTTATTACAGACTCCTTAGTCTACCCTTATCACTCCAAACTGCATTTCCAAGACAGCAGGATATTATTCTGTTGATCCTGATCTAAACAACAGAAACTCAATGACACTGTCTTAAATTTACCTAATACTTTGGGACTTCCAGAAGACATACCATGTGCCATTGCTACTCTAGCAGAGGAATTATTGTTATTTTAAGTTCTGCTTGAGAACAAAAAAAAAAATTCATTTCTTCCTCTTTTTGTTTCTTCACACAAAGTGGGGCAAAAACAGCTCACAGCATTTATTTCTGCCATTTCTCCCATGTCAGCCGATATAAAAATTCTCCCTCACAACCAAAATTCTGCTTTCTAGGATCTAGAAACTGTAAAGCCCTATTTAAACCAAATGGATAATGTCTTGCCATCCTGTTGCATCTTATCACCACTGTCCTTTTTATCTGCGGTTATGTTAAATAATCAAACATATTTTGCTTTCTGGTTTTTGACCGTATTAATAAATCTGATCTGATTCTCCCTCACAATATGCTTGATTTTTAACCAGAAAGGCTTCGTTCAGGTGCCATTTCAAAGTCATGCAATCATAGAAGCATACAGCTGGAAGGGGCCATGCAGGCCATCTAGTCCAACCTCCTGTTCAATCCAGGATGAGCTTAAAGCATCCATGGTAAGTATCTGTCCAGCTGCTGCTTGAAGACTGACAGTGAAGGGGAGCTCACCACCTCCCTAGGCAGCCTAGACCCAAACATATAACTGGATCTAAGTTTGAGCAAAGAGGTTCAGATCTAAAAAACAATACTCAGTGCATGAAGCTTTGAATGAATGAATTTAGCTCAAAATCACTTTCAAGCCACAAAAGTTCCCAAAACATAGCTGTCAGCCATCCCTTGGAACAGCCCTGATAGAGCTGTTCTGACTGAGCAGGAATATCAGGGCTCTCTCCACCTCACCTACCACACAGGGTGTCTGTTGTGGGGAGAGGAAAGGGAAGGCGAATGTAAGCCGCTTCGAGACTCCTTCAGGTAGAAAAAGCGGCATATAAGAATCAACTCTTCATCTTCTCCCTTATGGTCAGGTGTGCCGAAAGAAAATTCTTACCTGCAATCGAAACCAATCGAGCCTCATTCCTCGGAAGTCGAATACCTCCCCATCTTCAACTGCACAGTGGAGGAAAACAAAATACAGAACTATCATAACCTGTCTTTATGTGGTCATCATAACAAACACTTCATTCCGCCTTTATTTATTGCCAAGAACTTTCCTTTTAACCTTCTCGATAACTCTGAACATGTTTTGCAGGCTCTATGGAACTCACTAAGCTCCGACAGGGCCCTGATATTTTCTGGGAGCTCCTTCCTCCTGGAAGGAGCCCGCTGAAAATGCCCTGGCTCTGGTTGAGGCCAGCCACATTTCTCTGGAGCTGGGGACCACTAGACTGTTTGTATTGGCTGTGCACAAGGCTCTTTGGGAGACATATTCAGAGGTACACAGAGCCCATAGGTGTGCAGAGCCCATGTTGCGTATGGCCTTAAAGGTTTAAACCCTGCAATTTCACACAAAACATTGACAGCTCGGTTCCTACCAAGAGTCAATCACTTTACTGGACAAGAACAAATGCAGAAAAATGGGATTGTGACATAAGAAGAGCCCTGTTGCACCAGACCAGTGCACCATCTAGTCCAGCATCCTGCTTCATACAGTGGACAACTAGGTGCCCTGGAAGGCCCTGGTGTTGCCTCCTAACACTGATATTCTGAGGCTTATTGCCTCTGAATAGGGAGGCTCCCTTCAGTCACCATGACAGCAAGGAGAGCCCTGCCATAGTTTGAGGTGTTATCTGTCTTTGTGTTAACAACAGAGATAATTAAACACGAGTGGCCTTTTTTTACACCTTCATGAGCCTGAGTGTCAGGCATCAAGTGAGCTAGGTTGGGGAGGAGGGGTAGGGTGCAGGGAGAAAGAATCTTATCCATATTAGATCTGGATCTGGATTTTATCCAGCCTATCTAGACTATTTGACAGTTTCAAAATATAGAAGAGCCTTTATGTTGGAGCATAAAGTTTATACATTATTCCCATAGCAGAACTGCATGGACGCTATGAAAAGGTCCCATTGGCTGAAACTTGTTGTAGTTGTGATACAGAATGCATAGACTCCTTACACCATTGTTTATTGGATTGTTCAAAATTCTATGAATGCAGAGTAATCCTTCTGGGGGGAAGGGGCTGTAAAATTACCACGGCTGTTGCAAAATATTTCTATCATGTAATGAAATTTAACGGATAGCCATAACTGGTTGCGATGAGGTCAGGCTGCATCTGTTTTTATATATAGAACCTGGGGATTGTGCTAGTGTTGTACTGGTTTTGGTAGCTCTATTTAGTATTGCTGTTGTGTCTGCTGAAGTCCAAGATCAGTTATTGTATTATGGTTATACCTGTGTACTCTTGATTGTCAATGCTCGAGACTTTAGTCAGAAGAGCATCTGTTCCACATAATATATTTTTGGTAAGGCTTTGGAGGAGGAGTTGGTCTCATGGCTTAAGTGCAACACCCACCCCCAACCAACCACCCCTCCTCCCTCCAGCTCCCTCCAAGGCTCTGAGGCTGCGGATCCCTGCCGCATGAGAGCTGCCCCTGCTGGTGAGTTCCATAAAAGCTGCCTGCAGCCTTTCCAGGCTCTGGGGGAAAAGGGAGGCCATCTGCAGAGTTCTTCCACCCCCCCCCCCCAAATCTAGCACCCATTGTATTCCTGAATGCAACAGGCTTGGCCCCTAGTCTGTAAACTGCATTCCGCGGTATAAATAAAAGGCTAAGGGGGGTGGGGGTGGGATCAGTCCGGGGGCAAGGAGCCAATCGGAAGGCATGGCCTGCTCCGAGGGCCATGCCGAAGCCGGGGACTCGCGGAGGAGGGGGGCAGGAGGGGGAGGCTTCGGCGGGAGGGGCCTGTCCTTATGGAAGGGCTTTGAAGCCTAGTAAATAAATAAATGGAATAGTATTGAAAAACTGGTTCCTGGTGTCGGACTGGATATTAAGTCCCTCCAATTATGACTTGTTAGTAGTTTGAAAGCCAGTAAGGTAGAAAACGTTACATTTGGTGCAGTTCCCAATGCGTGATAAAAACAAACTCACACACACAAACCCAAGTTACCTTGCTTGACACTTAAGGAAGTCATCGTGTTTACAAAAGAGGACATGATGATAGACTCATCTTCAGGGCACACTGAAAGATTCTGAAAATTAAAACCAGAAATATAGAGATGTAAATAAAAACAAATTATGCGATAGCAGTAATTTCATTACCTACCAAAGCATTACTAAAGCCCATTATGCACGGAGTGGAAGGTCCGCGTTTGGGATGGAATGGCGGCAGCTAAAATCACCAATTACGCACGCTGCAGGCAGCTACCGGGCGCAGAGTCAATGTATGCCACCAAAAAAGCTGGAGCTTCCCGGGCTACCAGGGCACAACCAGAAGTGGCTCCGGATTGGCAGTGTGCATAATTGGCTGCTCTGGGTTTTGCCGCCGTTGCGTTCCGTCCCGTGCGCAAGCGGTTTGCTTCGCTTCTTCCTCCTCCGCATTCTCCATGCCGCCGTTTCAGCAGCCGTGCATAATAGGCCTAAGAACCAACAGCTGAAGTGCAGAATGCACCAGCACCTAATATACCTGACAGGGGAATACTAGCAAGAATCCCTGCTAGACCACTTGCCTCCAGTTAGACAACCGTGAGTGTACCAACAGGACGATGAGCTTTTAAGGTATAATGTACAAGAAATATACAGGTTATATGCAAGAGGGGACTGGGTGATGCATGCAAGGAGGAAAGCAGCCGTACAAAAAGTGCTCACTTCTTTTAAAGGTGTCCACAGAATTTTATGAACTTCCACTTGGACAATTAAAATGCAGAAATCTCTCTTCTGAGAAGATGGCTTATCTGAGCTGCTAATTAAGGGTGGGCAAAAGAAAACCCACACAACACCCTGGTATTTTTTGAGTTTGGCTATACTGAATCCCAATATTCGTGAATCCCAATACTAGTATGGTATTCGGATTCAAGAAATATTCGGGGATGTTGGATTTTTTCGGCTCCATTTTAGCTTATGGGGACTATTATAGTAAATGGTCCCCATGGCCTATAATAGAGAATTGTTCTGGGGTTATCTAGGAGCTCTTTTTCGAGGTAGATATTCTGGGGGGGGGGGAGAGGGTTATTTTTAGGAGAGACACCAGCAGCTATGATGCAGATTTGTTGCCTCTCCTAAAAAACTCTGCTGTTTGAAAAAGATTGGACCAAGGGGTCCAATTCTATGAGCTCCCAAAGAAGATCTCCCCATCCTCCATTGTTTCCAGGGGAGGAAAAGGCATTCAAATTTGAAAGGGAATGCAGTCCCTTTACAATTTAAATACATTTTGCAAGTTGCAGTGGCAGCTTGCAGTCCTTTTAAATGCCTTCTCCAAGTGAAGAGTTCGCTTTGAGGACTTACAAAGCCCTGAGAACCCATCAAATGCACTTCAACTGCGGCTCTCTGGCAGTCCTGGAAAAATATTTGGGGGATTTTTTGGGCTTGGTCATTTCAGCAACTTAAAAAAAAAATCTGGCTGAATTAATGCCCTCCAAATATTGATAAATTATTTTCCAAGTATTTTTTTCAGCTTGGATTAGCCAAATACAAACCTTTAGTGCTAATTCATTTGTATTTAAGTGCTACAAAAAACATAGCACATGTTTAGGATCAGCTACAATATGGACCCACAGCGATTTTTCATGCTCTGGGGACTGAACTGTATACCATGTCCTGGATCCAAATGGCTGTTAACAGAAGCAGTTCAAAGATGTGGATCCTCTCTAGCTCTCCCTTAGAAGGCCATCTCACCTGCTGACTCTTGGGGGTTCTCCTTGAATAATATGGCAGGACATTAAGACCTAAGGAATGACGGATGGGACATTTTTCTCCACTACTATTTGTTTTAATGAATTTTGTTAAGACACAACGAAGGCCAAAGGTATGGGAGGAAGGCAGAAGCCTCTTTGAAATAATAATAGATACATAGTTCTCTTGTTATAATTTTCTCAAAATTTAAGACTGGTGTTAAATGTCACAAAGATGAAGCTCAGAAGCATTTTTATTCCTGTGGAATTATATATTTGCTATCGTTTAAATCTTAAGCATCTAGGCCAGGGGTAATCAAACTGCGGCCCTCCAGATGTCCATGGACTGCAATTCCCAGGAGCCCCTGCCAGCGAATGCTGGCATGGGCTTCTGGGAATTGTAGTCCATGGACATCTGGAGGGCCGCAGTTTGACTACCCCTGATCTAGGCAGACCTTCCATGAAGAAAAATGAAACCGGAGCCCCATCTACTGGCTGCTGAGAAGATATCCACTTGCTGGAACTCCTAACCATGACTATACCGGTCTTTGACTGCTCAAAGCAATTAGTATGTGGTCCCCAAATTTCTTTGGCACTAATATATTCCTATTTAGTTTTGGGGCAATCCAGTATTATAAGTCCCCAGTTCTAATGAACAGTTGAAGATTACGGGATTTTTACAGTTTTAAATATTTCTCCATTAATCTGAAAAATCAACGTAAAACACACATAATATTTTAATGACAAAACGCACACCACTCACCTGCACAAGTTCATTTAAGACAACGGCATCAAAGCCTGAAAGATACTGCACGTAATATCTTTGCATAACTGGGCCATATTTCCGTACATGTGCTCTGAGCTCTTCCATGTAGAAAATCAGCTCTGCTATGTGCCTTTAGAATAACAACAATAAAAACCAAATGAGCCTCCATAATTAAAGAAGACAATAAAAGATACCATCCAAAATTGAAAGGGACTCTGAGTCACAAATAGGAGTAACTCAGTGGGCTTCACCATTCCTCCAATGGAAAACAAATCAAAAGAAATGAAACCACTAGGCCAGGGGTAGTAAACCTGTGGACCTCCAGATGTTCATGGACTACAATTCCCATGAGCCCCTGCCAGCAAACACTGGCAGGGACTCATGGGAATTGTAGTCCATGGACATCTGGAGGACCACAGGTTGACTACCCCTGCACTAGGCTGCATGCTTTGAGATCCAACAGCACATACTGACTGACTTTCACAGCAGAAAGGCAGGGAGGTTCAGTGGACAAATCTTAATCCAGACAAGAGAGAAGCAGTCTGAGTGGATATAGTTTGCTGACATAACCTGGGAATTGTTATTTGGATTGTGTTTAGAATCATAGAGTTGGAAGGGGCCACACAGAACATCTAGTCCAACCCCCTGCTCAACGCAGGATCAGCCCAAAGCATCCTAAAGCATCCAAGAAAAGTGTGTATCCAACCTTTGCTTGAAGACTGCCAGTGAGGGGGAGCTCACCACCTCCTTAGGCAGCCTATTCCACTGCTGAACTACTCTGACTGTGAACATTTTTTTCCTGATATCTAGCCTATATCGTTGTACTTGAAGTTTAAACCCATTACTGCGTGTTCTCTCCTCTGCATCCAACGGAAACAGCATCCTGCCCTCCTCCAAGTGACAACCTTTCAAATACTGTGTTAGTGATGATGATGTCATCCGTTCAGTCGTGTCCGACTCTCGGCAATTCTATAGGAAAGTCTTCACCATGCGCCATGCGACTGTGTTAGTACAGTGTTCAAAACAAATTGAATTGGCTACCTCAGCAGCTCTAATTCTGGGATCCATTCCAAACCTGCTTTTGACATATAAGGCCCTGGCAGCTGGAGGGTTCATTGAGAAATGCCTTTCTCCCTTACTTCTTTATCTGATTTGTATAACCGCCCCTCTCAGCACAGACGTTTCGGGGCGGTTTACAACAAAATATAATATACAATAGTCTGTAAAACCAATTAACATTAAAACCACGGTAGCTGCCAGGTTGTTGGATTAAACAGCTCCCTTCTGGGTCCAGGAGGGGAGAGTTATGGAGGAGAGCCCTAGAGGCACCGAAATTATGGGCATCCTTTGCTCTGGTTAAAGCAATGGATTTCTAGCAGGCATGTGGTGCTAATTCACTTGAGCTTTTACTGAGAACCTCTCTTTTACTAGGCCTTGCAAATCACTTATTGTTAATATCAATATTAGAATTGAAGAGTTGGAAGGAACCTCCAGGGTCATCTAGTCCAATCCCCTGCACAACGCAGGAACTCACAACTGCCTGCCTAACTAAAATGACCCCAATTTCATGCCCAAGTGATCCCCCCCCCCCACACACACACATACCAAAAATCTCCAGAAACTAGCCTGACCTGGAGGAAACTCATCTACCATCCTACAGTGGCGATCAGCAATTCCCTGGGTATGCAAGGAAGGGCCACAGGAGACAAACACTGGCACATCCCTTCTTGCCCACCCACTCACAATCTGACTAAATTCATAAAATCAGCATTTCTGTCAGATGACTATCTAGCCTCTGCTTAAAAACTTCCAAAGGAGAATCCACCACCTCCCGAGGAAGCCTGTTCTATTGAGGAACCTCTGTCAGGAACTTCTCCTGGATGTTTCGCCAAAAATTCTTTTGAATTAATTTCATCTCATTGGTTCTGGTCTGCCCTTCTGGGGCAACAGAAAACAACTCTGCTCCATCTTCTATATGACAACCCTTCAAAGTATTATTGGGCATTTCTCTATTAAGATGTTTGAAGAGTTACCATTTTCTCCACTGCGGCCCCAAGAGGAAGATATACATTTTTAAAAAGAGGAATCTACTAAAGAAATCAACCACACATAATACTGAGTAAAGCATTCATGGTACGACCTTGCCACTGTCCAGAAAAGCAGCGCATCACTCTCAGACAAAGCACATAAGCCTTCATAATATAATACTCAAATTAAAATTACTGTCAAACTATCCCAGACTGTGTGGCCTTGCATTTGCAAAACGTGCAAATGTTTTTAAGCAAATAGAGATAACACAAAATTTAGCTTGCAGCTGGATGAGAAGGAAACTTTCCTTTTTCCTAATCTTTTTTTGAAATGAGAACCAGCATGGTATAGTGGTTAAGAGCAGCAGCCTCTAATATGAAGAACTGGGTTTGATTCCCCACTCCTCCACAGGCAGACAGCTGGGTGACCTTGGGCTTCTCACAGTTCTCTCAGAGCTCTGTCAGCTTCACCTACTTCACAGGGTTGTGGGGAGAGGAAGGGAAGGCGATTGAAAGCTGGTCTGAGACTCCTTCAGGTAATGAAAAGCTGGGTATAAAAACCATCTTCTAATCTAATCCCAATCATGACATGCCATAAGCAGAGATCAGAAGCAGCATACTGCAGCAAGGAGTTTGGCCTACAGCGCGATGCAAGCAATCAGAACAAGGCAATGCTAGTGCCTTTTTTCTCTCTTGTTTCTTTTCCTTAGTAGGCATATAGGTAATATAATTGTTAGTATTGGAAATATAAAATGGGGCTTTCCCCCCTTATTTTTTTTATTGGTGTATTGTTATAGGGCCAAAGCTCATATTGACCTGTCAGGATGGCTCTTAGAATGGGTCAAGTATAAATGGTTTGTAGATGTATCTGTATTAAGGATAAGGAGAAATTATGAAATCCTTTTGTAATTTTTTTTCTTTGTACATCTTTAAGGCAAAGCCCTACTTTCCTCTCCCTTCATCAGGGTATTGATACAGGGCCAAAACACATACTGTTCTATAAGAAATGTTTAATGTTAAGCATCTAACTTAAACCTAGAAATATCTGCCAGGATAGCTCTTAGATTGTATCAAGCAGTTAACGTGAGGTCTACGATCTCTCAAGTAAGTTGATTAATAATAACTTTTCTTTTGTATATCTAAACAGGCCTTTTTTTAATGTAGTGGAAATGTGGATGGCTCTTAGACTCATGGCTCTTAGAGTTTTGGGCAAAAGTTTATATCACTGTGGAGTCAATGTGGGGTCGTATATTTTCAAATGATGATTATATTTTATTTACTGCTTTTTGTATCAATAACTCGTGTTGCATCCTATATTTCTATCTTTATGAAAATAAAAAAAAATCATTACAATAAAAAAAAAAGAACAAGGCAATGCTAGATATTAACGTACTTATCTATGAAATCATCTGCACTCTTCTTAGGCATATTGTCCGCATGTCGAAGAAGCCAAATAATTTCATCACGAGCAAAGGATAACGCCATAAATACAAAAAGTGCCTGGAGGGGGAAAAAACACACACACAAATGCAAGTTTTTTTCTGCTTCATATGTATTTTGATGTATATAGCAAAGGCAATTGAACTCCCCTCTATAAACAGACTGTGCACACAAACAAAAAGGAGAATGTATGAAATGAACTATTCTTCAGTTTATGCCATATATAAACTGAGGGCCCTGCAGGAGCTGGCTAGGTTTTGCAGGGCCTGTAAATTGGAGCTCTTCTGGCAGGCCTTTGGCTGAGGCTGGATGGGAAAAGGTGAAGGGAGATCTAGCCCCTCCCCTGGAATGCCATATGTCTGTGTGTGGGGGGGTAGGGGATGCGAAGAGAGGGTGGGAGGGGGATTTTAATTTCTTTTTCCCCCCTTTTTTTGTTTTATGTTATGTTTGGTTTGGTTTTATATTATGTTATTCTGCTGAGAACAGCGGAATATAAATGAGATAGACAAACAGATATTCACCTTGGGTCCTAACAACCCTGGCTGATCCGACAGGACAGTGGCAAGTTCTTTCAGCGCAGACCGTAAAAATTTGCGTCTTTCTCTGTGCATCGAACCACTGTTTCGAGAACAAGCATATTTTGATTAATCAACAATGTACCAAAAGCACAATTCAAATTGTGTGGATGGTGGGTCGTAATCCAAACTGGATGAGAAAAAAATACAAGCTTGGATCCCGATGATGATTTCCCCCAATGGAAGGCGTTTCCATTAACCGACTGGATTACTGCCCATTAGTGTCTCCTGCAGCAGACCTTCCATCCACCCCCTCCTACTATTTCTGAGTATCCCGTCCTGCAGGAGCATTTCAGGGAGATCAGTGGGCTACAGTGAGGGAAAGAAGGGAAATTTCATCCTGTTAATGGACGTGCCTTCCATTAGCAGAGATTACAGTAGAAATCCAAGCCAGTGTTTATACATCCAGATGGTCATTAACTGACATCAGCCCCAAAGACCCAGGATTAAGGCACTTCTAAATCCGTATTGTTTTTACACTGCTAGTGGAATGCTCAACGGATACCCCGAATCCTTGCAAAGTCAAATTCAAGTCTTAAACAAGCCAACTGTGTCTCTAAACTTTATTGGCGATTTCTTTCTAACCTTGGGTGAACAAGGTCGAAGCAGCCCGTGGCAAGACATGGAATTTCTTCTACAAGAAATCAAAAAATCACTTTCCATCTTTTTTTTAAAAACAAAAAAAATATTAATACTATCCAAGACCAGCACTGATCACATAGGATAGGACAAACTGGCATTCATTCATTCATTCATTCATTCATTCATTCATTCATTCATTCATTCATTCATTCATTCATTCATTCATTCATTCATTCATTCATTCATTCATTCATTCGATCAATTTCTATTCTGCCCTGTTTCGGATGACTCTGGGTGGATTACAACATGTTTAAAATTACATAAAAGACTAAAATACAATCTAAAACAAATATACATTAAAATTTCAAATAAATTACAAATCCTAGTCAGGGAGTGGGGAGGGCATGAGGCAATTCCCCCAGAGAACTGATTGGCGGATGCAAGTGCAGGCGGAGAGGTCTAAGAGATCGGACGTTAGCTCTTGTTGAGAACCTCAACCGTTCATGAGACCAAGCACAGAACTGGAGTTGGATTCATGGTACAAACCATAAATCTGTATATTCATGTGGGTCAGTGGAAGGCATGCGTGGATGGATATGGAGTTGCCAATTCCTCACATTCAATCTGCAGCCCGTCCCTCCAGAGTAGCATAATCAGAGGGTGGAGAAGCAGCAGGGCAAAGAAAAACTGGCAAACTCCCCTCACATCCATAAACAGAAGTGACTTTGGCATACAAAATGGGGTCAACTGGCTCCAAGTAGGAGCTTTCCCCATTATCGAGGCATTTATGTGTTTCTCCTGAATATTAAGATGTGCAATGGGCAGTGTCCTTCCATGAGCATACTTACGCATGTGACACAGCAGCCTCCTTGCACTCCCTTATGTCATTAATACGCTTGTTATAGCTGCAAGCGAAAAGAAAACATATGAATATGCTGGTGAAACAATCATCTTCCCTCTCCTACATATTCATGAGAACACAGAGAGAGATCAAGGCCCCTGCTGTATTTAAGTTCTCTATTTAAGTCAGGAAAAAATAATTTGGCATCCATTTCATCGCACGAGAACAACCCAAATATACTGTTGCCAAGAGATTAATTTTGAGGTAGCTTTACCATACAGGGATCCACCTCCGGATATCAGGTATACTTTGCGCCAAGGGTGGCCAAACTGTGGCTCTCCGGATGACAATGGACTACAATTCCCATGAGCCCCTGCCAGTATGTTGGAATCCAAGAATGAACTGGCAGGAGCTCATGGGAACTGTAGTCCATGGACACCTGGAAAGTCAGAGTTTGGACACCCCTGCTCTACACAGAAGTGAAAAATCAATTCCTTTCCCCATTTGTCCAAGGTTACTGTACATCATGGCCGAGATCCAAAACACTCTTTTATGCATGCACAAGAAGCTGGGGGGACACAGCCAGAGTTTTGATTAACTTTTTCCCTTGAACATCTCTCCCATTTCACAAAGGGTTGGTTTTGATTCCAAAGAGCAGCTGCCAAGCATGAGAGCTTTCAAGCTAACCAGTAAGACCCATGTTTATTTGGCAGGAAGATGAGCCTGAATATGAGACGACTCCCCTCAAAAAAAGAAAAGGCTATACATAGAAAAGAGGTAAAGCAGCCAGCCAGAGGTGTCCTTCTGAAGCTAATCTCTATCTTTTGCTTATATATTCCTACTGTTATGATGGTCCTTAGTCTTCCTTAGTCTGAGGAAGAGGGCCTGCCCTCGAAAGCTCACGCCTTGGATAAATCTTTGTTGGTCTTAAAGGTGCCACTGGACTCTGATTTTATTGTGCTACTTCAGACCAACATGGCTATTCATTGGACACTGTCTTTCCAAACATTCTCAAGCTTGCAATGTCTCCATTCTCACCGCAACTGTGACAGCCTCTGACACTGCCTCTGCACCCTTTCTACCAGAAACAGGAAGGAAGAGAGGGCAACCCAGCTCAGCTACATGGGCAGTAGGCATGAGCACACACACAAAAATTGTACTGTTTCAAATTTGGACCAAAATTATTCAAGCTGAATCAAAGTTGCACAAAAATCCTTTCACTTTTTTGGATAAGGCCGATTCCAAAAAGGTTTGGGGGTTTTTTGTATGCATGCTCCTCCCCCCTTCCCAGGCAGCAGAGAGCGTACCCGCTGAGAAAGGGGGGGGAGCAAGTGTCTGCCAAAACAACCGCCTCCCTCCCATAACATACCCACCAAGGTTTTGTTTTGAGTAAATGTGGCAATTCCTTTGATAGAATGGAGTAAGGTATTGTTCTATGTGATACAAGAATGTTGCACCTTTCTTTCAATACAACTGAATTAAGTTACATCTCAACTGAAAACTATTCTAAACACACAAAGATCAAACGAGACCCCTCTAAAGCATGTTGTAAACTGGAGTCAAGGTACCAGCCTCAAAAACAGAGTACTTCTTCATTTACTATTCCCCTCTCATGTATGGCTGTCCCCCTGGCCCCCATGGACTCATTTTCATCACTGCCAAACTATAGAAGAAGAAGAAGAAGAAGAAGAAGAAGAAGAAGAAGAAGAAGAAGAAGAAGAAGAAGAAGAAGAAGAAGAGTTGGTTCTTATATGCCGCTTTTCCCTACCCGAAGGAGGCTCAAAGCAGCTTACAGTCACCTTCCCATTCCTCTCCCCACAACAGACACCCTGTGGGGTGGCTGAGGCTGAGAGAGCCCTGATATCACTGCTGGGTCAGAACAGTTTTATCAGTGCCGTGGCGAGCTCAAGGTCACGCAGCTGGTTACATGTGGGGGAGTGCAGAATCGAACCAGGCATGCCAGATTAGAAGTCCGCACTCCTAACCACTACACCAAACTGGCTCTCTATAGGTAACTCTTGGAAAAACAGAAGACAGTTGCTATGTCATAAAATGCAGGGTGCACGTAATCTTACTGGTTCCACCCCAGAAATTAATTCTGGAAGGAATATCAAGACATGGTGGCTTTTATTCCATTAACCCACTCATCGCATCATATACAGATTAAAGACTGATGAACTAAAATGATTTATTTCATTATAGGAAACATCGTACCCTCGTATGTTTACAAACAGGTCTTCTGCAGCTTTGTGAATATGGAAAACTTCATCTCGGAACAGAGCAAGGCAAGAGCTGCTTTGAAGGGCAAGCTTCCAGAGAGTCAAGGCCGTCGCATCGCTGTTCAGGATCCCATGGCACAAAATAAACCCAACTTTGAAAAGAGGAGAGGGGGATGGAATGACACAAAATTACGTCAAGCGATGATTAATATTCTTAGAATGAACATTAAAAAGTGAAGTAATACTTTGTTTTCTACAAAGTTGCCAGTTTGGGTCCAAGACAAACATAACAATAAAATACATAACATAAAACAGAGATGTACTACAACCAACATATGAAACCCCAGCCTGGCTGCTAGGAGTAAAACGACTGTCTTGACCAGTGTTTGTTTGGGTTTTCTTTAAAAATGCCAATACAAATGCACTGATTTCCACTAATCCTACCCTCAGGACTGGGAGAGCCTCCCTCCTCCAAAAGGTGCCGGTTCTTTTCTGCAAGTACCATCGCAGAAAAAGCCCTGGTTGTCTTAACTCATCTGGACAGCTTAAAATAATCTTTTAAATTATCCTTATCCATTGTTGTTCCTCTAGATATTTGTGAAATAGCCTAGCGGGTGGGATGTGTATGGCTGTCCAAGTTGGAATAGAGCCAATCAGGGTGCAGCCAGCTTTGCCCTGCCCCTGCAACTCCTGTCCTCCGTCCCTGGACTCTAGCCTCTTTGCTCTCAGATGCCTCAGTGCCTGGAGCCAGCAGCAGGTAAGGGGAGAGAGCCCTGGGCAAAGGGTCATGGTTGAAGGCTTGCTAACAAGGGCCTCTTGACCTGCTAAGCTGGGCCTGCTGACGAGGGCTTCCCGGCCTGCTGACTGCCTGCTAAGGAGCTCTGTCCCGGCCCTGCTAGCGAGCTGCCCAGCCCCCGCCCACCCCACTTGATCTGGTTGCAAGCTGCAGCCCAAAGCCACCTTAAGCTGCCTGGCCAGGGGCCAGGGGAGGGGACCCATTCAAGGCCTGTTCTTAGAAACAGGCTTTGAAGCTAGTTCATTAATAAATAAATGTAAATGCATAGCACCCCGCGTCATGGTGATTGTAGTCCATGGGCATTTGGAGAGTCACAGTTTGCTCCACCCTCTCGACATAGTGAAATGGTAATGCAAACCCCTATAAAAATTGATCTCCAGTACAACAGGAATGCATTTTTTTCTGTCTCTCTTATTTTAAATGAGGGGTTCAAGAAATCTCAAATTCTTGTAATAACCAATACACTTATAACTGGAGACAGTTTTGGCATGGAAGTGGGCTAAAAAAATTAAAACTTAACCACAACAAGACCAAAATGCTTGGTGGGTGGAAGGTCTGACCCAGAATTTAACGCAGGAGTGACAAACTATGGCTGTCCAGATGCCCACGGACTACAATTCCTATGAGCTCTAGTCAGCATGGGGATGGGAATTTTGACATCTGTACTGACCCTAAAAGGGCACATCATGTATGGAAAGGAACTGCAAACACTTAAGTAGATTTAACTTACAGATGATCCATTTCTCCATTGTATCCAGAGAGAGGTATTCACATGGCATCTGTTTGGAAAAACAAGTGGTTATAATAAAATGACCCATCGCAATATATGAGCTCCAGATACAATTCCTTACACAAAACCGATCTCTGTATAATGGCTTGTTAGTATCAGGATATTAAGAGAAGCACATAATTTTAAGAGCAAAGGAAATGCAGATGCTTAAGGGCTACAGAAGAGCTTGAAGAATATCTTTCAGACTGACAGGGTGAACAGAAAGTATTCCCAGCTCAGGACATGCAAGATCTGAGGACTCTGGCTTTGTAATTACCTTTCCCAAATTGCCCTCTTATGGAATGTAAAGCAAACTGGCCTCTACAATTAATCACTGCAGTTCCCTTTGCAGAAGGATGGTTCTTCTAGAACAGACTTTTTCAACCTTCTGATCGTGGAGGATCCCTTGGCTTCGAGGAGCCCTGGAAGCAATATCACCTAATCACACCTCCCTGCCATGCCCCTCATGCCCCTGGAACTGACATCACTGCCCGCTTTAACAGACAGGCTCAAGGAAGACAAGGCGAGGAGATAGGAGACAGTTTAAGGTGAAAGAAGGTGTGCAGGCTCCGCCCCCTCCCAGGCACAGAAACCGCAAGATAACTTATGCGCAAGAGAGGGGGAGGAGGTGTAATGGAAGCAGCTGGTTCTCTAGCTTGTGGGTGGGTCTATAAAGGCAGAAGGGCAAAGGCCACAGAACCCCAGGGGTCCACGGACTCGTGGTTGGGAATCCTGTTCTAGAATCTTTGGCTTCTCTAGCTTCTAAATCCTCTGGCTTCTCTGGCTTCTAAATCCTCAAATGCTCACATGGATGATGCTATAATCAACTGGCCTCCAGCTAACAGTACATTTTTAATAGAAGATTATTTTTTCTTGAGGGGGGAACCCTTCCCTCTGTCAAAAATATTTAAATACAAAGACATTTAACATTGGAATGTAAAATGGAATGCATTTTCAATATCTGAACAAGGAAGATATCTGGATTTAGACATTTGAGTTTTGAAACAATAGAGAACCATTTCCCATAATTACTACTCCGAGTCTAATAATTTTTTAAATTTGGAAACTATGATACAAAGGTAACTTTTCTGCTTTCACCGTCACACGGATGCCTCTAATGACCTCACCCACCCCCACCCAAAGCAGCTCCTGAAGGTATGATACAAAGATAACTTTTCTGCTTTCACCGTCACACTGATGCCTCTAATGTCCACCCCCCCCCCCCAAGCAGCTCCTGAACGTCAGGGCAGACTAAGGAACTGCATGAGATGTGGCCAGGAAGGTCAAAGGGGGCAGAGTTTCAAAAATCAGAGATACCATACTCCACATGCACACTCAAACTGCAGCAGGAAGAAGATCGACCATGCAAACAAAATCCACTTGCACATCACTGGATCCAAGCCCTCAATTCCAAAATTCTTTAGTTGGCAGTTTAAGATCGACTAAGCTAATGTGATAAAATCCTATTTTAACAGGTCAACTTGTGTGAGGGAATAAGTCAAGGGAAAACAGAGGCATGCATGATGTGTTAAATTACACGCTGTTGCAAATTCCATCCTGCAGGGATGTAATCACAAAAATACAGCAACACAACTTTTAAAAACACACACACACACACACACACGGTTTCATGTTACATGCCCACACCCTCAGCATGACAAACAAGCCTGAGAAATAAACACTTGACGCTTTCCCCTTAATACTGTGATGGAAACATACTGTGTCCGACTGTGCGGGATTAAGCATTGTGCTGGGGGCGCTGATGAGGCTCAAAAGCTGTGCATTTCTCCACTGGTCAGCGGAGAGGTTTCGTCGGGGATAGACCATCTGGAGCGAGATTAGGGCATCGGAAAGGGCCTAGGAGACAAGCAACCCGGTGATAAATACACAAGTAGCATTCTCAAACCATTCAACACAGCAAATGCTATTTTGGGATTCACTAATCACAATAGTCAGGAGAATTTCATAGCGAGTCTGACTACAATCAAGCACCTACCTTTTCCCAGGTTGCCGAAACAAACCAGAGCGTGAGCATATATTGTTGTTGTTGTTGTTGTTATTTATTATTATTATTATTAAACTTTTATACCGCCATTCCCTTAGACTCACGGCGGTTTACAAGATACAATTACAATAAAACCCATAGTTAAAACCATTAAAACCAATCTGTACTATCAATGTTGGGCAACAGGCGAGCACTAACTAACCCCACTAACCCCCCCCCCCAAACCGCCCCACGTTAGCCAAGGGACATGAGGTTGCTAATATGGGAGAGAGGCAATTGGATCACTCAGATGAACCCAGGGAGCCCAGATCCTTGTTGGGACCGCCCGCCCTGGCCTCAACCAAATGCCTGGCGGAAGAGCTCCGTCTTGCAGGCCCTGCGGAAAGCTGTTAACTCCGTCAGGGCCCTTAGCTCTTCCGGGAGCTCATTCCACCAGGTTGGGGCCAGGGCCAAAAAAATCCCTGGCCCGGGTCAAGGCCAGGCGAACATCCCGACTCAGCACTGCATGTGGCAACAATGCCGCATGCACGTGGGTACCCACGCATCAAAAGAAACAAACACCCATCTTCACTCCACATGCAGAGCGCCATCATCTTCTTGCAGACACCTACATCTCCGGAAACTGGCAACAGCCAGAGCCACGGCTGCCCCACTAGGCAGATTTTCCATTCACTATGAGACTGTGGCTTCCCCAACAACAGCTTCTCATGAATTATTTATTTATTTATAGTGCCCTTTCTCGCAGGGACTCAAGGTGTCAATATGCCTTGAGTCAGAAAAACAGTGCATTAAGATTTGTACCCAAACAGAAAGAACTGAAGTATAACTTTAAGAATTAGCATAACACATTTAGTGATGTAAAAGATTACATAATATGATCCTACTTACAGTAAGTTATATATAACAGTATAGACCACAGTCCAAGCAAGTTTGTGGAGCATTTTCTATAATGCAACCTTATCACCTGTGCAGAAAAGGATTATTTGGGGGAAGGGAAAGATCCATCTTCACCACGGCCCTTGTATTTGCGGGCTTGTAAGATCCAACCCAGGGGCATTTAGAAAAAGGCAAAGAAGTGCCAGCAAAATGTAAAGAGGGTACAGAGTTGAAACAGAGAGACCTCGGTTCAAAACCACTCTACGTATGTCTGTACGAGAAATTCTTCCAAGGTTCAGGTATAGATGTGTATGAACAGGATTAGGGATGGGTACAAACAACCAAGTATGGGCAGACCCACCAAGCCTTTAAACCATTTCAGCAGTCCACTTTGCTCCCCCCTGCCCTTTCAAAGCTGAAGGATGTGTGTGCATAATGGACAATTTAAAGGAGGGAATGAAATAGACAGTTTAAAGGGCTGCCATGGACAGTTTAACGAGGGGAGCAAAATGGACAGTTTAAATGGCACACAGCCATTTAAACCTGACAGCTGACAGGCAGACTACCTTGCTCAACTGATTAAATGACCAAACCCCTTGAACTGAAACAAACAAAAAGGCCAGGAAATGTTTGGGGAAGTACCTCCCTCGAGCTGGCCAAATTCATCATGAATTTTGACCCGTGAACCAGTTTGCGCCCATCGCTAAATAGGACATTAACGACACATCTCAAGTGTTAATATGATAAGAGAATTACTGCAAAGCCCTATGCATAAAATGGCTAATATGAAGAGGCATCTGCAATTTTTTAAAAAAAACATCTAGACGACCTGCTCTATCCACTGGAATACAACAGGGTTAGCTTGCACATATAACAACACTTGGCAATCTTTTTTTGGGGGGTGGGGTGGACCTGGCTTAGTACAAAAAGAAGTCGCAATAATTCCAAATTTCCCAAGTACTGCCATAAATATGGCTTGGGAACCTTTGATCAGTGAAGGTTAAAATGCTGCTCTGGAGAGATGTTGACCACTGCCTTTATTTTGGGGGAAGAATACAGCATTACTTTATGAGAAACATCGAGAGTACTATTAGACTGAAAACTCAAAACCTCTGCCAAGAAGGGAAAGGAGGGGAAACACTGCCTTTTCACACAAATGTGCTCACTGAACAATTAAAATTCTGTTAAATCCTCACAAGAATGGCAGTGGGAGGAAATGGAATATGAGCTGCTCAGCCTGTACTCAACAAAATGAAAAAAAAAGCTTCACACTTACTTTACTGTGAGGTACAAATTCTTCCATCATCTTCTTCAAAGGATTCTCATAATCCACAATCATCTGGCCAAGGCGTGGATATTCCCTGTCACTAAAGACAGCAAGAAATTTGATGAAAGGAAGGGATTATGAAACATGCTTCCAATCCCAAAATGGCTACCTCCACATAGTGCATTTTTACCTTGCTCCGTGCGTCATTTCATGCGCGTAGTTGTACAATCCTATGATTGCCTTCCGTTCTTCAATCCGAGACAGTAATATCATTAGTGTTGTGTAGGTTATAATTAAATCTAGGTAGTTCTTTGTTAAATCAAAGTTTACAGTCTAGAAATACAAAACAAAACAGGTTTTGTACTTTAGTGTTACCCACAGCATGATTCCCGAGATTTCAACCGAAGGATGAAATGAATACTATGCAACTGTTCTGAGAGCTCATTTGGATGACTTTGGGCCGGCTATACGCACTCAGCCTAACCTACTTCACAGGATTGTTGTGAAGATAAAAATGGCGGAGAATTACATAAGCCATTTTGGGTCTCCCTTAGAAGGTAGAGTATCAATGAAATCAGTACACAAATAAATCATCAATTTCAAATTCTCATTTTTTATACATCTGTCCTGAATAAGTGAACAGAGAGCACTGACACATTTGAAATACCTGGAAGCATGTTTAATAGTCTTCATATATTAATCATACTTGCTGTACTGCATTCTGAGGGACTAACAAATAATCTTTTGGGGACACTTCCAAGTATTACCAATTTAGATTTGGGACTAGTGAAGAGACCTGATCCAGGAGTCTTAGTTGACCATTCACTGTACGTTGAACATGAGTTGGCGGTGTAACCCAGTATGTAAAAAGGCAAATGCAGTTTGGGGCTGCATCAAAAGAAAGCATTGTGTCCAGATCACACAAAGTGATAGGATCAATTTACTCTGCTCTGGTTAGATTTTATTAGGACTGCTGTGCTCAGTCTTAGGCACCACAAATTAAGGAGGATGTTGCTAGGCCAGAACCTGCCCAGAAGAGGACAAAGATGGTGAGGAGTCTGGGAACCAAGTATTATGAAAAATGGTTGAAGGAGCTGGAAAGAAGACAACTGAGAGGCGAACTATAGCCATCTTCACGTATTTGAAGGACTGTTATACAGAGGATGGAGTGGGAGTGTTGTCCAAGAGGGTTGGACCAAAACCAATGAGTTGGAATTAAATCAGAAGAGTTTTCAGCTAATCTTCAGAAGAACTTCCTGAAAGTGAGAGTGGTTCCTCAGTGGAACAGGCCTCCTTGGGAGGTGGTGGGCTCTCCTTCTTTGGAGGTTCTTAAACAGAGGCTGGATGGCCATCTCACAGCAATGGTGATTCTATAACTCACTATGAATTTAGGCAGATAATGAAAGGGAGGGCAAGTAGAGATGAACCAGTTCTTGGTTCTTGTGGCCCTGTCTTATAGACCCAGAGTAATGCCCATCAGCACATTTGAGGCAAGAATGAATTTCCTTCCAAGCTTTGCTCAGGGATCCTGGAGTTTTTTGTCTTCCTCTGGAAATAGATTAACTAGGGGTTACTAGGGGTGGAGGTAGCAGAGAATTTCCTGCATTGTGCAGGGGGTTGGACTAGATTACCATCGGGGTATCTTCCAGCTCTATGTTTGTTTGTTGCTAACTATAATTACTACACAGGATTACGTGTTTCCTCCCCCAAACAAATCCCCCTTCCTGTCCAAATCATAATCATAATTAAAGACTCCTACAACCGCATTAACAGATGTTAAAGGCTAACGAGGATTCCTAATCACCTTCAAAACTTGAATAGAAATTCTAGTGAACCAAGAGACCAAATTGACATTTATTGCAAATGCACATCTTACAGACAGAAATAGGAGGGAAGAAATTGCTGGGTCAGGGAGAGATGCAACTTTGCCTACCCTCACTCTCTTAACTAGAATTTAAGTCTTATGTCTGTTTTAACATAACACAATGGCAACGCTAAATCTGAAAGAACCCACTTTTTTAGTGTACTTAAGAGCTGCTTTTGCATTTCCTTTCTAGAACAATCCTATGCAGAGGTACTCCCATCTAAACCCGCCAAAATGTGAGTTTAGACTAAAGTTACTCTGCATAGGATTGCAGGATTAATCATTCAACAGAATCTTCAGACTTACAATATCAAAGAAGACTTGGCAAACATCGATAGTGTTCAGCAGCTCACAGACATGGTCCTTTGAAATAAAGAGATAAATTGAAAAATCAAATTGCTTGCTAAAATCTTCATCTCAAAATGCTTTATGAAATTTTAAATTTTATCGGCCAGCAAAAATTTGCAGAAATGTATGGGTTTGCACTAGGATTAACAGGGTTGCCACTAAATCTTCAATTTCCATTTCTCTGACTTTATTTTTATTTGCCTCACTAGCATTCAAAAATAAGCCCAACCTTAAAAACTCACAGGTTATATTACATTAAACAGAAATTTTTTTTATTGAACAGTTTAAACCTACGTAAGTATTGAGATGCAAAAACATTTGTCAATGTAAGAGCTCCAATGTGAAGCAAAAAAGGTGTACTATAAATAAATAATAAAAATAACAAGGTAAACACTGATTGTTAACTGAATACATCTGCTTTGAAGCTGCACTAAAAATTACACAACGATTATGTTTCATCCTTGAACATCATTTCTGAACATTAACAGATGATTTAATGCTTGTTTTAAAACTACACCAAAAATTATATAAAATATAAATTTCAATTATATAAATATAATAAATAAATAAATTAAATAAATAAATGAATAGTTCTTAACATGGTCTAACTGAAGCCACAATTTGAAATGTAGTCATGAATCTGCAATTAAAAATCAAGGCAGAAATTAGAATGCAAATATTATTTTAGAAAAGATTAAAGAACAGTATACAGCAGGCTTTCTCAGCCAGAGTTTTGTGAAACTTGGAGTTTCTTGACAGCCCTGGAAGGGTTTCCTGAATGGACGGGAGTGAATTAATCTTTTATATATATTTAAATATATTAAACATTTATCGGGTGATATGACCATATATGGTTATGTAAAAAAATTAAAAACCCTCCCCAAATGGCTGGGGCTGGAACCTTCTGGCAAGGAAGTGGCAACAAAGAAGATGGAGTTTGAATGTTTGTAGACCATTTCTTGCAATTTAGCAGAAGCAGACAAGCTCGTCATAGAATCATAGAATCATAGAGTTGGAAGGGGCCATACAGGCCATCTAGTCCAACCCCCTGCTCAACGCAGGATCAGCCCAAAGCATCCTAAAGCAGTGGTCCCCAACCTTTTTTTGGCTGGAGACCGGCAGGGTGATGGCCACGCCTGCGCAGCGCGCAAGCGTGGCCGGGCCGCACATGCACACATACGTGCTGCGCGGCCGAAATCGTGCATGCGCGGCACTTTCGCGTGGCGTGGCCCTTATTCCCTTTCCCCCCCTCCCGCAGTAAGAAGCTTCCCGGGCCGCAAGCTTGCGGCCTGGGAAGTTTTTTACTGCGGGGGGGGGGAGAGGGAACCGCGGCCCGGCGCCCTGGCCTTCGCGGCTCGGCACCGGGCTGCGGACCGCAGGTTGGGGACAACTCTCCTAAAGCATCCAAGAAAAGTGTGTATCCAACCTTTGCTTGAAGAGTGCCACTGAGCAGCCTTTGCTTGAAGACTGCCACTGAGCATCAGCAAGCTTTATGTTTGGGAGGGGGCAGGGGAGGGGGAGCCAGAGCGTGTTCTCTGAAAATTTCAGGAGCAGACAACCCCATTTGCAAACTATACTTTGTGGAAACAGAAGCTTGGATGCTCACCGTGAGGGTCCCTTCTGCTCTGAGGTTACAAGGATATCATGGGTGATTTTCACCAGCTACTCAAGAGAGGCAGGACTACACTCTTCCACTTCCTATCTCCCCAGTGGGAATCACTCTGGCTCAGTTTGGTCACTTTATTGGCTAATGAGCCCAGGAACAGGAAGAAATAGAACAGAGAAAAGAACCAGAACAGTTACCATTAGAAGCATAACAGATGATAACCAGAGAAGAGATATGAGTGGGGTTAAAGAATGATTAGAGCCACACAGCCTCTGCTTGGATTGGGAAGGGCCCAGTTGCGACCCCCAGTGACTTTGCTGTCTGCTTATTTTTCTTCATTAGGGACAGTGACCCCCAGTGACTTTGCTGTCTGCTTATTTTTCTTCATTAGGGACAGTGCCTCACGAGTCCTTGTTGAGAAAAGCATCAAACCCTCAAAAGGCAAGTCCTCGATCTTATGCTTGGTTTCTACAGGCAACATAGACTGAGTACAAACAAACTTGCCATGGCCCATGCCACAGATTCCACTGAATTTTGACCAGCATTGATCTGCTGCTTGGAGAATTTGCTGGCCTCAGTATGAAGGTCCTTCGCAAAAGGTCACTTATCTTTGACCAGAAGATCCAGGAATGGCAACAGCCTCTTCCACAAGAAAAGCTGGTAGCCAGCCATGATGGTATCATAGTTGGGAATCTCAAAGCCTAATACAGAGGAAGAATATAATTTTTTTCCCAGGACAACCAGCTTTCTTCCTTCTCTATCAGTAGGAACAGAATTGTAAGTCTGATGGCCTTTAAGCTGCATTTCCTCTGTTAGCAGAGAAGATAGTGAAGGGTGCATTGTTAAATGCTTAAAGAGCTCCTTCATGATTCTATAGAAATGTTCCACTCTTCTACACGAGTTAGATGGTTGGTTAGGTAGATGGTTTATGCCACAGTTCCTGTGTAATGTCTTCAATCCCCTCTAAATATAGGAAATAATGCCCAGTGACTCAGGAAAGGCAATAATGTCTGGTGACTCAAAATAATTTATCCTTTGGTTTGTGTTCAGATGTAACAACTTCTATTTCAGGGGACTGGGCCATATGGATCATCTGTTTCCCATACATACTTTTGTAGGAGATCTTTTCATCTGGTCTAAGAATGTGTCAGAACCGTCAGAATCAATAGCTGTGTCTTCTCTCCTCAGAGCAGATACAGGAGAGCAAGGTCTACAGGGCACCATTGCTGAAGGTGGATAAGAGGGAGCCCAATGAGACTAGGGTTATAAATTACCTCCCCATCCAAGATTGAAAGGGAAGGGAATTTTGAACACTGTTGAGGCACATATTTGCATTTGTCCTTGGTCATTCTTAACTGGTGGATTAGGAGGCATTATGATCTGGTGGAGAACACGGCCTGGATTGGATCCATTATGACCTGGATCTGAGAGTCAAAGTTAACTCTATAGATTCCGAGGATGTTATATCACCCTGGTTCGTGAAGACTAACAACAAACTAAAGTCTATAGGCCTGTCTATTGAGCTTTTAGAAAACCCTGAAGAGAACCAAGCTTACAATACCATCAGGCAACAAATTCTGGATATTGACTATCAGAACACTATTGCTGGAGCACGCAGAACATGCTCTCCCATCTTTTTTTTAATCTATCCCCCAGCAAGAGGGATCCCGGAGTACTTTACATCTTTAAAATCGCCTTCCATGAAGCGATTTTTTATGCTAGCAAGGTTGAACCTTGCAGTGCCCAAAGGTTGGTACACTGCAATCCAATATGCCAACGGACTCTGCCCATGTACTGCAAAGAAACCCGAGTCAGTGGAAAACGTTCTCCTCTTTTGTGAGCAACATAACCATCTCAGAGAACGGTTCATAACTCCTCTCGTGGGGGCGAGCAAGATTCACAGTCCTGCAACAATAGAGCACTTTCTCTTATCAGATCATAACTGAAGGCATTGCAAAATTCCTTCACAGGATTTTCTCCAAGTGATCTGGGATCTGAACCACCTTGTCTTTTATATAGATGTTTTATTATGATTATGCAAATAAAGGTATTTGATTTGATTTGATTATGAGGATGTGACAATGGATAAATTTTCATGGCTAATTTGGATGATGGATCCAATGCTTTGAGGATTTCCCCCCACAATGCTGCTTTAAGTTTTGATGCCCTTTCCCCTGAGCTTTAGGGGTGAAGAACTGGTAAGCCTTACAAGAAGGGATGTTGTACCCATCACCCAACAGAAGAAGAAGAAGAAGAAGAAGAAGAAGAAGAAGAAGAAGAGTTGGTTCTTATATGCCGCTTTTCCCTACCCGAATGAGGCTCAAAGCGGCTTACAGTCGCCTTCCCATTCCTCTCCCCACAACAGACACCCTGTGGGGTGGGTGAGGCTGAGAGAGCCTCACCCACCGATATCACTGCTCGGTCAGAACAGTTTTAACAGTGCCGTGGCGAGCCCAAGGTCACCCAGCTGGTTGCATGTGGGGGAGCGCAGAATCGAACCCGGCATGCCAGATTAGAAGTCCGCACTCCTAACCACTACACCAAACTGGCTCTCTCTTGAGTAGCTGGTGAAGGATCATGTTCATCAGTTTGGATCATCTTCGCCCCACAAGAGGTGCATTGATTTTTAAAGAGTTTTCTGCACCATTACAACTCAGAGACCAAGACAACTCCAAAACACCTAGACTCCTTTGGGCTAGACTTAGTGAGGGAGCTCTCTTTACAAGACATAAAAGGAAGGGGGAGGGGGTCTCCCATTTTCACAGGTAAATTCATCTATTTTATGTCCATTGAGAGCCTTTGAAGCTCGCTGCTAGGCCACTGTCTTCTACATTCCTCCACAAAAGAGGGGGAGAGGAAAAAACTGCAGACAAAAGAAGCAGCAGAGGGAAGGTGTGAAACAAGGCATAAAAAGAAAGGGGAACAGTTTGGAGAGGTCAGGAAACTCTCCTTCAGATACAAAATCGCTCTTGGAAAAAAGCAAATAAAAAAGAGCTAAGAGCTGTGCTCGAAAGCTGCTCTCCCTAACCAGGAAGGAAGCAAACTGGGTTGGGGTGACTCCCGCCCAGGAGAAAGGAAGTTGAAGAGTTTAGTCCTGCCTCCCTGAGCAATTTCTGGGAATCATCCATTCCAAGATGCCCTCCTCTTCACAGAGAGAAGTACTGCGAGTCCCCTGCTGGGATGGGAGTTAGCAAGATCACAAAGAGAGCTATAAGAGAGAAAAGCTCAGAAGAAAAGGTAAGCATGAAGTAGAAGATAAAAATTTAGAGGAAAAGGATTTTCAGTTTAAGTTGGAAGTCTGCTAAGATGAAAAATTTACACTGTTTTCCCTACCGAGGCAGGAAACAAGCTGAGGACTAGATGACTTTCACCAAAGTAAACAGGAAGAAAATTGTTTCTGCCTCCCTTACAGAGTGATGGAAATCACACACTAAGATGTCCTCCACCTCAGAGGGAGAAGTGGTTTGTTCTCTGTGAAATCCAAGAGTCACAAATTCATTTGCAAGCTTGGAATTGTAATTTAGCAGAGACAAAAGCTCCATCACTTATTATTCCCGTCCCCACCTATTATTCCTGTCCCACCCTTAACACATGAAGTTGTGTGCTGTTCACATTTGGTGTGCAAGTCTAGAAAATTGCCAGTTAACACATGCGTAATACTTAACTTTAAAAACCTTGCATGTTAGACCTTGTAAGTAAGGAAAATTTAGAACTTATAGAAATGCTCTATTCCAGATTTGTAGGTTATATGTAATTGTGTAACTGCCCTGTGCTGCAGCTAGCTGGTGTCCTCAATAAGTCCCAGACTGAGTCAAATTGACTCAGAATCCCACCCTCTTTGAGCCCCAAAATGCTTCCTATAAGTCCTATTTTTGTCCATTAGTTCAGTGGCACACATTTTACCACACAGTTTCTGCCAACTGTTAAGGGTACAGACTTAAACCTCTGATACTTCAGTGCAAAGTCTGAAGTCTATTTTACATGGACATAAAACAGTACTATTGGCTTCATGCTGAGATCCTCAAAGGGCCTCTAAGAAACGAGCTTACGAAATGCTCAATGAACTGGAAATTACTGCTTTCTTGAATGTCATGGAAAACATGCTTGCTATTTTTCTTTTGTTGATTATTTTTGTTGCCTTCTTTATAGAAAATGAATGTCTAATGTTCCTTTAGTGACAGAAATTCTGTAATTGCCTTGGTGTAGAACAAAAATATCGATGCTAAACAGTACGCTATAAAAGAGCCTAACCTGTTCCAAAAAAAAAAATTAACATTTTAATTTCTGATTTCTAAAACAATCTTAAATTTATTGCTTCAAGTAGTATTATGACATGATTGGAAGAAACAATGCACAATTTGTTGGCCTATCAGAATATTCCTACGTTCAAATCCACTGAACCTAATTCCTATTTGTTTGAATTCAAAAAAAATTGCAAGAAGCCAGTTAGCTTCTCTACTGCTATCTCATAAAAGTTCATTTCATTCTGTTTTACTGTTAACAATCATCAGTCAACAAAGCATTTTCATATGGAGTATGTCTGTATGGTTCCATTCCATTTGTTTTCTGCCATTTCTCTACCCCAAAACATTACAAAGACAGATAGTCCTCTTGCAGCAACATTTCAAAAGTATTCCTTACAAAAGTGCACCTTAATCATATTTTCTTAACTTTTGACCTATTCCCCTGACCAATATCCAATTCCCTAATTTTCCTTAACTTTCCAGAAAGTGGCAACCCTGATAAACCGTTTGAGTGCAGAAAGCAGCCAGTTTTGAAGGAGACACCACTCAAGCTGCACGGCTTTTCATTTCATGCACTGATTGACACTGGATGGGAACTCCTTGTGACGTCCCATCCTCCTCTGTCCTTGGGGAGGTTCCTTACCTTAAATTCCATAACATCAACAAACGTGAAGTAATATAAAGCCAGATTCTTCAGAATCTCTGATTTTTCTTTCTGCAGTTGAGCAAGCTGTTGCTGTAAATGAAACACACACACATATACTAACACAGCTCTTAGAAGCAAATGTGTTGAATTTTAAAAGGCAATGTTATCTTACTTGCAAGCAGCTGGCAAATCTGGTTTTCCATACGTCTTACTATGATCAAATGCTTACTACAAGGTACTCCCCGTGGTTGTTGTTTTTTTTAAATGGGACAAATTCCCTCCCAGTAGAACCCAAGAAGTCCTGCTTGCTTCCTACGACAGGTGCAAGCACTAAACAGAAGGTTGGCACCCTCTATGTCAGGGGTAGTCAAACTGCGGCCCTCCAGATGTCCATGGACTACAATTCCCAGGAGCCCCTGCCAGTGAATGCTGGCAGGGGCTCCTGGGAATTGTAGTCCATGGATATCTGGAGGGCCGCAGTTTGACTACCCCTGCTCTGTCTTCCTTTCCAAGCCTCCCTCTCTAATTCAGGTTCTGGCCTAGCAAAGCAGGAAGCAAGCCAACTAGCTAGCCATGAGTTCTGCACATACCTGTCTATCTACACGAGCAGAGAAGAAGACTCCTTCAAGTCTTACACAAGCCCTCAGGGTACACCAGGGGTGGGCTGTACTTGCACCGCATAACTAACTATTGTTAATTACTTCTGGCTATCAGCTTATTAGTATGCACTAGCGCCAAAGTTAGAAGAGCTAGAGTTAAAATTAAAAACTACTTGAAAATATTAGTTCTACGAATAATTAGTCAAAGCCAAACAGTCCTATGAGCACATATCAGCATGATGAAAACAAGGACAGATTTCTTGAGGTGAGAAAAAGAGGTGACGAGAAGAGCTTACAGATTTTACTACGAAAAAAACCAATAATGCTTTTAAATTCAGAACTTACCAAAAAGAATATCCAGGTAAAGCCACGTTAAGCATGCAAAATAAAATATAGATACAAACATAAAATACAGTAACGGTTCAGTTCCATACAACACAATATACATTAAAATACAAGCAACAAAAGAAACGAAGAAAAAAAAGTAGAGAGGCTAGCGTGTTAAAGACACTGGTGAGGAAATGGAAGAGAGAGAAACATGAAATACAAGAAATTTTGAGGGGACAGAAAGGTAGGTTTTCACACTATAATTTTCAGCAACGCTAAGATGACTAATTTTTGCAAACTACTCAGAGGAACAGGAAAGAAGAGTAAGTTATTCAAAGAGTAGTGGAGAGAAGAACATCTTCATCTAACGTTCTATACCGTTGTGAATTAAAACGGTTAACACTTTTCAATGCGCAAAATGTCTGAGAACCATGTCATTCAGGCTCACAATTCTACCTATACACCAGCAGTTAGAAACAGGTGGCTGCTCAAGGTCGGTGGACACCATGTATTTAAGAGAACCCACTCCTCCTTATCCCATCATTCAGAACAATCCCCACCAGCATCGTACAAATGGATGTAAAGGTCCACTTTGTCCATAGGAGGTAATCTCACCAATAAACACTTGCAGACAGCATCTAAACCTTTCGGTAAAAATAATAATAATAACAATAATCACATTTCCCCCCTCCTCTCTTTTGTGCTGCCTAGCTCCTCAATCTCTACCTTGCACAATTTTGCATAATTTTATACAGCACCTTCACTAAGGTGACCAGATTGTCCCACTTTTGGAGGGACATCTGGGGGTACCTGGCAAATTGTACTTATGTTGAAATTATATATCTCTATCTCTATCTCTATCTATCTCTCTATCTCTCTATAAAACAATACTATTTTTGCGTTCTATGCATTCTATGAAACTTTTTGCTCCATATAGACCAAATCTTTAATCAAGAACCCCCCCCCCCCCCGGTCCATGGTGTCCCGCTTTACCAATGTTAAAATCTGGTCACCTTAACCTTCACTGAACTCAAAACGCTCGCTAGAATATTTATGGGGAAACAGGCTACAATATAATTGGCTGTTCAGACCAGAAAACGTAAGTTTGTCTCGAATATCCTCTTTCCATAAACGTTGTTTGCAGGCCCTTCAGGCTAACTTGATTGGGATCCCCTGGAAGATTTCCACATGTGCTGAAGTCCCTGTTGGAAAACGCCCTCTTGGGCTGGCTCCTTTTACTATGTGAAACACAGTTTTTCTGCTTGCACAAGATGTTTTGTGAGCCATTTCTGAGCACTTTAAGAGACAGGAAAATGCCAGGTATTGTAGAAGGCCTTGTGCAAACGGAACATTTCCACCCGCACGCTGTGGGATCCAGGCCGCTGACTGTTCAAAAGAACATATATTGTTAAAAAAAAATCCATGGGTGTCAGGAACAGAACACTAACCACAAAGCAGCTTTTGTGGGAACTGGAAGAAAACTGTGGATAGGACACAAAGAAAAATTTACAGGGCTCAAGTATAACAAGGTGCATACAACATCGCAGACAACACCTGATCTTTCTTTATTTATTTTAAGTTACCCTCGTTCATGTACAGCAAAGTACATCTCCTGGCATATGTCTTATAGCTTACACCAGTGGTTCTCAACGTTCCTAATGCTGCCACCCTTTAATACAGGGTCATGTTGTGGTGACCCCCCAACCATAAAACTATACAAGTGTTCTTTCACAGAAATTAAACCGAAACTGACCAATGACGTGAAGAGCTATTGTATATAAATTGGTTACAAATTGTATATAAATTGGCGGGCGCCTTCAGGAGGAGTGGCAACAATGGCAGCGCTCCCCCCCCGCCTAGCTGCTCATCCTGCCGCGACCCCTGTGAAAGGGTCATTCAACCCCCAAAGGGGTCCCGACCCCCTGGTTGAGAACCACTGGCATACACGATACATGTACAATTTCTCGGGACAGCATCAAAAGAACCGTTCTGATGAAGGGAAAGTAGGAACAGAAAATTCAATTAGTAGCTACTGATAAGAATTCTTACTATACTTGTATATAAGGACATCGAAAGGATGTCAAAAAGTTGAACCTTCAAAGCCTGCAAGTGTTAGGCTGGCCCTATCTTGTGGCAGTGACACTAGTTCACATTTAATGCTGAAATGCTGCCTCAAGTCTATGTGGTTTTGGCAGTGGGTGTAACTAGAATCATAGAATCACAGAATCATAGAGTTGGAAGGGGCCACACAGGCCATCTAGTCCAACCCCCTGCTCAACGCAGGATCAGCCCAAAGCATCCTAAAGCATCCAAGAAAAGTGTGTATCCAACCTTTGCTTGAAGACTGCCAGCGAGGGGGAGCTCACCGCCTCCTTAGGCAGCCCATTCCACTGCTGAACTATTAGCAAGCGGAATTAAAGCAGAATTAGGGATGCTCCTAAACACAATCAAAATCCATACTGTAAATCCACACGCAAGCAAAAGCCCTCCAGTCTATTTTTATTTCCGGAATCAAAGAACAATTAAGCGAGTTATGGGTAAACTCACTTATACAACACAGTCTAGCAAAGAAGGCCTTCATTGTTTTGAATCTTAAACCATACAAAACTTGAAACGCTGGGTAATGCAAAACTATGCTCTTCAGCAAAGAAATTATTTTCAAGATGACAAGAACAAACAATTTTTTACCCTATTCAGGACCTTTTTATTGATTCATGGGTGCTGTCCGGTACTAACAGCAAGAGTGTTACTCTTACTCCCCAGCTTTGCAAGAGGCAGGATTACTCATACGAATATCTCTCACACACAGGAGCAAGGTCCCCCTCACCTGCAATCTCTCCACACAGCCCAGTTTCTAATGACTGGAGAATCTGTGTTTTAGGAAAGAAAACACAGGGCTGGTTCATTCAAGACCCTGGAACACAAGATGCACCCAAGAAAGCTGTGTTTCTCTCTCTTTGGCTGTGTCTCTATACAAGAATGGTGGCAAGCGTGTAAATGAGTAGGCCATGTTTACAGAATTCCCCACACCACTGCCAAAAGAATGTATAAGCAGAGAATATTAACACAGACTTAAGCATAAAAGCCTGATGCTTATTTTATATTATACATACAATGAATATAGGTGAGCAAGCTTTACACTTAACAGGTGAGGTGTGGCAGCTGACGCATACACAAGCAATTATCTCAATGGCACAGAACATATATTTTCAGGAAATCAAAACTATCGCTTAAGCCACTTCACTTGCAGTAGGAGACTAAAGCAGAAGTCTCCAGTGTAGTGCCCATGTGGTACCCCCTCATCTCCTATGTGTTATTCCTCTGGGGGGAGGGGCTCTGCCCCATGATAGCTATTTTGTGGTTGGCAACATCAAAGGCATTAAAGGTGCCCTCAGACTCTACAAAAGGCTGGTTACCCCTGGACTAGAAAAAGCAGCAATTTTTGTAATTTGTACAGCATTCTGTTTCATTATTGAACAGGACTTTGATTATTCAAATCCTAATCTTTTGAAAAAAATGCAACTGAGTAATGCAAGCTCTTAAGCAAGTGTTAGCATCCATTTGGATCTCAACCCTGAACTCAAGAATGGGTGGATAAAGATTTATCATGCTGCATACAATGATCTGTGACCATGCAGGTTCTGACAACCATCACCAATATTCACAAGAAAGTTATCTACAACAAGAGATACTGAACCTTAAATTTGTATTAGATCCAAAATGTATGTTATTAAATAGTAAATAATATTAGAACTATAGTGAACTGGTTAAGTCTATGGTAACAGCTGCAAGGATTTTATATGCATCAAGATAGAAAAAGGAAACTCCACCAGATCTTGTGGACTGGTCAATTAAAATATACGAATATGTGGCTGTAGCAAAACTTCCATATCTGATGCACAACAGAAAAACATCAGACTTCAGAAGTCCTATCTTAGACTATACTGATCAGTAAAATGAGATGGAAAGAAATAACTGAGTTATAAACTGTAAATTCATATGCTGGAAAACATGGAGACTGCAGTATGTGGTATGTGATGTGATATTATAATGATGTAATATTATGGATCTTTTCTTCCTTTGTTTTTCTTCTAAGTTGTCTTCTGGAAAAGTTTTTTCTTCTTTTTGTATTATGAAATAGCAGCTTAATGCTTTTAAGAAAAAAGTAGTTCTGTAATATGTAGCATATTACTTTTAAATAAAAACGATTAGATTTTTTAAAAAGAAATTTATCTGCAAGATTTTCATACTTAAAGAAATTGGACTGCATCTCGCAGATCTGTTCCATTAACATCTTCACCTGCATTTTCTGCATTAGGGGAAAGTACCATCACTAGGGGAACAGAGCTGTAGGATCCAAGCCATAATGCTACGTTGCAAGTTATACATTGCCAGAAAAAAAGCTTAATATCCCTTGAGATGACAGAGTTATCCAGTTCATAAACGGTCCATAGTCTAAACTGCCTCAGTCATTGCATTTCAGATTTTCATGTGACTAGGATGAGAAGGATCAAAGAAATAAAACTGGCCTCCTCAGCCAGAGCCTTTTTGGTTCTGGCCCCAACCTGGTGGAACACTCTCTCTTGCTGATGAAATTAGGGCCTTCCGGGACCTTCAACAGTTCCGGAGAGCCTGCAAGACAGAGCTGTTCCACCAGACCTACGGTTGAGGCCCAGAAATTAAGACAGAGACATTGCTGGCTTCTTCCTCACAAAATTAGTAATGCACCATCCTCAAACACCAGCCCCCCAGCAGAAATGAAGTTCCCCTTTACAAGACTCTAAAGGAGGTGGTTTAATAATATAATAATTAAATTTAATAATATAATTTAACTAATAATTTAATTTGAAAAGTTTAATTGTTATCAGTGTAACTTTATTATGTATACACTCTTACTGTTACCCGCCCTGAACCAATCGGGAAGAGCAAGCTATAAAATAATGTTATTATATTATTATTACTATATTAATAAAGTATTTTTAATAAGGAAGTATTGGAACAGTCTGGGTACTCTACTAACTCCATGAGATATTAGACCAAGTAAATTCTTAAACTGCTTATTCCTGAACTAAATTTTCATCATTTAGCTGTATTACCCTCCCCCAAGCAATATTTTCTCCACCCCCAAATAAGAACAATTGCAACCATACTTCTGTAGAAATAATATCCACCCCTTCCAACAAATGGATGCTAAACTGAGAGAAATGGCTTCAAATATTAGCATTGTACTCAGAAAGGCTTAAGCCAAACATATACCTCATTGGTAGTCAAACTGCAGCCCTCCAGATGTTCATGGACTACAATTCCCATGAGCAAATGCTGACAGGGGCTCAAGGGGATTGTAGTCCATGGACATCTGGAGGGCCGCAATTTCACTACCCCTGATATACCTCTTCAGAAGCTTCACAAGTATTGAATTATACTGACTTGTATCATTATAATTTAGTTAGGAGCACAGACATTCAATTCTGAACTCCCAACCCATGTGCATTCATTTGAAGGTGTGTACAGAGGCCTTGTGCATTTACTGATAATGTGTAGGACTCTTCCCACATGATTACAGATTCCATTCAAATCTCCAAATGAACAGGCACACAGACTGAGGGCAGAGCCTTCCACTGCAATACCTGCCTTCAGCACATTTAGCATGTTTTTAAAGTCCAAAAGCAGCTAAAGATGTTATTTCCAAAGCCTTTAACACGAGTATAATTACATTCAAGTCAAGACACAGGTATAATTCTCCTGGCATCACTGACCAAACTTCAGCAGGTGCATTCCTAACTCATCATACCAAGTTTTCTAATAAGAAGCAAAATCAAGAAGCAACAGAAGAGACCGCTAACATTAAACAAAATGCTAAGCAGAAGATTATGAGGAAACACTTTTAACAGTAAAATATCAGCATTCAATAGCTTACAGAACAGAATAATATAGGAAGGCTAAGCAAAGATCATTTAATTAGCCACAATGATTATTTAAACTGTTTTCAGTAGGTTTGATCAAAACTTCATTCAGAAACATTCTCACCATTTCACAGCCCACCAAAATTGAGTGCATACAAAAAGGCATTATGCCATTGAGACATACTGAGCAGCACAAATGACACTTTTTTAAAAAATGGTTCATTTTTCTTACCATTTTAAATTGAAACAAATATTTTTTTCTACACCAGACGGACAAATGTTGAGATTTATGGTAGTGATTTGAAGAAGTTTGAATACTGACAGCTACAACGTTCCCACCCTCTACTCCAGGGGTAGTCAAACTGCGGCCCTCCAGATGTCCATGGACTACAATTCCCATGAGCCCCTGCCAACCTTTGCCAGCATTTGCTGGCAGGGGATCATGAGTATTGTAGCCCATGGACATCTGGAGGGCTGCAGTTTGGCTATCCCTGCTCTACTACTAACCAATCGTCTTCTGTTGCCAATCATGACTCTTACTACAATCCGCTGTAGGAATCTTTACAGGTTTTTAGACAAACAAGGAACAAAGTTTCTGGGTGATTCCATCCGATTGAGGAAAGCAAAGTATGTTTCCTATTTTGTGAGGTCTCCGTTATTTATGTTTTATTAAACATCTGGAAATAGGATTCTTGTTTAATTTGTCTTTTAATAGGCTTACTGCAGGAAATGCAAAAAGTCACCACTGATAAACAGAAAAGGATAGTTAACTAAAAGAGATATGCACGTAGCTTCTGGCAGATATCTGAAAAGGAGATTTGGGATTCAGAACTGCAGTAAATGCCTGATTATGTAATTTAGTTCTTTTCCTCCACCATCTTTCCCCCAAAGGAACCAAAGAGAAAACTGCTTCAATTTATCCCATAACAAAGTTTTGCTGTAGATGCAGAGGCAGCTGCAACCTACAAGGAAGCCAAAAGTTTTTTCTGTACATTTCTGAAGGTTCCTAAAGAAAACATCCTATCAGTGCCAGAAGTGTATCATGATTTAACTTAAGTGTATTATTATTTTGTGGCCTCTTGTGGCGCAGAGTGGTAAGGCAGCCGCCTGAAAGCTTTGCTCATGAGGTTGGGAGTTCGATCCCAGCAGCCGGCTCAAGGTTGACTCAGCCTTCCATCCTTCCGAGGTCGGTAAAATGAGTACCCAGCTTGCTGGGGGGTAAACGGTCATGACTGGGGAAGGCACTGGCAAACCACCCCGTATTGAGTCTGCCATGAAAACGCTGGAGGGCGTCACCCCAAGGGTCAGACATGACTCGGTGCTTGCACAGGGGATACCTTTACCTTTACCTTTATTATTATTTTATTTTACTAATAACCCAACTGTTGGTATGCTTGAATATATAACAGAGAATGGGTCAGTGATTTTGGAAAGCGAACTTTTATTTATAGCAAAACTTCCCTTGAAAGAGGTTTCAGCGGGGTGGAGTATCATAGAACTATAACTTTTAAACAGCAATTCTTTTCATGTGTTTGTCTTTTAGCAGTGTCATGTTAAAAGAAAAAAATTGCAACAATACCAATCTGTTTGAAATACAAAGGTAAATATCCCAAAAAAAGCAAAGCCACCACCAAAAATAATAATGTTTTGATGTACAACATTTAGAGACTCCATCCCTTTGGAACTGAATTATAGTACTTCAACATATATAAAAATACAAAACTAGAAGTGCAGGTTATTATCTATGTGTTTTTTAAAATCAATCTTTAAAAACATATCTGTTGGGGTGACTGAGATTTGGTGGTTAGTAATGCTGAAATAAAGCACTAGAAATTTTAACTCTGACAATTAAGAGACACCATAGGGGAAAAATGGAGGAATACTCAAAAATAAATGAAGCAAATTAAATCTGCTAGAAATTGGAATTCTCAAGCACTCATGTGAACTACAACATGCTAAAAATTCACAAGCCCATTACCTGCCTCCCCTTTCTACCTCTGAGAAGAAAAACAAACATGTAAGAATATCTTCCTCTTGATTTCCCATTAGAGAGAGATAAGAGCTAGCTTACACTGCATTTTCTGCACCCTCATCAGAATTCAGCTATGAGCATTTTAAGGCTTCTTGCAGCGCTCAAAGGAATAATAGAACAGATCTGATGCTATTAAGTTGAGCGGTGATCACGTGAGTATACCTCAAACATATCAACTCTACAACCTCATGTGTTCTATCAAGATTTCTATTAAAGATACTTCAAACCACTGGAGTGATTCTAAAAAGATCTGCTAATAATAACCTGTCAGCAACACCAACTCACTGCACAATATATCCTTTACGTTCAGTTTCGCATCTCCTATTCGACGTCTAGCAAAAGTTCGTGCTGCAACTTCGATCCAGAAGCACTGCCGTGCACTGCGTGAGCAATCATATTCCAAAGTGGGCTGGACTACTACAAGAGATATGAGATGCTTTTTTCTAGCATTCCAGTATCAATGGGAAACTCTGAATCTAAGTATCACTTGCCACATTTGCTTCTGGTGTATGATCAATCTTTCATTTAGATTCTACCAGAGAGGCTCACTACTAGGGTTGGGTGCTTTGGCGCCCGAAGTGGCCGTTCGCTCCTGACACAGCCAGTGCTGCGCTGCAGGGGGGGGGGTGACGGGAGGTGCGGGCATCGGAGGGCACACACATGCAGGCGCAGAGCTCCGTGCCTGTGCGTGCCTGCCTCCCCCCACGGCACAGCTCTGGCTGCATCGGGAGCAAGTAGCCTCTTCAGGCGCCGACGCACCCAACCCTACTCACTACTATATTCTGCTCATGGGGATCGGTACTTCAATGCAGCAGAAGAACTGCTAACGGCTACCAATTCTTTAACACATCCCAATAATGACACAGTGGTCTCATGACTTACATTGTTGTTGCGTGTTTCGACAGCTGGAAATTTTCTGACAATGAACTTGACAGCTGATTCCAGGTTTTTGTCTATAAGGTAGGAGGGTTTTGCTTTTGGGTCGCCACATGCCTAGGGAGGAAAATGGGGGGAAAAGAAATTAAAATATATATTCTTATCAACAAATATAATTACACAGAGAGAGAGAGCTCTAATTTAAAAATCATCTGCAGTCAGAAACTAGGAAGATTTCTTGAGCTCTTGAGTGGACAAGTGAAAAATGAGAAGGGATTGTCAGAGTGGGGCTACACAATGGGAGACAGAGATGCTCCTACTGGGGGAAAATGTGTGAAAGTTTCAAAGCAGTTAGTGCAGAATAGCTGTGAAGGGGAAATTCAATCCTAAAAGAAGAGGCAGATTTTCCCCCCTAGCCAACATGTGAGGTAGGTAGGTTTGCCTTTAATGCCCGCCATGTACTAGTGAAGCTAATAAACTGTTTTAAAAAAAACCCTTTATCACAGCATCTCAAGAGGACAGTGCTGGGGATGTTAAATTATTGTGTCTCTTTTCCGAAGAACCAAGCAATCAGTAATTAACGTAGTTCCTCTATAATTTCTCTCTGGGACATTAAACAATCCACGTGTACCTCCTTCTAAAAAAGTAAGTCAAGTTCAGATGTTCCACTGAAACAGAACTGAGAGCCAGCTTGGTGTGGTGGTTAAGAGCGGCAGCCTCCAATGTGGAGAAATAGGTTTGATCTCCTGCTCCACCACATGTAATCAAGTTGTGTGACCTTGGACCAGTCACAGTTCTCTCAGAGGTGTCTCAGACTCACCTAACTCACAGGGCATCTGTTGTGGGGAGAGGAAGGGTAGGCAATTGTAAGCTGCTGTGAGATGCCTTTGGGAAGTAAAAAGCGGGATACAAAAAATCCAGCTCTTCTAAGTAAATTATCCTTTTAAAAAATTATCACTTAGGCATAATTTGTTTTGACCTCAGAGCCACATTCAAAATACTCAGGCCTACACAGAACTATTTTCGTCACAGAAACTGGGTCTGCAGCTGTAGAAGAAGAGTTGGTTCTTATATGCCGCTTTTCTCTACCTAAAGGAGGCTCAAAGCGTCTTACAATCACCTTCCCTTTCCTCTCTCCACAACAGACACCCTGTGAGGTGGGTGAGGCTGAGAGACCCCTGATATCACTGCTTGGTCAGAACAGTTTTATCAGTGCCATGGCGAGCCCAAGGTCACCTAGCTGGCTGCATGTGGGGGAGTGTGGAATCGAACCCGACATGCCAGATTAGAAGTCCGCACTCCTAACCACTACGCCAAACTGGCTATACCGGTATCCAGTCTCATTGTTTTGTGATCTGCTAACATCAGAGTGGTAGGTGGTCGGGGAAGAATCTGACCCTTGTTGGTACATATACCAGACATTTTAGAGGTGGAACAATCCAATCACCATACACTGTTTCCATATCCGCTGAGAAGGACAATGGCCTCTCATTTCTGAATGGAGTTGCTTGCTTGGTCATATTCGCTGTGGAACGATCATCAAAATACTGCAAGACTGCCACTAATGGGCCTGGGTCAAAAACTGGTGGCATCTGACCCCGAATTAAGCGTTAAGCATCTCTGCTTTAAGCCAGAGATGAGAACTTTTATCTACTTCAGAATGATCTCAAAGGAATGGACTAATTCTGTTAAATTCTCCTCTATCTCTCAAGCCTGCAACATGATGGAAGGGAGATGCCTCAAGCATCTTTCTCCATCCAGCTATTCAGATTAGAATAGGGACCTTATCTTTACCTCTATGTATGTAGTATTATATTCTTCATTAATAGTTCTTATATTAGTTAAGTACCACGTTGGTGAACGTTGTTTTCTGACCACATGCACTCTGCCTCACACTGTGTTACTTGCCATACTAAGGCACTCTGCTAACTCTCTGGATATTAATACTTTACCAATGCTTAATATCCTTCATGACAGCAGTTCATAGTCTGAGGAAGAGAGCTTGCACTCGAAAGCTCACGCCTTGAATAAATCTTTGTAGGTCTTAAAGGTGCTACCGGACTTTGATTTTGTTCTGTTAAATGGCATCACTGTGAAAATTAGCCATTACAGAATTTAGAAAATCTGGGCCCAAATAACTAATCTCTGGTGAACTTCTAAGAAAAGTGCAAAACTTTAACCCGCAAAAACTAGGGTCAAGAACACAGTTGAACTACCAGAGATGATATATAGAAGCAAAGCTATTCAGTTAGACGTATATTGTGCAACTGTTTAATTTCCATGCTGGTATCTCTCTCCTTAGGTACAAAATTCTCCCTGAATAGAAAATTGGTGCTGCATGCAAACTGTAACATGCTATGCATTTCTATACAACATTGTGGGAAACCAGGATGGTAATGTATTGACTTTTCTACAGCTGTGGATTATCGAGACAGAAGTCATGGAGTATGAGACTGATCTGAAAGCGGGCAAAAGCGGGCAGAGGGAAGGTGAAAAAGCTTTGCAAACCTTCCATACTTGTCCTTGCTGGGGAAGCATTGTAACAAAAAGAGAGAAAATTACACATAAACAAAAGCACAACGTTCAGGAATACAAACTGAGACTATTCTGCAAAGTTAAAGCTAAATTCTAATATTAGTCAACATTGTTTCGAGCGGACAGCAGTAAACATTCTGATAGGCTCTACCGCTATTACATATTGGGGTACTCGTATGGTGAGTAAAGCATGTCCCATCGCATCTGCTCCCCAAACAATCATTCTGAGGCAAAGGGGTGGGGGTTGGGGGTGCGGACAGGCGTTAACGGCAGACAGCACATGCGACTTTCCAGGACAGGAGAGCAACTATCAGTGAAATGTTACATACCTGAAATAGAAATGGTAGCCAAGAATAAAACAAATGAACAATCAGTCATTGAAGTATAATTCTAAGGCTGACTTTACAGTTCGCTATAAGGCTAAGAACTTTGCAAAGATCCTCCACCCTCAGGCAAGGTCTTCCAAGCAGATTTCTGAAAATGCATTCTTCAGCTGCCCGCGATTTTTAATGGCGTTACAGTAATATATACATCAGTAAACATGAAGAAAAGTAGACCACAACAACCAGAATACAGCCACTGTGGCCTTGTAGATATGCCAGTCCCAGACAGTTTAGGAGCCAATGTAGGTGGGAGAGCACTGGTGTTGTATGCGTCCTCCACTGGGTCCCTGTGAGGACCTGCACAGCCACATGATGACTCAGAAAAGCCTCATGGAAAGTCCTGCATAGAGATAGTCTAATCTAAAGGTGAGCATCACATGGCTCACAGAATCATAGAATAACAGAGTTGGAAGGGACCTCCTGGGCCATCTAGTCCAACCCCCTGCACTATGCAGGACACTCACAACCCTATCACTCATCCACTGTAATCTGCCACCCCCTTGAACCTTCACAGAATCAGCCTCCCTGTCGGCTATCCAGCCTCTGTTTAAAAATGTCCAAAGATGGAGAACCCACCACCTCCTGAGGAAGCCTAGAGCTCACCCTAGCTAGGTGTGATGCCAAGAGATAGGGTGCAAGTTTGGGTAAAACTATCATGATTCCTTTTCCTGTAACAGTTTCCCAGAAATGCTGTGTTGACTCTGAGCTTCAGAGAAGGATATAGAATCTTAAACTACATCTAGGAGATCTTAAACCACGAAGACCATGTTTATTACTGCCTCTATGCCAGATAGGTAAATCACTGATATATGGCAACAAAAAGTACACTCCGGGAAAGGAGGTATGATTAAATTCAGGCACTCATCTGTTTTCTCCAGTAGGAAAATGAAGCTTTTCATTTGTAAGATCTTCTTGTGCTACATGCTAACTTTTTTTCTCTTGTATCCATGGACGGCCAAATCTCACGTGCAGTTGGGAATGCCAATGAATACTATAACCGTCGTGTTCAGACATTTTCTGAATAGCCTGCCTGCGTTTGCTTTATACTGCATTAGTTGAGATGGGGGAGATGGGGAGTTAGACTTTTGGTCACCGTCAGCTTTATGACTGAGGAATGTAAGAGTGTGATAGAAATTCCCAGACACAGACTTGCAAATTAGTTGCTTGTGATGATTAACAACTGTGACTGTCCAGTCAAGCTTTAAGCGAGTAAAGAACCACCCTTTAAGATGTTGATATGACACAAATGACCGATACAATAATAAAAACAGGTAAATAAACTAATAAATATTTAATGAGCTAGTAATATTCTAGCTATATATTTGTCAGAGCAGTCAAGCATTTTCTATAGAGAAATCATTATTGGGAAAACACACAGATTTCAGATGAAATGAGGCACAACATTTTATCTTAAAATAGTCATGCCATTGTCCAATGGCCATGACCCAGAAAACTAAGCAGCTCTCTTACTGAACCAGCTTGCTGGGAGGGTGGTCTAAAAATCTAATAAACACAAAACACGTAAACATATCTCTCTAGATATTTAGACTTGTTTTTCTAAAAAACAAACAAACCTGGTACCCCTAAATACATGGCAAAGCACTGCTGAAATGCAAGGAAACTTTAAAAGATAACTGTGGTCTATTTCAGAGATTTATAACTGTCAAACACAGAATTTTTTTTAGTAGGACATGCTACCCCCTGGCACATTTTAAGTAGGTCTCTGCAGACTGAAGCTGCTGACTACATCAAAGACTGAGGTCTACCATTTAGCAGACAGCAAAGGCCTCAATATAGCCAATGAGAAGTAACAAGAGCCTCATTCTGTTCCATTTTAAATTGCCTTTATAAAGCTGGTGTCTTTTTAGCAGGGCCCTGTCCATCGGAAAATGGGTGTGAAGGAAGGCTTTTCATCTAGGAACACAGTGTTACTACCAAAAAAAAATTATCTGTGTTACACTGGCACGTTGCATCCCACCCCGGCAAACTATTAATACTTTAAAATGCAGAAGCAAAAACCATTTCCTCTCCTAGACCAATTAAATACCACAGATCTTTTATCAGTTAAAAGATCAAGGCCCTAGACTCGCATAAACCAGCAGCAAAACAAAAACACAAAAACCACATGTGACCCCAATAAGATTTGTCTCACTGAAGTGCATCTCAGCAGTGTGGAATAGCAGAGGCTGCCCCACTGCTCATAGCAGCTTATGTATCACTGTGATTGAGACCATTTTGTATATAAATCTGTGGGATGGATCCATCTATGTGCACCCTTGCTGGAAACTGCTATAGCACTTTCAGCCTCAGATACTTGGCTCAAGGCTAAACCCACTGGGTTTCATGGAGGAAGAGAGGCACACGGGTCGATGTTCAGTTACTGACACTGAGCAACTAAAGCATCCATGGCAAGTCAACGTGAATGGCCTCCATCGCACACTGGCACCACAGCTCTTATAATGGTGCACAAGTGTTGCCAAACAGCTTTGAGCAAGAGTATATAAACACAAGGCAGATCTCTCAATACTGGGCGTTAACAACAGCTTTTTCCAAAGCACCACTGCACAGTATTTTTGAAGGTACCACCAAAATCCAACAAAGCATACCTAGCAATGGATGACAATGGTTGGTAAACTTATTTCCTCCCGTTATAAATATAAAGAACAAATCTGAACAAATGCAGCATCTAAATGACTTGTGAATCCTATTTGAAGTTGCAAAACTATTCCCAGAGGAGATCAATATAGATCAGTGGTCTTTGACATTTTCAGATCTGGGACCCATAAAGCTTCAAGTATGGAAGAGGAAATCACATGACATCAGAGTCATGACCAATGCAAGGGAAGGACCATGGACAGCAGATCAACAGAGCCAGGGACAGAAAACAGAAGCTGAGCACCAGGACATGTACCACAGACAGAAACAAGGCCATGGAGGAAACTTAGGGGCTTTCTGCACTCCTTCAAAATTGCACAATGGTTACTAATTGAAAACGCTACAGTTTTGCCGTTATGCACAACGTCGTTGACAATCTGCAACACACCTGAAACCGATCCGCAAAAAGCGCTTCGTTGTAGCGCTTTCAGGGAAATCCCAAAAAGTGGATTCACCCTCCGGAAAGCGCTACACTCCTGCAACCAATCTGCAACACTAGCGGGAAAGTTCTGTGCATTACCATTGTTGCGGTTTCTGCAAAGTCCCTCCCCCTGGCTCTCTCTTCTGATCTTCCGGCGAAGCGATCGCCATTTTTTTTTCTCCGAGCGAGCGGAGATCAACGCACCAGCGAGCCTCCGTTTAGCCAGTGAGGCTTCCCCGTCTGCAGTCCCTCTGTTGACAGTCACTAAGCACAATCAACACAGAAGCCCGTTTGTTGATGTATTTTCCCTTTATTTTTCACACTGTTTTCGGCCGAAAATCACGCCCGTGAGGGGGGGGGGGTTTCACTCGGGGGGAGCGTGGCAACGATGAAACGGCAGCTCAAACACACTCACTAGCTGGATGGGTCTCTCAGTTGCAATGAATCAACGCAGATTCGTTGCAACGGGTGTGTTTAAAAAAGAAACCTTTCTTAAAGGGAAAGGGGCTGTTTGGGAGCATGCTAACGGCCGCCCATTGGCTGCTTGACAGCCAGGGGCGGGACGAGCTTGGCAATAGCGCTTCCTTTCTAGCGATTTCTGCCGAGACCGGAAGCCTGTGGGAAACGATAGAAACGCAACTGGATTCCACTACAAAGGCAGGTATGCATAACGACGAATTCTACTATTTTAAATGGCGATTTTTCGTTCAGCAAACAATTTGCTACATGGATCCCGGTGCGGAAAGCCCCTTAGTCTCCTGTGCTCTCTTTCACTATTGCTACTAGTACAAAATGTGAGTCCAGAGACACCTTTAAGACCAACCAAGTTTTATTAAAGGTGTGAGCTTTCATGTGCATGCACACTTCCTCACACAATGAAATAAAAATATAAGAGTACAGCTATAACAAGAGAGGAAATTTGTAGGAGAGTTGGTTCTTATATGCCACTTTTCTCTACCAGGAGTCTCAAAGCAGCTAATAATCACCTACCTTTTCCTCTCCACACAAATAGACACCCTGTGAGGTAGGTGAGGCTGAGAGAGCCCTGATATTACTGCTCTGTCAGAACTGCTTTATCAGGGCTGCATGTGGGGGAGCGGGGAATCAAACCCGGCTCACCAGATTAGAAGTCTGCACTTCTAACCGCTACACCAAGTAGTAAATTAGTAAACAGCAGCACAACAAATATGCAGAATAATGATGATTGTATAGTTCCTTGCTAGGATAACAAAATCTGTCCTTTGGGTTCAGTTGTCGTTGACAAAAGTTCACACCCTGAAGAGAACTTCATTGGTCTTAAGGGTGCCCTTTGGACTCACATTTTGTTCTGCTACTTCAGACCAACATGGCTACCCACCCGAATCTATATTCCTAGCAGTGTTCCATATCCACTGGAAATGATGTGTGTGCACTTAAAAACATTGATTTTGTGGACCAAGCAGAGAAGGTTTGTAAATTTAACAAAACACCTGTGAAAACACAGTATATCTAAAAAGCTGCCACAAGCTTGAAGGATAGAGAACAAGAGAGAATGCATAGTGATTCCTAAATGCTTTGATTTTTTAATTGAAAAGAGTTAAGAAAGGAATGGATAGTCACATTTGGTCAACATTCTACTTTGGCTGACAAATCAGCATTTATTGTAAGTCTCCTTGAGCAGGATGCTGAAGAAGTTGCACCAAAAGGTTCTAAATAAATAAATACTAGAAAAAATATGTTAAATCCCCCCCCAAAAAAAAAACAACGCAAATGATTACATCTTATCAGACTGCAAAGTATTGTTTAAAGTAATGGAACAGCAGCAGCAAAGACCCAAAGCTATGTGAGGTAGAAGTGAAAAAGAGACACACTTTTAAAGGCCAAGAACACTAAAGATACATACATATAAGTATGAACCTGCAATATTAATGCAATCACTTCTGTCCCTTTAATTTCTGCAACAGTGCAGTACACGTAACTTTGCTTCCTCTTGAAAACCACTGGGAATTCAAAAATGTATATTAGAAACGGGCCAACCCTGTTCATTCGTTGTTGCTTCCTCTTTTCTAAAAAAAAAATTAAGCAATTCACCCAACCGCAATACCACATATTGCCTGGTAATCTCCGTCTTGCTGATTTAAAGAGCGCACCAAACAACACACATTCACAGGTAGCTAAGGCATATATTTTCCGCCCGCAGGAAATTTGTTGTTTGGGGAGCAAAAACAGTATTCTGAAAGCAGCAAGCTTCCTCTTGCTTTGAGACATTTTCCCGTCTCGAGAAGGGCTCAGCAAAGGCATGAAAAATAGCAGACTGCAGTGTTCAAATGCCATGAATGCCATCCTTTCTGCTCTATCTACCCGACTGCATCAGCAAGACCCACCGCTTTGAACAGGGATCCTCCAGTTACCACAGTGATGAATACTGCCTATAAAGCCAGAAGCAAAATTGCAATCAGCGTTAATTCCAAATTAACACAGAGTGAATTCCAGAGCTAGTTGGAAGCTGCCTATTACGTGCCTTGTTTTCTACTCCTCAGCACTTTGTGAACTACCTGCACTGGGGGGTGGGGGGGTGTCAAAAGGAAGCTTCAATTTTGTAGAATGTTAGAATGAAGTTATGAACTGAGCACAGCTGGAAATTATAATGTGGGATATTCAAAGTCATGCTTCAGAGCCTTAGATCATACATTCGTTTCTGCTATTCCCAAAAAGGAAGGGGGGGGGGGAAATATCTGAAATTCAATGAAGACAAAAAAAGTACAAAATTCAAACAGCATAAGGGCAGAAACTCGTAAGGGTCTAGGGTACACTCTGTGATAGTTACCCAAAAGCTGTTTTGACAAGCTAGACTAATTTTTTTTTTATGTGCACTAATGTCTGATAGATGCGGCCAAGTCAGTAAAGATATTTTTAATCTCCATGCTTACATATATCTATTTTAGTAATTTGTGGCCCGATGATGGATGGATTTAAGAAATATCCAGTCTCCTCCACCTTCTGTAACATTTCTACATTCGCTCTCCTGGAAGTAATTCTTATTTCCCAGAGATGATACTACAAGTGGCTATCCAAAAGTCTACAACAGAAGTAGTTCCAAGAACTTCTGAACAAGCTAACAAATAATCCTGAACACTAATCTCTAATTCGGATGCATTCATTTTTCTGTAATAAAAGATAGCTCTATTATGCAATTTTTCTCAGAGGTCTGATTTCTGTCTTGTATCCTTTAAAAAAAATACAGTAGTATCCTTTTGGTCCATAGATGTAACTTAAAGTAACATCATGTGCTCATGTCCTCATTCTCTTTAATAATTATGGTATTTACTGACCAACATCAAGAGATACATCAAACTGTCTTGCTTAAGAACACAAATAGTGCTTTGCTAGATGAAGTCATGGTCTAAAGCAGTGTTTCTCAACCTTCCTTATGCCGTGACCCTTTAATACAGTTCCTCGTATTGTGGTTACCCCCCAACCATAAAATGATGCAAGTGTTCTTTCATAGAAATTAAACTGAAACTGACCAATGGCGTAAAGATCCAATGTTCATGATTGTATATAAATTGGTTCCCCCCCCCGGGGTTTCTCAGTTCAGTTCTGCCTCTTGTCCCACCATGCCCATCTCGCTCTTTTCCGCTGCTCCAGTCAGACGAATGCTCTTGATCTACCCTGTAAGGCTATTGTGTGGATGGCGCCCACCCCCAGCCAAGCTGCTTGCCCTTTTGCGACCCCTGTGAAAGGGTTGTTCGACCCCCAGGTTGAAAACCACTGGTCAAAATCCACCCCTGTTTGTAACCAACAGGTTACTGAGCAGTAATTAGAAACTGACCAGTGAACATCCATTAGAAGAAGATCTGCCTGATAGATCTGCCACCCCTATGTTCCATGACTTAAATCACGGTACACAAACAACTAGATAAGCTGAAGACTCCAAGCTTACCAACATTTACATCATGTTACGCAATAGCCAAATGTAAAGTGAACTGACATTCATCTTCAATTTCGAAGAATCTATCTCACTAGCAAAAGATTACGGGTTGGATCAAGAGTAAACTGGCAATTCCCATCAACTTGCCCTTACTTCTGCAGATCCTCCTCGTGAAATTCCAAACAGTTTGTTCTTTATAGTACGCTTTTCTCACACGGACTCAAAGCAGATAACAACACAGTGCATTGTTACTCATCAATATAATCATCAATGTCAATATAATCAATAAAGTGGATATTCAATGTCATCAATATATAATCAATAAAATGGATATTCAATAGTTAAGATATTAGAACACTGTCAGGTAGAACAGGAATATAAATTACGTATTAACATGACACATTAAGCCAGGCTTTCTCAGCCAGGGTTTCCTCAATAGGTGGGAGTTAATTGATGTTTTACATAGTTTTTAAATTTGTAAAACATTTATTGGGTGCTATGACTATATGGTCATACTGACCTGCAACCCTCCCCTCCCAAAATGGCCAAGATGAGCCTGTAGGGGGTGAGAAGGGAAGGGGCCCTGTGTGGGCATGTGCACAGCTATGCTTCCCAACCATAGTCTGCACGATCGTGCCACTTCTGGGGTTTCTCGAAGCCTGAAAAAGGCCGAGAAAGGCTGCATTAAGCAGTACAGAAATATGACTTTGACTGAATTCCAGACCACAAAACCCAGTCATTACCCAACAGTATAAGAGCCTCTTGTGGCGCAGAGTGGTAAGGCAGCCGTCTGACAGCTTTGCCCATGAGGCTGGGAGTTCAATCCCAGCAGCCGGCTCAAGGTTGACTCAGCCTTCCATCCTTCCGAGGTCGGTAAAATGAGTACCCAGCTTGCTGGGGGGTAAACGGTAATGACTGGGGAAGGCACTGGCAAACCACCCCGTATTGAGTCTGCCATGAAAACGCTAGAGGGCGTCACCCCAAGGGTCAGACATGACTCGGTGCTTGCACAGGGGATACCTTTATCTTTTAAAGACCTCAAGCCCCAATCGTTTACCCAAGTAAGTTGTGAAACCACTTTGTACTGTACACGCTTATTACCCGCACAGAAAAGCCTTCTTGAATAGTTCAGTTTCAGCATTCCAGGCCAGTTGGGAGTTTCCCAAATTTATTTCGATCGAAGACCAACATACAGTGCATTACAGTAGTTACATATTTCATTCAAATCTCATATCCACATTCCTTACAATCCCTTCTTCGTTCTATTTTACTTGGGACAATGTGACTGTAATATGATGTTATTAATACGTAATTTTGAATTTAATTCTTTGGTCTCGGGACAGCACAGCTTGTCACTTGCAGGGATGCTTCCACGCTTGGGTGGAGATGGATGGGGCCAGCAACTAGTCTCTTTTAATTATTTCTTTTCACAAGGGGGAAAGTGTCTGCCATTAATTAGTAAAATGGACAGTTTTATTTCTCCAGTGTTTATGTGAACTACAACTGAACTCAAAAGGACTGATTAGCTGTTCAAGCAAAGAATTATCATATGGCATCATATGGCTTAATTTGGATATGACGACAGTTTACTGATTTGCCACAATTTACTTTTGCGTTACATCTGTACGCTTATGATCCTTGTTCCATTTAGTCTGAGGAAGAGTGCCTGCACTCGAAAGCTCACACCTTGAATGAATCTTTGTTAGTCTTAAAGGTGTTACTGGACTCAATTTTTGTTGTGCCACTTCTGACCAACACGGCTACCCACCTGAATAGGTAGTACCGATGTTACTGTGGCCTGGACCTGGGTGGCTAGGTCAGGTGTATGTAGGTATGGGGCCATTTTACAGGCTAAGCTAAGTTGGGGAAAAAAACATTTTTTTGCAGCTGTATTAACTTGCTTCTCCAATAACAACACTAGATATAGTATGACCCCAAGGCTTTTAACAGAGTCAGGGGGGCTTAGCTGAACTCCATGGAAAACGGGGAGCGCTATGTCCTTCAAGGCCTCTGTCTTCCCAACCAGCATTACCTCTTGTCTTTTTGGGAATTTGTTTCAATTTGTTGACTTTTAGCCAGTTAACCACTGCAGTCGAGAAGCAGCTCAGGACTTCTACCGCATCACTAGGAGATTTGGATTAGGATACACTAAAACTATCCATGATTTGTCCTAAAGACTTTGCATAGAGATTAAAAAGTACGAGGGTCAGAATTGAGTACTATATGCAATTATTATACATATATATCATCCATCCTGTACATATGATTTCTGGGTCCCCTGTCCCCTGGGGAGGAGCATTCTGAGAACAGTGAGATGAAGTGGGACAGGGAAGGCAGGGGAGTCCCACAGGAAAATTTAAGAAAACTGAAGCTCAATATTTAGTTTTCACACAAGCACTAACATATTTTTTAAAGAAACAATTTAAAATACTGTAGATACGTCATTCGTAATATGAGATTCTTCACATACCCAAACGCAACACATGAAATCACCACCAAGGGGAAAAAAATCCACAGTGGTTATTTCTTTTGCAATTCGGTCTCTGTAATCTGCAGTTGAAAACAGACACACTGATTTTTTTAAAAACCACTTAAAGTGTGGGCGAGTGGTCAAATGTGTACTCTGAATACTGGATTGAAACACAACCTGTCAAGCAGCTTGTCTTTCTGTCATTTTCTCCTTTCCCCTCTTTTTGATAATCGTGGGAACCATTAGAGAACAGCTGCAGTTTAATCCTTCCGCACAAACTGATGGCATGTACCACCTCTCCAAACAATGTTTTGCTGCAATGCTCATGGCACTGGGTAAAATTTTTAGCTTGCCTTTGTTTTTTTCTTATTTGGGGGACTACTGGCACTAGAAGAGACTGACCTCCCTCCCCCTTTAAATGATCACATGCAAAGCCACAGTGAGGAAAAGTGCAGGATTCATAGTTCCCATAAAGAGCCATCCTTCCCTCCATCCCTTTATATACAACACACACACACACAAGCACGGGTTTTGAAAGACATCTTTGATCCCATATTAGCTACAGAAGACCACCACACTCTCTACTCAACCCTTCTTTAAATGGAGGCTGGGATTTTTTATTTATTTACTTATTTTTTGGGGGAAGGGGGAAATGAGGACCTTTCTTAGAGGTTCCTTCCTAACCCAATCCCCCCAATAGATGGGGGGGGGGGAGACAGATGGTGCATCCAGCCCAAGTCATATTCACAGCCCTCCTAATTTCTCCCAGGCTACCTGAGCGTTAAAAAAGGGAGAGCTGGTGTGCAGGAAGTAAAATATACGTGCTGTTTTAGTATCCTCCCCACACACACACTTGCTGCCAATAATTTCAATATAATATTATTTATTGTATCTTGACTTCTTTGACAAAATTAAAATAGTAAATGTGACTGCCCTTTGACAGGAACGAGGAATGTCTCTGAGCAGGAACTCTTAAGTGCAGTAGCTCCATACCAGTTATCATATCATTAAGTAACCAGTCTCTGCAGCCATTTTCCTTCCCTTAGGCTGCTGGGGCACAGGACGTCTGTCTCAGTGTCGCTCCCAACACACTTTGCCTGTGCAACCCACAGTTTTTACAAATCAAGCCAGAACTATGGCTCCCAGAACCCAAGCATCATTGGGCCTGAGAAGAATGGACTGACTAACGATTACACGGTTTTCTTCCCCAGTTGGCCTGGCCCCACCGGGGGCCACAGGTACGGGATGGGGGAAGCAATAAGGTTCCCAGATCCAGGTTGGGAAACTCCTGGGAGATTTGGGGATGCAAACTGGTGAGGACAGAGAACTCAGTGGGTTGCAATGCCATAACATCCCCTCCTCCAAAATGTGCATTTCCTTCAGGGGAAGTGATATCTGTCATCTGGGGGAGAGCTCTCATTCCAGGGAATTCCCCCCCCCCTCCCAAGGCTGGCATCCCCAAAACCACCCTGCAAAGCAGCCATTTCCCCCAGGGGGCCCTGATCTCTGTCATCCGGGGGAGAGCTCTCATTCCAAGGGATCCCCCCTGGAGGCTGGCATCCCCAAGACCAAAGCAGCAATATTCCCCTGGGCCCTGATCTCTGTCATCTGAGGCAGGGGTAGTCAACCTGTGGTCCTCCAGATGTTCATGGACTACGATTCCCATGAGCCCCTGCCAGCGTTTGCTGGCAGGGGCTCATGGGAATCGTAGTCCATGAACATCTGGAGGGACCACAGACTGACTACCCCTGGTCTGGGGGAAATCTCTCATTCCAGGGGATCCCCCTTGGAACTGGCATTCCCAAGACCACCCTCCAAAGCAGCCATTTTCCCCAGGGGGCCGAGATCACTGTCATGTGGGGGAAAGGGGGGGGGGGGAGACCTGGGGACGGGCTTCCCTACAAGTCCCCCTGCGGGAGATGACACTTTCCCAACGCATCGCAAGTGTCGCTTTAGGATCCCCACCACACACACACCTAAACAGGAGGCCTCCGCCCCAGAGCCAGCCAGGCCCCACACACCCAGCAGGCCTCGCTGACTAAGAAGCAGCCCCGGCAAAAGGGGGGGGGATGAGGGAGGGAGAGAGCTACGCGATGCGGGGCGGCGATTTAGGCCCGGCCTCGGCGAAGGCCGGAGGTGCCCCTCGGCGCCTGCCTGTCCGCTTGTCCGCCCGCCTCCCTCTCCCCGCGGCCGGGCCCGCGCACCTTCTTGATGTTGTAGAGGCGGGTGAGCATGCCGACGCCGCGGTCGTTGAGGATGGTCAGCTTCTCGGCCAGCTTCTGCTGACTGGGCTGCAGCACCGAGCGCGACATGCTGGCGAGCGAGAGAGAAGGAGGGAGGCCGCGCAGCCTCCGCCGCAGGAAAAGGAGGAGGAGGAAGGGAAGGGGAAAGGAAAGGAAAGGAAGGGAGGCAGGGGGGGAAACGGAGCGAGTCCGGGGCGGCGCCTCCCTCCCTCGCCCGCGCCTTCGTCCGCGCCTTCGCCCGCCCGCCTTCCCTCCCTCCCTCACAACGCCTCCATGGCCCCGGCCGCCGCCGCCGCCACCACCACCGCCCTCGTTGCCGCTCGCTGGCTCGGTTAGGCGTGGCGGCGGCGGAGGAGGCTCTCGCCCACGGGGAGGCCGGGCTCGTCGGCCGCGCGTCCCGCCTCTGCCTCGGCTGCCCTCTGGAGGCGGGAACGGCGCCTCGGCGGAGAGACCCTGGGCGGTCAGCGCCCCCCCCCCACACACACCAAGGGGGCTGGTTTGGCCTGAGAGAGAGAGAGAGATGGGGGGTTGTCAGTCCCTGAGGAAGGGGCTTCCCTTGAGGGTTGGGTTGGGTGTGAGAGGGGATATACTCAAAGGCAGGGGTGGTCAAACTGCGTCCCTCCAGATGTCCGTGGACTACAATTCCCAGGAGCCCCTGCCAGCGTTCGCTGGCAGGGGCTCATGGGAATTGTAGTCCCTGGACATCTGGAGGGACGCAGTTTTGACTTGTTGTTGTTGTTATGTGCGAAGTCGTGTCCGACCCATCGCGACCCCATGGACAATGATCCTCCAGGCCTTCCTGTCCTCTACCATTCCCCGGAGTCCATTTAAGTTTGCACCTACTGCTTCAGTGACTCCATCCATCCACCTCATTCTCTGTCGTCCCCTTCTTCTTTTGCCCTCGATCTCTCCCAGCATTAGGCTCTTCTCCAGGGAGTCCTTCCTTCTCATGAGGTGGCCAAAATATTTGAGTTTCATCTTCAGGATCTGGCCTTCTAAAGAGCAGTCAGGGCTGATCTCCTCTAGGACTGACTGGTTTGTTCGCCTTGCAGTCCAAGGGACTCGCAAGAGTCTTCTCCAGCACCAGAGTTCAAAAGCCTCAATTCTTTGACGCTCGGCCTTCCTTATGGTCCAACTTTCGCAGCCATACATTGCAACTGGGAAGACCATAGCCTTGACTAAACGCACTTTTGTTGGCAGGGTGATGTCTCTGCTTTTTAGGATGCTGTCTAGATTTGCCATAGCTTTCCTCCCCAGGAGCAAGCGTCTTTTAATTTCTTTGCTGCAGTCCCCATCTGCAGTGATCTTGGAGCCCAGGAAAATAAAATCTGTCACTATCTCCATTTCTTCCCCTTCTATTTGCCAGGAATTGAGAGGGCCGGATGCCATGATCTTTGTTTTCTTGATGTTGAGTTTCAAGCCAACTTTTGCACTCTCCTCCTTCACCCGCATCAACAGGCTCTTTAGTTCCTCTTCACTTTCTGCCATTAGAGTGGTATCATCTGCATATCTGAGGTTGTTGATATTTCTCCCTGCAATCTTGATCCCAATTTGTGACTCCTCTAATCCCGCATTTCTCATGATGTGCTCTGCATACAAGTTAAATAGGCAAGGCGACAGTATACAGCCTTGCCGAACTCCTTTCTCAATTTTGAACCAGTCAGTGATTCCATGTTCAGTTCTCACTGTTGCTTCTTGACCTGCATATAAATTTCTCAAGAGACAAATAAGATGCTCTGGTATTCCCATCTCTTTAAGAACTTGCCACAATTTGTTGTGCTCCACACAATCAAAGGCTTTAGCATAGTCAATGAAGCAGAAGTAGACGTTCTTCTGGTACTCCCTAGCTTTCTCCATGATCCAGCGTATGTTGGCAATTTGATCTCTAGTTCCTCTGCCTCTTCGAAATCCTGCCTGTACTTCTGGAAGTTCTCGGTCCACATATTGCTGGAGCCTAGCTTGTAGGATTTTGAGCATAACTTTGCTAGCATGAGAAATTAGTGCGATGGTGCGGTAGTTTGAACATTCTTTGGCATTGCCCTTCTTTGGTATTGGAATGTAAACTGACCTTTTCCAATCCTGTGGCCATTGTTGAGTTTTCCAAATTTGCTGGCATATTGAGTGTAGCACTTTTACTGCATCGTCCTTTAAGATTTTGAATAGTTCAACTGGAATGCTGTCACTACCACTAGCTTTATTGTTGCTCAGACTTCCTAAGGCCCATTTGACTTCACATTCCAGGATGTCTGGCTCCAGGTCAGTAACTACCCCATTGTGGTCATCAGGGATGTTAAGCTCGCTCTTGTATAGTTCTTCTGTATAATTTTGCCACCTTTGTTTGATCTCTTCTGCTTCTGTGAGGTCCCTACCATTTTGGTCCCTTATCATACCCATCTTTGCATGAAATGTTCTCTTCATATCTCCAATTTTCTTGAAAAGATCTCTGGTCCTCCCGATTCTATTGTTTTCTTCTATTTGTTTGCACTGTTCATTTAAGAAGGCATTCTTATCTCTTCTAGCTTTTCTCTGGAATTCTGCATTCAATTGGGTGTATCTTTCTCTTTCTCCCTTGCCTTTCACTTCCCTTCTCTCCTTAGCTATTTGTAAAGCTTCCTCAGACAGCCATTTTGATTTCTTGCATTTCTTTTTCTTTGGGATGGTTTTAGTTGCTACCTCTTGTACAATGTTGCGAACCTCCGTCCATAGTTCTTCAGGCACTCTGTCTATCAGATCTAATTCCTTAAATCTATTTGTGACCTCCACTGTGTATTCGTCGGGGATATGATTTAGTTCATACCTGAGTGGCCTAGTGCTTTTCCCTACTTTCTTCAATTTAAGCCTAAATTTTGCAACAAGAAGCTCATGATCTGAACCACAATCAGCTCCTGGTCTTGTTTTTATTGACTGGATAGAACTTTTCCATCTTTGGCTGCAGAGCACATAGTCAATCTGATTTCTGTGTTGACCGTCTGGTGATGTCCATGTATAGAGTCGTCTCTTGGGTTGCTGGAAAAGAGTGTTTGCTATGACCATTGTATTCTCTTGACAAAATTCTACCAGCCTGTGCCCTGCTTCATTTTGTACTCCAAGGCCAAACTTGCCTGTTATCCCGGTTATCTTTTGGCTTCCTACTTTAGCATTCCAATCCCCCATGATGATACGCACATCATTTTTGGGCGTTGCTTCTAGAAGGTGTTGTAGGGCTTCATAGAACTGATCAACTTCATCCTCTTCAGCAGCAGTGGTTGGGGCGTAGACCTGGATCACTGTGATGTTGAATGGTTTGCCTTGGATTCGAACTGAGATCATTCTGTCATTTTGGGGATTGTATCCCAAGACTGCTTTTCCTACTCTCTTATTGATTATGAAGGCTACTCCATTTCTTCTGCGAGATTCTTGTCCACAGTAGTATACCTGATGGTCATCTGAATTAAATTCACCCATTCCTGTCCATTTTAGTTCACTGATTCCTAAAATGTCGATGTTCAGTCTTCTCATTTCTTGTTTAACCACGTCCAGCTTGCCTTGATTCATGGATCTGACGTTCCAGGTTCCTATGGAATAAAAATCTTTACAGCATCGGACTGTCTTTTTGCCACCAGTTACTTCCACAACTGAGCGTCCTTTCGGCTTTGGCCCAGCCGCTTCATTCATTCTGGCGCTACTCGTACTAGCCGTCTGCTCATCCCCAGTAGCATATTGGACACCTTCCGACCTGAGGGGCTCATCTTCCAGCGTCATATCGTTATGCCTATTGGAACTGTCCATAGAGTTTTCATGGCAAAGATACTGGAGTGGTTTGCCATTTCCTTCTCCAGTGGATCACCTTTTGTCAGAGCTCTTAGCTATGACCTGTCCGTCTTGGGTGGCCCTGCACGGCATAGCTCATAGCTTCACTGAACTACACAAGCCCCCTTGCCACAACAAGGCAGCGATCCTTGAAGGGGGCAGTTTTGACTACACATGCTCAAAGGAATGACAATGGGAGAGGCTGGGAGACCCAATGGGAATAATGGGAGGCAAGAATGCCCATTTATTTAGGGCCCAGGGACTAATTTGTCGGTCTCTGACTGGACTCTAAATTTGTCCTGCTGCTCCAGGCCCACAGGGTGACCCGCTCGACTCTGCCAATTTACTTGGATGGGCTCCCTTGAAATACATGACAGTAGGAAAACGGTTGCAGAGAAAATGTGGAAGGGATTCTCCGTTACACTCTAAGCGTGGAAGGACAGGGCACAGAGTGGGATGACGGCCCCTGAGAGTGTCTCGGGGGACTTGGGGGTGGAAGGGCAGGGCACAGAGTGGAATGGCGGCCCCTGGGAATTCATGTCATCCCTTTTAGTACATCCTGTGAGAGTGAGGCGACCAAAAAGGACTTTTATATTATTATTTTAATTATTATTATTATTTAATTTTTAGACCGCCCTTCTCCAAATAGGTCTCAGGGCGGTTTACAACATAAATAGTTAAAACACAATAAAATTCCCATAATTAACATCAACAAATTAACATCAACAAAAGTAAATATAACATATAAGCGGTGGTGGTCACAATTCTGATCTTAGTTACCTGACTTCCCCCCAAGTTCAGCCTGGTGGGGAGAATAATATTCAGAAGAGGGTGGCACCAATACAATAGATCTAACAATGATCTCGATGTTAGAGATCTCAATATATGCTGCTTTTCTCTATCAGAAGCAGTATCAAAGCGGTTTACAATCTCCTTCCCTTCCTCTCCCCACCACAGACACCCTGTGAGTTAAGTGAGGCTGAGAGAGCCCTGATATTACTGAAGAAGAAGGGTTGGTTCTTATATGCCCCTTTTCTCTTCCAGAAGGAGTCTCAAAGCCGCTTACATTTGCCTTCCCTTTCCTCTCCCCACAACAGACACCCTGTGAGGTGGGTGAGGCTGAGAGAGCCCTGATATTACTGCCTGGTCAGAACAGCTTTATCAGTGCCATGGCGAGCCCAAGGTCACCCAGCTGCATGTGGAGGAGCGGGGAATCAAACCTGGTTCACCAGATTAGAAGCCACCACTCTTAATCACTACACCAAGCTGATGTGTGGAAAGGGTGATTTTGCATGCATACACGCATTGAATAATGCATTTCCAATTAGTGCATTTTTGGTCAGTCAGTGAAGGCTGTTATGTTTGTTTGTTTTGTTTCCCAGTTATTAAAACTGAACAATGTTAAATTCTCAGCAGGCATCTTACTCCGCAAACCAATAACACTCATCTGGAGGAAAAAAGTTTTTAGTCCAGTGGCACCTTGAAGTCCAACCAAGTTATCTGGTATTTGCATAACTGATGAAATGAATTTTAAGAACTTCCCCATTGTTGTTACATGTACATTTGACAAAAAGGTCAATAATAGCAATGTCAGTAGGACACTTTGGAAGACGGACTTTGTTTTCTTGATGTCTCTGAAGGGCTTCCCAGTCGTGCAATATAAATTAGATTAAAATCCATTATTGAGTGTGGCACTTAAGATTACAAAACAGGTTCATTAGTTAAAAGTGTTTTATCATATCTATTTTCCAGCAAATATAACTGCATTTCCACTACTGCTTTCCACTTAAACACTGAATAATGCGCTTTCAATGTGCTTGAGCGCATTTTTTGGTCAGTCAGTGAGGGCTTTTTTGTTTGTTGGTTTGTTTGTTTCCCAGTTATCTGTATTGTTTCTGTTTTATGTGAACTGCCCTTCCCGACGGCTGAGGGCGATTCACATAAAACAGAAACAGTACAGATAACTTATTAAAAAATAAATAATAAACTGTATTAAAACTAAACAGCATAAATTTCAAGCAAACATCTTACTCCGTACTCACTCATGCAGTGGAACAAAGTTTTAATTTTTCACCTTCAAGTCACAACTGACTTACAGACTGTTTCTGCACTTGGGATATGGTTTAGATTAAAATGTTGAGTTTTTTTGCCTGTTTCCACACTGAAATTTGTCTCTTTGAGCCCAGATCTGAGTTGCTTCCTGACTTGTTCCACAGCGAAGGAATCCTCAGAAAAATAATTTTCATTTTTGAAAGCAGGGTCTAAGGGAGTTTAATTCCGGGAAAACTAGCACTGAGAAGAGCTTTACTCCTTTTTGCATGCTGTGTTCATTTTCTCTTTGTGAGTGGCTTTTAAAATTTTTTTACAAAATCATAGCACTCTTAAATGTGATCATCCATGATTCTCCCACCTGTAGAACACAGGTTCAGCTCACTTGGTTCAGTGATTCCTGTAAGAATCATTCGTTGCAGTAACAAAATAGATTCCCTCCAGTTCACTCTTCCAATATGTCTGAGCAACACTGCTGCATCCGCGCACGCGCGTGTGTGTGTGTGTGTGTGTGCTGAATCTTCGTCTTATTGGGAGAAACAAGTGACATGGCGCTCAGCCTGTGAAAGCCAGGTTGAGGAGGAGGCTGTTCTAGCTGTGAGACATCTTTGGCTAGTTTTTTTGCCAGTGTAGACAGGCATGCCAAAAGATTGGCAGTAGCTTTTTCTATTTGGTTGTTGAGTCTGTGCAAAGAAGGGACTAAGCAAATTATTAATAGCAATCCAGACACGTTTCCCCACAAGACTTAGATGTATGTTCTTTGCATTCAAATTGCAGTCTTTTGGGACATTAGGAAATTACAGTTTCCCCTCAAATTAAGACATATGGGCATGCAATGCTACGGACCAATGGCTCAAGCACTGTTTCTGTATAATATAATATTTTACAAATCTGTCTGGACTATAATATTTTAGAAGAAGAAGAAGAGTTGGTTCTTATATGCCACTTTTCTCTACCAAAAGGAGTCTCAAGGCGGCTTACAGTCGCCTTCCCTTTCCTCTCCCCACAACAGACACCCTGTGAGGTGGGCGAGGCTGAGAAAGCCCTGATATTACTGCTCAGTCAGAACAATTTTATCAGTGCCTTGGTGAGCCCAAGGTCACCCAGCTGCCTGCATGTGGGGGAGTGCAGAATCGAACCCAGCATGCCAGATTAGAAGTCCGCACTCCTAACCACTACACCAAACTGGCTCTCACAGATTCCCCCCCCCCAATGAAGAATATAGTACCCAGCTTGCTGGGGGGTAAACGGTAATGACTGGGGAAGGCACTGGCAAACCACCCCGTATTGAGTCTGGCATGAAAACGCTAGAGGGCGTCACCCCAAGGGTCAGACATGACTCGGTGCTTGCACAGGGGATACCTTTACCTATGAAGAATATTTACCTATGAAGAATATGCAAATCATGTATGGATCTCAGAGTGAATTAGAATGAATTCTCCTACTGAAGCCTTTTTCAACGTTTTGACTGTGGAGGAACCCCTGAAGTATTTTTCAGGCTTTGAGGATCCCTGGAAGTGGTGACATGCCCCTTCAGAGACGTAGGCTCAGAAGTAAGATGTCGGAGCCCCCAATCAATTAATTTATCATTTACAGTTTCCATTGTGGAGAAAGAGACTACGCCTGTAGTGCAACAGAGGAAGTGGTCACTAGTGATGTCAGTGGCCACCCGAACTGGGAAAGGCTGCATAACCCCCGGGGAGCTCTCATGTAACCCCAGGGATCCCTGGGAAATCCTTGTCCTACTGCATCAATTATCTTGTGCGTGCATGTGCGTGCGTGTTTGCTAATGGATTCCTCTTATATCACTTGAGCAATACATTCCAGATATGATGTCCACATGAGGGCCATTTTGGAGACATTTTGAAACATTTATTATGATTGTTGTAAGATTTCTTTCTAGGTATTCCTTTGTTCTGATTTTCCAAACACAAACATTTACACAGCATATAAGGGGATTTTTAAAAACGCTGTTAAAAGCAACAATGCTATTTCCTCCTCGGCCTTGCCATTTCTTGAATCTTCGTGAGTTTTGTTTTTATTTTGCTTTTCATATTTAGAAGAAGAAGAAGAAGAAGAGTTGGTTCTTATATGCCGCTTTTCCCTACCCGAAGGAGGCTCAAAGCGGCTTACAGTCGCCTTCCCATTCCTCTCTCCACAACAGACACCCTGTGAGGGAGGTGAGGCTGAGAGAGCTCTGATATCACTGCCCGGTCTGAACAGTTTTATCAGTGCTGTGGTGAGCCCAAGGTCATCCAGCTGGTTGCATGTGGGGGAGCGCAGAATCGAACCTGGCATGCCAGATTAGAAGTCCACACTTCTAACTACTACACCAAACTGGCTCTATCTATATCTATATTTAGATATAGAAGAATCATCCTTGTATAGATGGGTGTGCATGGACACATGTATCCAGTCGATGCGCATAGATAAAATGCTGGGGTTTGATGATTTAGTTTGTGGGGATTTTACCTTGTAACCCGCCCCAAGCCAGCTAGTATGGGAATGGCAGGCAAGAAATCTAATTAATAACAACAATAATAATAATAGTTCCTACATTTTGGGCTGGAAAGATATTTGGGCAAGAAATGGACTGGGAAACAGATGAGAATGCCTTACGATACTACTTCAAGCTGCAGCCTGCAATCTTAAGCATAATTATTAGGGAATACATCCCACTGAACTGAGGTTTGCGTCTGAGCATACATGCCTTGAACTTCACTGTTATTTTCCTTCTCCTCCCCACCTTAAATGTAGCTGGGAGAAGAAACCGGACAGACCAGTCAAGCCATGTGCATACAAACAATGGAAATGCAAGATTAGGCAGTATCAAAGTAACTTCAGTAAGGGAGTGGTGAAATGAAAAGCCAAAAAACAAAAAAAACAACCTGAATAGTTGTAGGGCTCAAGAGTATTCTAAAATAAGAATTTAAACTTTCTTAACAAAACAATGTGTATAAAAACTCCACTTATAGCAAATTTAACTATTTATAGGAAATGTGTCTCTTTGCATTCACTTAAATATAACAGCAGTTAGTCTTGCTCATTTTTTTACACCTTTAGTAACAATTGCACTGTCCTGGATAGCCCAGGTGAGCCTGATCTCATCAGGTCTTGGAAGCTAAGTAGGATTAACCCTGATTAGCACCTGGATGGGAGACTACCAAGGAAGTTTAGGAATGATACACAGACTCAAGCAATGGTAAACCACCTCTATTCATCTCTTGCCATGAAAACCTGAAAAAGTTGCCATCAGTTGGCTGCACCTTGTTGCCAAAGAAGAATAAATAATTCCCACCATGTGACCCAGGTTTGAATCCTCACCTTTCCATGAAAGCTTGCTGGATGTGTGTGTAACAATAGCTCTGGGTGAGTGTGTAACATCAACCAGTAGACAAAGTGAAGTCTAGTTACTGGTTGATGTTACACACACATCCAGGCCCATTCTGCACAAGTTAAATGTAGCAGGAGTGTGGCAAATTGTAAACGCTAATTTGAAGTTATGCACGACATCGCACACAATCTGCCACACTCCTGAAACAGACCCGCAAAAAGCGCTTTGTTGTAGAGTTTCCAGGGAAATCCCAAAAAGTGGATTCACCCTCTGTAAAGCGCTACACTCTTGCAAACAATATGCAACAGTTTCAAAAAAGTTCTGTGCGTTACCATTGTTGCGGTTTCAGCAAAGTCCCTCCCCCTGGCTCTCTCCTCTAAACTTCCGGCGAAGCTATCACCATTTTTTTTTCTTGGAGCGAGCGGAGAGCAACGAGCGGTGAGCCTTCATTCACCCAGGAAGGCTTCTCCGGCTGCAGTCCCTCCACAGAGCTTCTTTAAAGCTCCCCTCAAGTCACCAAGCACAACACAGCCCTGTTTGCGAGTGCCCTTTATTTTCAGCCGAAAATCGCACCCGTGCATGGGGGGGGTTTTACTCGGGGGAGCATGGCAACGATGAAACAGCAGCTCACATGCTAGGTGCCAGCTAGATGGGTCTCTGAGTTAGGAGGAAGCAAGGATTCAAGGCAAAAAAACTGTTCTTAAAGGGAAAGGGGCTTTTCCGGAGCATGGTAACAACCGCCCATTGGCTGCTCGTTTGATTGACGTCCAGGGGCAGGACAAAGCACGGAAAAAATCGCTTCCTTTCTAGCGATATTTGGCGAGACCGGAAACCTGTGGGAAACGATTGAAATGCAAATTTTACAGCCTGATATTCAGATACCTAATGTTTTTAATTTTACATATGTGCACACTATATAATATAATCTTTATCCATGGTTCCTCTATATATTTGTGAAACAGCCTGGAGGGTGGAACGTGTCTGGCTGTCCGAGTTGGAATAGAGCCAATCAGGGTGCAGCCAGCAACAGGCAACCTCGAGGAAGACAGGAGGGGAGTGACAGGAGGTGACTTAAGTTAGGTGTAGGTGTGTGGGATTCACCCCCTCCCAGGCGCAGAAACCACAAGAGAACTCACACGCAAGAGGGAGGAGGGGCAATGGAAGTTGCTGGTTCCTTAGCCTGTGGACAAGTCCACTAAGGTAGATTGGGAAAAGGCCATTGATCTCCTCTGGACTCCTGTGAACCTCTTAAGTATCCCTGGTTGGGAATCCCTGCACAACATTATTGCATTTGTTGCATCCTAACTCTCCTGACTGCCCTATCAATTACAATACAACATGAATAACAACAGTGGGGAGAACAATTTGTTCAGTCATGGCAGGGTGTCGGTCGGCCTCAAGCAAATGCCTGGTAGAGGAGCTCCCTTTTGCAGGCCCTGCGGAACTGTAGGCAGAGCTCTGATTTCCTCAGGGAGCTCGTTCCACCAGGTGGGGGTCAGGACCAAGAAGGCTCTGGCCCTTGTTGAGGTCCGACGCGCTTCTTTGGGGCCAGGGATCTGCAGCAGTTGGAGGTGGCAAAGCATAAGACTCTTTTGGGGGTATCAGCAGGGAGGCGGTCTCTCAAATACACTGGGCCCAAACCGTATATGGCCTTAAAGGTGATTACCAAAACCTTAAGCTTAATCCGGAATTCAGCTGAGAGCCAGCCAAGTTGTTGGAGTGCTGGCCGGATGTGGGATCTCCACGATGACTGAGAATCCTGGCCACGGAGGTCTGCACCATGAGGGAGAGCCTTTTCAGTGGCAGCTCGTGACTGTGGAACAACCTATCCAGGGAGGTGTGTTTAGCTAATAAATGACTTAAATAAATTAATTAAAATAAAAACTACCACAGTAGATATGAGGAAGCTGAAACCATTTTCATGAATATGAATGAGGGATAGAGTTATAGAATCATTTACATCTTGACTGTGGGTTTAAATAATTATAGGCAATTAAGAACATCAAACAAAAGACAAATGTACCTTGATATTGACTTCTAAAGAATCAGAGGTGTGAAAGACACGTAATCATATGGTTTATTTTAGTATTTATTTTAATGACTCATAAATATTGAGAACTGGCTGACTTATTCAAAGGACTGCTTGTTTCCATGAATATATACCAAGTATTTATTTTTATTTATTCATTACATTTGTATACCGCCCTCCCCTAAGGCTCAGGGTGGTTCACATAGAACAAAAACAAAGAACAGTACCTCGAACTCTGTGACTGTATCAAGTAAGGTAACAGTAATAATAATAGAAATAAACAGAGAAAATAACATTCTAACCATAACAGTAACAATCTAACAGACCCTTGATTGGTCAGCGTATGGGTTCAAGGAGCCCAGTAGATGTTTGGCCTCAGTCGATCTCAACCAGAGCCAGCTTGGTGTAGTGGTTAGCAGTGTGGACTTCTAGCTGGGTGACCTTGGGCTCACTACAGCACTGATAAAGCTGTTCTGACCGAGCAGTGATATCAGGGCTCTCTCAGCCTCACCTCCCTCACAGGGTGTCTGTTGTGGGGAGAGGAAAGGGAGGCAATTGTAAGCCGCTTTGAGCTTCCTTCAGGTAGAGAAAAGTGGCATATAAGAACCAACTCTTCTTCTTCAGTAATATCAGGGCTCTCTCAGCCTCACCCACCTCACAGGGTGTCTGTTGTGGGGAGAGGAAAGGGAAGGCGATTGTACGCCACTTTGAGACTCCTTCAGGTAGAGAAAAGCGGCATATAAGAACCAATTCTTCTTCTGGCAGAGTAGCTCTCTTTTGTAGGCCCTGCAAGTAATGGAAAACTTCTATTATTGCTTTAGGATGCTTAGGGCTGATCCTGCGTTGAGCAGGGTGTTGGACTAGATGGCCTGTATGGCCTCTTCCAACTCTATGATTCTATGATTCTATGTCATATATTCTTCACAGGACATTACACAAATGTAAAATGTTTTTCTTGAGGAGTTTGGCAGGTATGTGCTACAGTGGATATAATTATTGTTGTATGTCTTTATAAAGGAAATAGTCTGTCAGTTTTAACACTTTGTAAAAGGCCTACATCTGTGAGCTCTCTCCCCACCAGCTTTTCACATGGAATTAAAATTGAATGAATATTTGTCCGTTAGTTGAAAATGACTGCAGGTGATACAGCAGATGGTATTTATAATAATTTGCCTTTTAATTAGGAAAATATAGGCCCCTGCGACATCTCGCTAGTGTGAAAAAATAATATTTGAATGCAAAACAGATTTATCTCCCTTATATACCGTCTATTCTCTCATAGGACTTCATTGCCCTCCCCTGATCATCAGTCACCGCTGTTAATAAAACACCACCATTAATCATTAGTGGAGTCTCCTTCCTTCCAGTGAAAATGAACTCCTAACGTGTTTGAAGTTAAGGGCTTCAATGCCTCTGGGGTTTTCCCCAGTCAGATTGCATTATGCCCACAGTTGAAAAATTTGTCCTGGTTTTTCATTTTGCGCTCATGTTTCCTAATCTTCACTAAAGGAAAGCAGAAAGGGTGGATTTTCAAAAAGAATCAGAACACCTCACTCCGCTGTGTGGCTTCCATAATGTAACAGAATTTTCTGCCACCAGCGGAGTAATTTTTTCAGTGATACAGAGATTTTTATTATTTTTATTTGTTTATATAAAAGTATTGTTTTCACTAACAAATGCCTGCTTGGTAGGAATAAAAATTACAACCATTTGTCCCTGAAGATACTGTAATACTTCCCCCCCCCCGAGATCCAAAGTGTCACCGTGTCTATTTACTCCAGTGTGCAAATGACAGAAACTTACCATGATTCAGACATAATAGTAAACTGAGTCATTATGTAAATAAGTCTTGGAGATTCTCTGACTCTCGTTTTCTCTCTGCTGTCAGCCCCTGCCCCCATCCAGGCCTGGCTCTTCTGACTGGCTTCAATTTAACTTGTAAGAGGTCAAGGCAGCCAGGGATCATCCCCTGTGGTGGGAATTTTCAGCACCTTACGTGAATTACCACCCCAGGATGTAAACAACTGACCATGCCATATTACAAACCATTTTGTGAGTTTCAGAAGCTGTTTGCCTTGTAAAATTTGGGTAGGTGGGGTTGGGCAGATGTTTTGTAACGGCTAAAATGTTGCAGCCACACAAGTAACACAAAGGAGTAAGTCCCAATACATTCACTTACCTCTGAGTAAATATGCACAGAATTGTGCTGCACAATTTTCTTGGACTTAAAAAGGTAAAGGTATCCCCTGCGCAAGGACTGGGTCGTGTCTGACCCTTGGGGTGACGCCCTCTAGCGTTTTCATGGCAGACTCAATACGGGGTGGTTTGCCAGTGCCTTCCCCAGTCATTACCGTTTACCCCCCCCCCCCCCCGTTTACTTTCAGACAAGATTTCTGCTGCCTTACCACTCTGCGCCACAAGAGGCTCTTTCTTGGACTTATGGGATCAATTTCTTGGTTCTTTGCTTTCACATTAGTGTTTTTACATTAGATCTTTACATTCACATTAGTGTTTTTAATCCCACCCATACTTTAGATAAGCATAGATGATTAGTAGATCATTTCCAATATTCTGCTGTGGAAATTAAACACTAGTCCTGCTTGTAAATGCAAACATTGCACAGTAACTTAATAAGTGCATCCCATCATGGATTACAGTGGTGCTTACTCCCATGAAAGTTCTTTTAGGATTGCACTGAAAATCCTTATAGCGGTTGAACTGAAAAAAAATCTGCTATCTAATTGCTATGTTTTGCTCTGCTACTATTAAATACACCCTAAACTGCCAATCAATGAGCCTCTTGTGGCGCAGAGTGGTAAGGCAGCAGACATGCAGTCTGAAGCTCTGCCCACGAGGCTAGGAGTTCGATCCCAGCAGCCGGCTCAAGGTTGACTCAGCCTTCCATCCTTCCGAGATTGGTAAAATGAGTACCCAGCTTGCTGGGGGGTAAATGGTAATGACTGGGGAAGGCACTGGCAAACCACCCCGTATTGAGTCTGCCATGAAAACACTAGAGGGTGTCACCCCAAGGGTCAGACATGACTTGGTGCTTACACAGGGGATACCTTTAGCTTAAGTAGTAGGGGTATTTAAAATGAGATTTGTCCTAGTGATCATTTGTTTGAAGTAGTCAGTCCAAAAACATATCCCTTTTTGTTTGTTTGTTTCAAAATATTGGCAACCCTGGTTTAGCAGGATCCAATGTTTATCAGGGCAGGTTCAGCCCGGAGGCGGTTGAGAGGAGACATGATTGCTCCCTTCAGGGATTTGAAAGGTTGTCACTTGGAAGAGGGCAGAGAATGGTTCCTGTTGGCAGCAGAGGAGAGGACCCGCAGTAATGGCTTTAAACTATGTTAGAGAATGGTTCTGGCTAGATATCAGGAAAAAAAACTTTCACGGTCAGAGTAGTTCAGCAGTGGAATCGACTCCCCAATGCAGTATTCTTCAGGAGCCCCTGATAAAATTTTTCAGTCTTCAAGGACCCCCAGAAATAATGTCAGCTAGCCACGCCTCCCTGCCTTGCCCCCCCCCCCGAAAGTGGCATAACTACCTACGCCTTTCACCCTTCTTTCACTTCCTCCCCCTGCCTTTAGTACTACTACTATGGTAGTTCTATCTTATGTAGGCCAGAAAGAAGGGTAGGAGCTGAGAAGACAGCCTGTAGCCCCCATACCATACCAGAACTGACTTCATCCCTTTTATATTTTTACTAGAAAATAAGCCCGCTGTAGTGTTAATACAGCAGGCGCTAGGTGTTAGCTCGGGCCCCCCCGGTCGGCGCGGCACAGCGGCGCTCCCGTGGCGGATCTCAGCTCTGCTGGCTTGATCGCAGCTCTGCTGGCTGGTCTTCCTAATTGCGTGTACCGCCGCTCGCAGCTCCGGCGCGAGTGGCGGCTCCGTCGGTGCCGGAGGCTCCTCCGCTGGCAGCGCTGCTGCCGGTGGCCTGGCCTCCGTCGATGGGCGGGCGGAGGGCGGCTGGTGGGGGCTCGTTGGGGTGCGGCCTAACGCGGCAAGAGGTGCTTCGCGCCTCTCGCCGCGTCAGGCCGCCGGGCAGGGAGCCCCCGGCAGCCGCGCTCTGCGTGGCTGCCGGGGGCTCCCTTGCGGCCGGCCTGACGCGTCGGAGGGGCTTTGCGCCTCCGACGGGCCAGGCCAGCGGCCAAGGGAGCAACTGCGAGCCGCGGGAATAGGAGGGACCAATCGGCAGGCGCGATTGGTCCCTCCGATTGTCTGTCATGAGGAAGGGTCCAATCCGGACCCTTCGTCATCACGGACACATCCCACCCTAGAACCCCTTAGCCTTTATTTAGTCCGTGGCGCCCGCGGCGCCACGGGCGGTTTAAAGATTCCCACAGCCTACCCAGTGAGCCCTCCTGGTAGAGATCGCCAGTTCCCTAGATTGTGACCAAGTCTATTTAGGTAGGAGGGGAAGGGCCGCAGTTCCCCTCCAGAGCTCTTACAAACCCTTGGGGGTCCACGGACCCCTGGTTGGGAATCCTCGACCTAAGGAGATGGATGGTCTGCAAGAATCAGCTGGACAGATCTTTATCATGGATGCTTTAGGCTGTTCCTGCTTTGAATAGGGGGTTGGACTAGATGGCCTTTATGGCCCCTTCCAACTCTATTCATTTTATATTTACCAAATGATTTCCCTCGGCCTCCTAGTAAATTCTGCAGAAATGTTCTCCCTTCCTTGAGCCCCTAGAGGCTGCAGTCTGAACCGCATGAAACTGGTTTCAGGGGTCCTGGAATGTTGTCCTTTCTTAGCAGCTCTGGCTCCAAATGAGGCTCAGGGCAGCAGATCCCAGGAGCACCGACAAGCCAGACCTCTCATAGGGAAGACAGAGAGCAGAAAAGAAGCAGGCATGAATTGTAGCACCCTTTCAAAGGACCAGGGTTAGGGTTACCACTCTCCAGGTGGTGGCTGGAGTAATGGGTTTAAACTTCAAGTACAACGATATAGGCTAGATATCAGGAAAAAAAATTTCATAGTCAGAGTAGTTCAGCAGTGGAATAGGCTGCCTAAGGAGGTGGTGAGCTCCCCCTCACTGGCAGTCTTCAAGCAAAGGCTGGATACACACTTTTCTTGGATGCTTTAGGATGCTTAGGGCTGATCCTGCGTAGAGCAGGGGGTTGGACTAGATGGCCTGTATGGCTCCTTCCAACTCTATGATTCTATGATTCTATGATTTCGTGCTGTTACAATAAATCCTCAGATGAGCAAGATCTGTCTGGTAAGATGGCTGTTTTGGAGGTTGGACTCTTATGTAGGGATGCCAGCCTCCAAGTGGGATTTTTCTGGGGTTTCTCAAAGGCTGAAGAATGTTTCAGGGGTTTCTCAGTGGTAAAAACTTTGAGAAAAGCTGTTCTAGCCATTAACCCCCAGTTGAATTCCGGATTAAGCTTAAGGTTTTGGTAATCACCTTCAAGGCCATACACAGTCTGGGCTCAGGGTATCTGAGAGACCGCCTCCCAGCGTGTACCCCCAACAGTGCTTTATGCTCCGCCACCTCCAACTGGCTGCAGATCCCTGGCCCCAAAGAAACACGTCGGACCTCAACCAGGGCCAGCGCTTTCTCCATCCTGGCCCCCACCTGGTGGAACGAGCTCCCTGAAGAGATCAGGGCCCTGGCCGAACTCCCACAGTTCCGCAGGGCCTACAAAAGGGAGCTCCTCCACCAGGCATTTGCTTGAGGCCGACCGACTGAAAACATCTACAGGCCCCCCCTTATCAGACTGAGAGGTCGAACCTACCCAGGGATTGTCAATGTTATCATTTTCTTGAAATACTGTTCTGGTTGGCATGTTATATCATGATCGTTGTTATATTGTTGTATGTTCTATGTAAATGTTCTACAATGTTTTATGTGAACCGCCCAGAGGGTATAAAAATCTAAATAAATAAATAAAAATAAAACAAAACAAATAAACTGAAGAGTCTGCCACACGGTTATCAGCTAAGCAGGCCTGTTTAGTATTTGGATGGGAGACCCGCAAGGAAGTCGAGGGCTGCTTCAAACTGGCAGGCACCTGAATTCTTCACCCTTAATCAACGGCAAGCTATATATAAATCACCCTCTGCCAAAAATAGCAACACAAACACTTTCTCCGCTGCTTGAAAAGGACGTCTGAGCCTGACGCTTTTGAAGCGCCTGATATCCCCCGATCGTCTTGAATTCATCGCGATGCTGCTATTACGTTACATAAAGCCGTGTCAATCGATAATGCAGCAGATCCGAATCACTTGAGACTCCAGTGGGTGGCAGCCCTCGTCTTGAGATAACAGGAGCACGATGGAGCACAAATAAGTAGATCGGTTACACAGGACATTCGATGCCGGTTGCCGCAACGACAACTGCATCAACAAACTTTGATAGATTTCCTGGGATGCTGAAATTCTTTTCGCCGTAGGTTTTTCAAAATCTAGCACTGCCAGAAACAAAGCCCAGCAAAGACAGATCTGGCCTATCTGTTCAAGCAACTCTGCATTCTTGAAGGATCACAACGGATTAATCGGTCTCTGTTTAAGCTTTTATTCAGTATTGTTCATTCAGCCGTTGGTCGCGTTCCTCTTAATGGGTTTTTGAAACGAACGGAACCTCGTATGGTGTTTTTGCAACAATAATATTCCTGGCCTTGAGCCAGCTTGGTGTAGTCATTAAGAGCGGCAGCCTGTAATCTGGGGAGCTGGGCTTGAGCTCCCCCCCTCCACATGCAGCCAGCTGGATGACCCAGGACTAGTCAGAATCCTGTTAGATTTTACAGCAGTTCTATCAGAGCTCTCTCAGCCCCAACTGTTGTGGGGAGAGGAAGGAAAGGTGATTTGGGTAGTGAAACTTCTATGGGTAGAGACTCCTTTGAGTAGTGAAAAGCGGGGTATAAAAACCAACTCTTCTCCTTCTTGAAAGCAAACCCCAGCCTCTTTTAATGACCCCCCCACCCCACAAATCCTTGCAATTTCTCTGCTTGTGAGCTAATGATTTCACACGTCTGATTAACAAAAATGGATTCATCATATTATAATTTTGTCTCTGCTTTGCTGAGGATTTTTTTTTTTGCTGCCTTTTTGCTTACTATCCCCCCCCCGCCCCCGCCCCCGCCCCCGCCCCCGCCCCCGCCCCCGCCGCCCGGCTTTTTGGAGCAAAACAATTTGACAGGGCGGTGAAAAAAAAAAAAAACAGAAGCGTGAGCGGATGCAAGGATGTGCGCGTGTGTCATTTCATCTGTGCCGGCGGCTCAATGCTCCTTGACAGAAAGGGCTTCTTAACCAATCAGGAAACCGATCTCAGCGGCCAATGGAAAGCTGCCTTACACAAGGCTCTCAGGCGCAGGAAGCTAAATAGAAAAGGCTTCTGTGCAGAGGAAAGGGGGGTACCACTCTGTCCACGGCCGGCGCTGGGGATGCGACTCCCGCAGAAAGAAAGTGACACAGGCAAAGAATAAGCTCTCTCCTCAAACGCCTCAGACCCCCCCACCCCCTTGTTTGTTGCCAGCTTGACAGCTTCTTTGCCCATGTAATGCACTCACTCACTCAAGAAATCAGATCCTTCTCCAAGACCAATTTAAGGAAGCAATGTACCCGAGTCACCACTTTATCAGGGAAGAGAATCATAGAGACGTGGAAGGATGCCCGAATGCAGGTGGTCGAAGCGGCTGATCTGAACGATGGGGATGCTTGCGGTTACGTACAGGACCTGAGCTTGGATCTGCAAGTGGGTGTCGTGAAGCCATGGCTCTTGCTGGGTGAGTATGGAGGGGGGGGGGGGAGGGATGGACAAAGAAAGGGGGTAGGTGGGCATTTTTTAAAAAATCCAAAACTGCACTAATGTAGTAATATCGTAGGCTTTGAGAGAGGGAGGGGTACATCTTTTCTCTGCAATTGGGTGCTGTCAAATATGCCTTTAGCATTCCTTCTAACCACGGCATGCTTATTGTGTGTCCGTAGCATGGCTTTCTATCAGTTACCTCTCTCTGTAAGGGTCCAGGCGGTCCTGATGTCCGCATGTCATGCCTTTTGCAAACAGTGAGACGACGTGTCTTCTCTCCTCACAGGATCCCAGGATGCTGCTCATGACCTGGAGACCATGAAAAAATACAGGGTAACGAGAATTAAGGCTATAGATGATGAGAACTGAGGCTCTGGTGAAGCCTCTATTGGATGTTTCAAAAAGTTTGACCTTCCCCTGCAAGAACATTCTGGTCATTATTGAATGGCGTTGCAGACTGGAGGGGTGTATGATCCTTTTGTTAGACAGCAGGTCTAATTGATCCTACAGCTGTGGGCCTGAAATTAGTTCCACTAATATGCAAGGGACTTGTTTTTGTAATCGAGGAAAAAATATAAGGGACTTGTTCTTGTAACAGGGGAAATGCTGGCCTCCCCGCTTAAGAATCCTACCCACAAAATAGCAATCTGCTCGGTATAAACTACCCCCTCCCATAAGTTTAAGTTAAGTTTGTAACTTTTATAGCAACTAATTAAATGATGTAAAAACTTATTATTTTGTATCTTTTTGTTGCTACTTACCCTGAGCAAAATGGAGGGGGTGGGCTATAATATATATATGTTGCTGTTGTTCTTATTGTTATTATTATATCTTTGGGACAGAGGTGACAATACTTCCACTGGAAAGCTGAGTGCAGTTTCAGTTAGGCTGATCTTATATTCTTCTTTGTCTTTACTACTTCACAATATGTAAATACTACAAGACACTAGATTATTAATTACTGAAATGTATTCAACATAAGCTTTTACAACAAACCTTTAATTGCATGTAAAAGTACAATATAAGGAAGGAAAGTGCAAAAGGATCCACTGCTCTACAGAACAACATAAGCTCATGTGGAAGATGGGTAATATAAAATGCACTAATAATAAAATTAAAAAGTTCAAGTCCAGCTGCACCTTTAAAACGAAAACTCAAGATATAAGCTTTTGCGTGCATACACACTTCTTCTTTCGTGTGACTCATACCCGGATTAAAACTTCGTCTTAAAGGTACTGCTGGATCAAACTTACAGATATTCCTGATGGATGAGTGTATCTTATGAACCACATAAGACGCATTTAGGCTTCTACAGCCTTCCTTAGTGGTTACAAATATATTATTATTAAAGATACATAACACACATTCAGAGATGATTACAGATTTTTCACAACCAGCTGTCCTCTGAAATTTAAATTTAAGCTCATGTGGAAGATGGGTAGCATAAAATGCAGTAATAATTTTTATTTTATCATTACTGCGTTTATATGTGGTTCACAGGATATTTTCATCCACCAGGAATGTCTGTAACTTGTACTGTCTGATATCCAGAAAGGCTAATGTATTTAATTGTATATGTGCACAGTGTATGATAAATATTTTATTAAAAATTGTTGTAGCTTGACCCTTTTGACATAAATTGGAAGATTTGGGGATGAGTTTGTTTCTCCTCTTTCGTTGTTTACTTCAGGCCTACATGGCTGCCCACCTAAATAATAATAGTAATAGTAATAATAATAGTAATACAAGTAATACCAGCACAACTCCAGGAGGCAGTGTTGCTTGGAACACCAAGACTCCTTCAAAGATACCTCTGCAATTCCCAAGGACTTGGTTAGAGCCAGCATGGTATAGTGGTGAAGAGTGGCAGCTACTAACTTGGTGAGCTGGGTTTAATTCCCCGCTTCTCCACATGCAAAAGAAGAAGAGTTGGTTCTTATATGCCACTTTCCTCTACCAGAAGGAGTCGCAAAGCAGCTTAGAGTCACCTTCCCTTTCCTCTCCCCACAACAGACACCCTTTGAGGTAGATGAGGCTGAGGAAGCCCTGATAGGGGCTTGGTCAGAACAGCTTTCTCAGTGCTGTGGTGAGCCCAAGTTCACCCAGCTGGTTGCATGTGGGGGAGTGCAGAATCGAACCCGGCTCGCCAGATTAGAAGCCACCAATTGGGTTCCCCTTGGGCTTGTCACAACCTTGATAATGCTGTTCATACAAAGCAGTCCTGTCAGAGATCTTTCAGCCTCTCCTACCTCACAGGGTGTGCAGAGAAGAATGGAAGATGTTTATAAGCTGCTTTGAGACTCCTTCAGGCAGTGAAAAGTGGGGTATAAAATCCAGCTCCTCCTTCTTCTAGATCTTGAATTGCAGAGCACCCTTTGCCAGTCAAATATCTGTGACAATTTATAATAATTATAAACTTTATGACAGATTACTCAGTGTTGGATGGAGACCCACAACACTGCTGAATGTTGGAGACTTCCGAAGCGGCTTGCTTTCCTGACCATTGCTTTTCTCTGTTTTAGGTCACTCATGTTTTAAACATTGCCTACGGAGTTGAAAATGCCTTCCCCGATGCCTTCACTTACAAGACCATTCCTATTCTCGATCTGCCCGAGACTGACCTTTTATCTTATTTCCCAGAATGCTTTGAATTTATTGAGCAAGTCAAGTTGAAGGTAAATCCCTCAAGCCAGTGATGAGGGGCAACAATTTTTCAGCAGGGCGAATGAAATGAGCAAGCGGGCCTTGTGACCCAATGGTCTTAATGCTACTGCTGAGATTGGAGCCCCTCTAAATCGCTAACCAAGAAGACCTGAATATAAAGTGAAACTGAACATATTGTTACAGTAATGCAATTTTCTGGAGAACTGTCAGATATTATTCTCGTCCTCTTTATATAGCCAGGCAAATCATCCCTGTCCAACTTAAGTGCAGATTTTCTCTGTGCTTAATTTTTATTCAAATATCTTCAGTAAACTAAACTCAACCGAAAGTTATTCCGCAGTATCTTAAAATATTAACCAAGACCAATGCTGCTTAGCTTCCAAGGTCCAATGAGATCTGGCTAGCCTCAGCCATCCAGGTCAGGGACAAAACCAGTTAGTATTAATATCAGATGTTAATTTTAATATTCAGCTTAGTGCCACCAGACAGCAGACGACTTACGGCAACGCCAGCAAGGGTTTTTCAACAAGTGAAGAGCAGAGGTGGTTCTCCCTTGCTTCCCTCTGCAAACCCTCCATTGGTAGTCTCCCATCCGAGTACTAACCCAGCCTACCTTCCGATATCTAATTAGATCAGACTATATCATATTGCCTTCCTTCCCAGAATTTAAAAATACTGTATTCTGTGAACAAGAATGAGATTCTTTTTAAAATTTACAAATGTATATACTACCGGTCTCCATTCCAACTCGTGGCAGTTCACAATAAAACAATAAAAAACAGTAAACCCCTAAAAAACCCTAAAATATTAACATTATCATTAAAGGTAAAGGTATCCCCTATGCAAGCACCGAGTCATGTCTGACCCTTGGGGTGACGCCCTCTAGCGTTTTTATGGCAGACTCAATACGGGGTGGTTTGCCAGTGCCTTCCCCAGTCATTACTGTTTACCCCCCAGCAAGCTGGGTACTCATTTTACCGTCCTCGGAAGGATGGAAGGCTGAGTCAACCTTGAGCCGGCTGCTGGGATTAAACTCCCAGCCTCATGGGCAAAGCTTTCAGACAGCTGCCTTACCACTCTGCGCCACAGGCATACAGTATTACAAGATGGTGATAAAAGAGTTCTAATTTCCACCCTCTTCACCACCCTCTGTCCAACTGGCAGTCAAGAGCTCTCTCTCAATTGGGAGCGAGGGTCCAGATCTAACCACCACTAAGGGATCCCCCGATAGTAACTCCAGGACCCCACCATGGCCTCAAGAGCTCTGTCTTACAGATCAGGGGCAGTCAACCTGTGGTCCCCCAGATGTCCATGGACTACAATTCATGCCAGCGTTAGCTGGCAGGGGCTCATGGGAATTGTAGTCCATGGACATCTGGAGGACCACAGGTTGACTACCCCTGTTACAGATGACCCAAAGCTAGCCCAGTGGATTGGAATAGGGCTTTCCTGTCCCTTCCTTCCTGCTTCAGGAGTTTGTGCCCTGAAAAGCCACCTTTTAGGGCAGGCATTTTCAACCTTTTCATCATGGAGGTACTGCTGAAATATTTTTCAGGCTTCAGGGTACTAGGAAGTGATGTCTGTTGGCCACACCTTCCTGCAGTGCCCTCCTGGAAGTGAGAGGAGTCTTGGGTGATAAAGGTTTAAATGGCTGGGGCCCACCCCCTCCAGACCCATCATGGGTTACTCTGGGAGGGGGGAGATTACCTGCCCAAATAAGGATAGAAATTGTTGGGGGGGGGTTTAAATTAAAAACTCGTTTATCTTTCACAGGGTAGGAGGGCTCTTCCCAGCCGCCATTTTGAAAATCCATTGAGAGGCCTTCGCAGTGCCAAATGGTATCTTGGTACTGTGATTGGGAAACCCTCCCTTAGGGTCAAGGGACTGGGAATTTCCTCTTGTGTCACTGAAATGTCTTCTGGTCATGCAAGAAGTTACCTCACTCCAGCAATCAGTGGGTATAAAGCAAGCCTTACATTGCTGGCTGGTGGCACTAAGCTGAATATTAAAATTAACATCTGGTATTAATACTAACTGGTTTTGTCCCTGACCTGGATGGCTGAGGCTAGCCAGATCTTATTGGACCTTGGAAGCTAAGCAGCATTGGTCTTGGTTAATATTTGGATGGGAGACCTTTGGGGAATATGCCAGGGACATGAAGCAGAGGCAAGCTATGGCAAACCACCTCTGAATATCTGTTATCCTAAAACCCCACCAGGGGTCACCGTAAGTTAGCTGTACTTTGATAGTGCTTTCCACGGCCATTTATACATTTTACTAGGACTTTGCTTTCTATCAATGCTAAATTGCATATCCAGATTATTATTTTATAATAGCCCTGCATTCTCAGACTAAGCCCGCATTGCGCGAACAGACATCAGTTTGACGCATTTTTTATTACCCATTCATGTGACCTGCAAGGTGACAGTGCCTTGTCACATCTGATTCCAGCTTATTCCATGACCCCCTTCATCTTCATTATTTACATAGTTTGGAAGGAAGGAAGGTAATATTGCTTCATCGGGCATTGTGCTATTTTAGAAGGGGAGAACGCAGCATATTGTTTACCAGTCACCTGAAACGGACATTCACTTAATGCCCTCCTTGAGGTTTCTGATTACAGTTTCCACTGCATTTCTCAGTTAGACTTGCTGTTCCAACTGCGCAATCCTCAGCAGAGTTAACCCTCTTCCAAGCCCCTTGAAAGCAACGGGCTAAAAAGGGTAGCACTCTGCCTAGGTTTGCAGTGCTCGTGCCTCGGGTGTGTCTTCAAAGTTTAATTTTTCAGTTCTTTATACTCTAGGGGGCATTGTACGCTTTCATTACAGGATTGCTCCATAATGCAAGTTGCTTTTGTGAGATGGACGGAAACATTAGATAATTTTCCCCTCACGAAAAAAGCTCCCCGTGTTACAAAGGAGCACAAGTTAATAAAACAAGGTTATGAAAGGACTCACTAAGTGACTAAAGCAAACAAATCTGTAACAAAGGACTTTGTCATATCACCAATATGTTATTACAGAAATGTTGGGAAGGCCAAGAGCCTAGGTTTACATCGGAAAATGATGGGCAATTTGTAGATTATCTTTTTGTTATCAATGAACAAGGGAAGAAGAGAGGCTGTTAACCAATGCACAAAGATGAATGCTTACTGTTAGACTTCTAACTTTGTTTTGTTGTTGTTGCCACCAAGTTGCAACTTGCAAGACGGAGCTCTTGCAAGGTCTATGGTTGAGGCCGGAGTGCTAAGGAAGAGCTATATGACTCCCCTTAGGATTCAGGAATAAGATACATCTATATAGACGGCAGCTATGGATTCTATCTGCCCCTTTCTTTTCTCCCTCTCGGAGAGAATGTTGAGGGAGCAGGTTGGACCGAGATGTATTGGGTTTCCTCTGCATTTTATCTTTCATCTTATGTTTTTTGGTTTTACTTGATTGTAAATCTATGCCTGTGATTTTAAGGGGTAGTTTTATTGTGGTTTTATACAGACTTTGCAACCCGCCATGAGCCATTCGGGAGTGGCGGGTTAGAAATCGAATTCATAAATAATAAAAAATGACTGACTTATGGGGCACGGGATGTTCAGAGGTGGGTTTGCCATTGTCTGCCTCTGTGTAGTGACCCTGGGATTCTTTGGTGGGCACCCATCAAAGTGCTAAAAAAGGACATCTTGGCTTAGCTTCCGTGATCTGATGGAATCAAGCTATCCTGGGCCAGCTAGGACAGGGCAAGACAGTTTACTAAGAATCAATCCAATGTGGCTGGTGAATCTTTCAGAAGTGACCTCAACCAGTTCAGCTAAAGTGGGAGTGGAGGGGGGGGACATGCCTCTCAGGATGCCTTGCAAGATGGGGAATAAATGCAAAGACAAATAAATACTCTTCACTTTACATATTTAGGGAGACGACTCTCCGTTCTCTCAAGTAAACTTCTTATACTGTTACAGTTCCTGCAACAGCTGCGATCCAATCATATTTGGAAGACAAGGTTATCGACTTTTGTGGTAGGGTTTCACATGGGAGGTTTTGACCTAGTTTCTTCCTCGCTCCCGTGACCTTGGTCCTTATCAGTTAATTGGAGCCAGTCTGCTAGCCCAGACAGCTTCTCAGGGTTTCAAGCAGTTCATTTTTCCACCTGGCAAAAGCTACCGAGTCGTGAGCAACAGAGATTTCTTTCATCTTTTGCTTAAGGTGGCTGAGGCCTGCTTTATGTTCCTGCATGTAGAGTGAAGTTGGAGGTGATGCTTTCCGATTTGTCGTTGGTGATTTCTTGTGGACACCTATATTGTTTAGGAGTAAACGGAAACTGCTTAGGACTAGGAAGTACAATATTAGTCTAATTTGAGTTAATGTTTCTGTCAAATATAGATGTCATTGGTGGGCATGCAGTTCCATGCTGGGACAGCCACGGATGGAGGGGGGGGGAGATATTTTGCTGTCCCCCTCCACCATACCATTCCAGAAGGTTTCCTCATACTTGGGAGGGATGCTTTCAGGAGATACAAGAGCAGACTTTCTCTTGTCTGAGAAACCCCTGAAACATACTTCAGGTTTTGAGAAACCCCTGAAATGGTGTGATTCTGCAGAATATGGTTGGGAAGCATAGCTGTGTACATGTCCACTTGGGGCCCCTCCCCTTCCCATCCCCTCCAGGCCCATCATTGGCAATTTTGGGGGATGGGGCAGGTTGACATGGCCCTGTGTGGTCATATCACCCAGTAAATGTTTATCAAATTTTAAAAATATGTTAAACATTAATTAACCCCCACCCTTTCAGGAAACCCTTCCAGGGTCATCAAGAGACTCCAAGGTTTCATGAAACCTTAGTTGAGAAAGCTTGCACAAGAGGATGTAGGGGGAAGACAGAGCTGGAAAGCTAGAGGACATGCAGAATGTTGTCCATGCCCCTTTAGATCCTGCTCTCCATTAGGATTACCAGATCTCCATTGGTGGCCAGGGGGTTGGGTTGGCAGATCCAGGTTGGATACGTCTGGAGATTTGAGAATGGAGCCTGGGAAGGACAAGGACCTCCATGGGGTACAGTGCAATAGAGTCCACCCTCCAAAGGACCCATTTTCTTCAGGTGAATTGATCTCTGTAGTCCAGAGATGAGCTGTAATTCCAGAGGATTCCTGGGTCCCACTGGAGGCTGGCATCCATAGTCTCTGTCTTCAGACCTTCATGGGAAGGATTGAAATTCAGCATTCTGATAAAATAAATGTGGAGACTAGCATGAAATTTTCAGATTCTTCTTTATTAGCAGATTCTTCTTTCTGTTCAGTGCCAAGCTTTAAAAAGAAGGAAAACCCCTCCCTTAGGCTCAAGGGACTGGGAACTTCCTTTTGCACCAGTGAAATGCTTTTGGTCTGTTCAGAATTTCCCAGTTTGGAACGGGGCTGATTTGAGCGCAGGCTTGACTTCCTTCCTTGAAGCATTCTGCCTGAAATGGCTAACGCTGTAATAATACACACCATTATTTGGAAGTGAACTTAATCATACCCTTTTGCTTTAAAACGAAGGCCTAGTTTAAGTTCCTGCAAGGAGACTGAGAAAGGGGTAGGGCATATCTCCTTATTAATCTGGGGAGATGTGCTTGCCCTTTTTTTGTATCTTTTCCAGCTCTACTATGTCCTTGATCAGAACTGCACACCTAAAAATCCTACAGCTGAACAGCAAATGGTCGTGAAACCTATTTTTGACTGCTATGGTTTACTAAACACGTTCTGTTTTTTCCCCCTTTCTTTTGGAGGATGGTGTGGTGCTTGTTCACTGTAACGCAGGAGTTTCCCGTGCTGCAGCCATTGTCATCGGCTTCCTCATGCATTCAGAAGGACTCGGTTTTTCTCAGGCTTTTTCTGTGGTGAAGAACGCGAGACCAGCCATTTGTCCGAATTCTGGGTTTATGGAGCAGCTTCACAAATACCAACAGTGCAATAATAAAGCAAATGGAACCTTAAATGATATTTGAATGGCAAAAGGGGGAAGGATGAACCTTTCTGGTTGACCTGAAAATGGAAGAGGCACCTGATACCTCTGGCTACAAAGTCATGGGCCATGCCCAGAATTAGCCCCTGAAGCTGAGCTGTCATTGTGGAATTAACCTTTGTGCTCTTGTACATTGTTTCAATGTTCTAATTCTCCCAGTAATGGGTGTTACAATAATGAATCAGTTTGGATTTGCAATGACTGGTTGGTTTGGTAGTTGCTGTTTTGCATGTAACTGTCCTCAACTGAATCAGGGTTGCCAGCCTCCAGGTGGAACCTGGAAATCTCCCGGAATTACAGCTGATCTTCAGAAGAGATCGCTGCCTTTAAAGTCTGATTCTGTGGTATTATCCCCTGCTGAGGTCCGTCCCTCACTGAACCTCGCTCTCCCCAGACTCTGTCCCCAAATCACCAGGAATTTCTCAACCTGGAGTTGGCAACCCTGCCACGGATGAAAGTTTGTTTAGGATTGCACAGAGAATTATGCCTGTTCAGCCATATCATCTGTGCACGAAACATATTTACTTCATAGCTGTCCTTCATTTTCTTCCAAAATGATTTGTCAACACGTTTGTTTTTATTTTAGTTATTTGTTATTTGATGATGATTGATGATTTTATACTGCCCCACTAAGCGACCCGCATTGCATACATTAGGATCGAGCCGCAAGGGAGTGGCGGGCTATAAATCTAATAATAATAATAATAATAATAATCATAACCAATTTGATAAAATTTAAAACCAGCGGTTTAGGTTTCCAGATTCCCAGTACCCGTGACTCATATCCCTGCCTCAGTGTCATGACCCTGAGGAAGTGTACCTTTGAAGACACCAAACCAGACTGAGAGCTTGTCATCAGAAATGAGTAAAATAGCTTTACTGGAAACCTTGAGGGAACTGCCATCGCAAAACGTACATTGTTGAAGACACTTTATGGAGTCTTCCAGGAACAGATATATCCGTGTCCCCCTTCTCCCTAAAGTTTGCCCACCAAATGGTTCCCACAGTTATGCAGAATGAAACCAAACATTGTGCCTTCAGACTCCAGGGATAACTGCCTAGTGACACCAAACAGTGACACCAAACAGAGAGAGGCTGTGGAAAGTAAGCTGTGAGAGCCACCCAGCGGGGAAGGCCAGGATGGATACAGGACACTTAGAACTTCTTTTGGATTATGTACTTCTGGGGGAAACCAGGGAGAAGGCACACGGGCCGACTAGATATCTACTGCTCTGGCTTCAGCCAAATGCCTGGCGGGGGAGCTCCATTTTACAGGCCCAGTGAAACTTGGCAAGCTCTGGTAGCACCTTAAATCCTTTGGGAGATCATTCTGGAAGGGTACCAGGCCAAGAGGGCCCTGGCTGAGGCCTGGTGTACCTCCTTGGGACCAGGGATCATTAGTCGGTTGGTGTTTGATGAGCATAATGCTTGGGAGGGGCTATAGTTGGGCGTGGGGTCCCTTAAATACACTGGTCCCAGCGTGTGTATGGCCTTAAAGGTCAAAACCAGCGCTTTGAATTTGATTCGGAATTCCACTGGAAGCCAATGCAGATGGTGGAAGACCAGCTGGATGTGGGCTCTCCAAGGAGTCCTGGAGAGGACTTGGGCTGTCACATTTTGGACCAGTTGTAGTTTCTGGATCAAAGAGAAGACCCATGATAAGCGAGTTATAGTAGTGTTATTTCAAGATGACCATTGCATGGATCACCGTGGTAAAGGTGCTCTGGGGCCAGGTAGGGCACTAGATTAGCTTGTCAAAGATGGAAAATGCCAGCTGTACTACCTTCATAGCTTTAGCCTCCATGGTCAGGCAGGCCTCACAGATGACACCAGGTTCATGGCTCCTCAGCCACGGGGACCCCATCTCTAGTACTTCATTTGCCTTTAATATCATGTGATGTTTAATGTACATCTAATTTTAATGTAAAAATCTAAATAAAACATTATTTAAAAAATCCTTTTATCTTTGAGTCAATAAAAATCTTCTAACCAATTTTTTTCTTACCTCTTCAAATTTCACAGCATGTCCTCAATGAATCAAAAGCCAAATTTGATCACATCAATCAGAAGTATATTTATTTTTGAACATCAGCATCACAGGATCTGTACAATACATTCTAGGGTTGCCCTTAGCAACTCAGCCTTTAAAGTCTGCGTAAGACAGAAAGCCATGCAGAGTGTTCTAGGCAAACTAGCTAGTAATCAGACATTATGATACTAAACAGAGACATGGTACAATTATTTTTGTTGCTGGCATATCTTTAAACCGCCCGTGGCGCCGCGGGCGCGGGCACCGCGTGCGCCACGGACTAAATAAAAGAGTAAGGGCTGGTGGGGAGGAGTTAGGGCGGGACCGGTCCGGGATAAAAACTCGGAGGAGCGAATCAGGAACCGCGAAACCAAGTGTCCAATTGTCCAGGGCCAAGTGTCCAATTGTTGGCCCGTCTCCCAGACTCCACGCCACTGACTCCACTCCTCCCAAGCTGCCATCCTCCATGGATGGCCGCCAGGGAGGACCCTCGCACCACGCCGCTGGCCTCGGGGAACACTCCTTCCCCTTCACCCAGCGCCAGCCCTTCACCACACCGCACGACAAGAGCCGTGAACTTCCCACCCCCACCCTCAGCGTCCGTCCCCCCCGCTGTCCTCCCTGTTCCCCCCCCCAAACCCCCACTTCCCGCTCGCGCAACCCGCGGCCTTCCCACCCCCCAAACCCCCACTTCCCGCTCGCGCAACCCGCGGCCTTCCCACCCCCAAACCCCCCACTTCCCGCTCGCGCAACCCGCGGCCTTCCCACCCCCCAAACCCCCACTTCCCGCTCGCGCAACCCGCGGCCTTCCCACCCCCCAAACCCCCACTTCCCGCTCGCGCAACCCGCGGCCTTCCCACCCCCCAAACCCCCACTTCCCGCTCGCGCAACCCGCGGCCTTCCCACCCCCCAACCCCCCACTTCCCGCTCGCGCAACCCGCGGCCTTCCCACCCCCCAAACCCCCACTTCCCGCTCGCGCAACCCGCGGCCTTCCCACTCCCCAAACCCCCACTTCCCGCTCGCGCAACCCGCGGCCTTCCCACCCCCCAACCCCCCACTTCCCGCTCGCGCAACCCGCGGCCTTCCCACCCCCCAAACCCCCACTTCCCGCTCGCGCAACCCGCGGCCTTCCCACTCCCCAAACCCCCACTTCCCGCTCGCGCAACCCGCGGCCTTCCCACCTCCCAACCCCCCACTTCCCGCTCGCGCAACCCGCGGCCTTCCCACCCCCAACCCCCCACTTCCCACTTCCCGCTCGCGCAACCCGCGGCCTTCCCACCCCCCAAACCCCCACTTCCCGCTCGCGCAACCCGCGGCCTTCCCACCCCCCAAACCCCCACTTCCCGCTCGCGCAACCCGCGGCCTTCCCACCCCCAACCCCCCACTTCCCGCTCGCGCAACCCGCGGCCTTCCCACCCCCCAAACCCCCACTTCCCGCTCGCGCAACCCGCGGCCTTCCCACCCCCCAAACCCCCACTTCCCGCTCGCGCAACCCGCGGCCTTCCCACCCCCCAACCCCCCACTTCCCGCTCGCGCAACCCGCGGCCTTCCCACCCCCCAAACCCCCACTTCCCGCTCGCGCAACCCGCGGCCTTCCCACCCCCCAACCCCCCACTTCCCGCTCGCGCAACCCGCGGCCTTCCCACCCCCCAAACCCCCACTTCCCGCTCGCGCAACCCGCGGCCTTCCCACTCCCCAAACCCCCACTTCCCGCTCGCGCAACCCGCGGCCTTCCCACCCCCCAACCCCCCACTTCCCGCTCGCGCAACCCGCGGCCTTCCCACCCCCCAAACCCCCACTTCCCGCTCGCGCAACCCGCGGCCCTCCCACCCCCAACCCCCCACTTCCCGCTCGCGCAACCCGCGGCCTTCCCACCCCCCCACCCCCCACTTCCCGCTCGCGCAACCCGCGGCCTTCCCACCCCCCAAACCCCCACTTCCCGCTTGCGCAACCCGCGCCCTTCCCACCCCCCAAACCCCCACTTCCCGCTCGCGCAACCCGCGCCCTTCCCACCCCCACCCTGACCGTCCGCCGCCGTCCGCCGCCACGCACGCCCTTCCAGAACCTCTTGCCTTCCTCTCTGCTGCTTTCGCCGCCGCCGCCGAGCTCCTGCGGGCGCTTTCCAGCTTCGCGCCCTCTCCAGGACTTCAGCCCACCAAGAGGACGGCGCTGCACCGCCTCACTCACAAGCCGCAAAATGGCGCCCGATGACTACTCGCTGCCACCGGCTGCCTGAGATCTTCGCTGCCTGAGATCCTCTTCTCGCCGCCGCCCCAAGCCGACGTAAGTTGCCGCCAAGCCCAGCCACTGCCCGGTAGCCGACAGCCGCCCCAGTGAGGCGCGCACCACCATTCGCCTCCAGCCTCCATCTCCCCGAGCTCCCACCCGCTCTCTCCACTCCATCCAAGAACCCAGGGAAGCCTTCCGCCTCTCAGGCCTTCCCTCTAATGTCGCCCCTAGCGCCCATTTTATTAAAAAATAAAATGGGCTTGATTACTAGTATATTATATAATGCAGGGTTTTGAACTCATTTGCCACAAGGGCCAGATCTGACATGTTACTTTGTCAGCCCAAGCAATGTGTGCCATAAAATGTAATGCCAAGTACTAGAGATATCAACTTTCAAAGAACAAGAGTTGTTTTTTATACCCCGTTTTTCACTGCTCGGAGTGTCGAGCAGGCTTACAATCATCTTCCCTTCCTCTCCCAACAGACACCCTGTGAGGTAGGTGAGGCTGAGAGAGCCCTGATTTTACTGCTCTGTGAGACTAGCACTATCAGGGCTGTGACTAGCCGAAGGACACCCATCTGGCTGCATATGGAGGAGCAGGGAACCAAACCCAGCTAGCCAGAATAGAAGCTGCCGCTCTTGACCACTGTACACTACTGGCTTTTATGGGAATATATATTTGCTCATTCTCTTAATGTGTGGACATCTTTATTGTACTCAAAACATTTCCCATGCAATTCAGTCTCAAGTGAATACAAACAAATCCAAATTGCTATTTTTTCTATTTATCTCTGGAATTTGTTACCCATTTTCATTATGCTGTATGTAAATTTACTCTTATAGTTTCCCTATAAGTATGAACTGATTACTTTCATTACATGACATCGTATCTGAGGAAGTATGCATGCAGAAAGTTCATACCTTGAATAAACCTTGGTAGGCCTGTGACTGACCCAAGGTCACCCACCTGGCTTCAAATGGAGGAGTGGGAGATTAAACCCAGCCTACCAAGATTAGAAGCTGCTACTCTTAACTACTACACCATCCCTGCTGTCTTTATAAAGGACACTGGCAAACAATAAGTTTTTTACTCAAAATATAAACAAAAGCAATTGATTCCTAGCAGTGACTGTGACTGATTTACTAAGAAACCCACAAAAGCCCCAAGAAATGTATTTGATCATACACAAGACAGGTTTTCCCCTCATAACAGGATATCTTACACATCCACACAAATCAATTACTTTTCGTATGCATAACACTTTTAGCATATGAGTCATCGGCCTCAGCAGCCCACTACAGCTACAATCAATCTCCTTTTCCCCCCCTCTATTCATCCTACCTTCATCCTACCTCTGAGGATCTCAAGGAGGCACATCGGACTTCTCCTTCAATCACCATCAACTACTACCACATGAGGTGGGCCAGACTGAACAACCAGCCCCGAGTGACCCAGATTATAGGGTCCTGGCTTAGGAGGAAAGGGGGCCTGAACCAGGCTCTTCCAGACCCCAGACCCCCCCCCCCCAGTTTTCATCCCTCCTGCATTTCCCACAAACACTGGGGCCGAGGGAAGGCCTGATGGAGAGGTTGTTTCCAACACTACCCAGGGCAACTTTTTGTTTATTTATTTATTTATATTTATATACTGCCCCCCCCGGGGGCTCAGGGCGGTTGTCCTCCTACAACCCCTTTTCCTTCATGGGCCAAGAACAGGTATGGGGGAGAAGGGAGGTCACCGTCCCCCAACCCAAAACTAATTGCCTCCTGGCTCTTCCACTCACTTCCGAGGCCAGGAAGATTTCTATTTATTCTTCCAATTTCTATGCCACCCTTCAGGGCAGCTCACATCAGTTCAATGAAATTAAAACATTTAAATGATGAAAACTAATTTACATTAAAACCCAGGAGCCTACTCTTCGATGGTAGGGCAGGGGAATAAAGTGCTGTGATGGTCTTCACTGTATGGCATCTAGATGTTCTTGTCTGTGTAGGGAGGCCAGTCCTTTTCCCCACAGAGCAACATGCATAAAACAGCCAAGTTGCCTCCCAGTCCAAGTACTGGCCCTCCTTCTCTTTTCCTTGCTGGCCCTGGCCCTTCGTCAGCTAACTGCTGTTCTGCACATCCACTCTCACCAACCTCCTCATGGTCAACATTTGAAAAAAAACAAAGCTGGTTGGTGCAGTGGTGACAGTACCAGCCACTCAGCTCAAACCTGCCCCCCCCCATGTAGTGGCTTCTCCAATCCTTGTTGCAAGTGGGGTCAGAGAAAACAAACAAATGGCCACTCAGTGCTAGAAAAATCCAACCAAAGGGGGGAAAAACACTGAGTTGAAGCTCCTAGATAAGATGTAGTAAATGTAACAGTTTATTCCATAAAAATGGCTGAAAACCATACCAGTTGAATTGGTTTTTCGGATAACTTCCTCAGCAGCCAAAATCTGTATTAAAAATAAAATGAAATATGTGAAACATATCCAACAACCAAATCAATTATATTTTGATATTACATTTGAAAGCATCATAACCAACTGTAAACAACTACCAAAACAATAAAGTTCTACTGAGAAAACATGCATACCAAATTTAGTAGTAATTCGTTTTATTTTAGACTTCAAAATAAATTGTCTATAAAACAATAAAAATAGTAAAAATCAATTTCTAAATAAGATTCAATTTTATAATGCAAGGTATTTTGTGGGTGACCTGGTCTGCTACGACAGCCTTACTATAAAGTAACTTTCAGTCAACCCAAATTGTTAATATTGGTCATTGATTAATATCCTGTGTAAAATAATTATTTAATTAACATAGTGTCAGAAAAATTTAAAGGGGAAATAACCATAATCATAAATGTACCCCATTTTATAAAAACACTGAATAATTCAGTGTTGCATTCAAACCTCCTGGAGATTGAGTCCCTAAATGATACATATAAAAAAGGCTTCCCTTTGCAAAAGCTCACGTTGCATGTCTACATTCTGAAAGTCCTTGGGTGTTATGCTGTAAGGCAAAGAAATGAAAATATGGTTCATTATGCAATGCTTCAAGAAAATGACTGACCAGAAGGGCCTCTTTAACCTGATTTCTAATTTGAAACCTGTCATTCAATATTCTAGTCTTAAGAAGTCGAGTTGAAATTCCCACACAGAGTAAACTACAAACACATTTTAATACAATATGCAGTGTTCTTTGAATGACAATTAACAGAGTCCCTTATGTAAACATGGAAACCATTAGGAGGCCTGAAGTGTGGCAGTGCTCGTATCTGATGACACACCAGGCAATTGCCACACCTAGTAAGATTCCTTTGAGGAAGTTGAAGTAAGATTCCTTTGAGGAAGTTGAGGGGGAACAATGTTTCTGGATTTATGAAAAAACACCAGATCTTAATTCCTTCTGAGGCCTACCAATGGGGATTCCCTACATCCCTGTAATTCGGCCCCAAAGTGTGTTTTTAATAATATGCAAAATGCAATAAGCAAACCTTGACTATTCCAAGGAGCAATGGCTACCATACGTTTAGCAAACTTTTAAAATATATTTTAAATTAATTCACTCCCACCCATTCAGGAAATCGTTCCAGGGCGTCAGAAAACCCAAAACTTCAGGAAACCCAGCTTGAGAAAGCCGGCTTTAGGCTGATCCTGCATTAAGCAGAAGGCGAATTAAATGGCTTGTATAGGCCTCCCAACTCTATGGTTCTATTATTTATTCGGAAATAACATCTTGAAAGCGCCTCAGGGGCCGCAGATCTCCGGTTTGTTTATTTATTGATGCAGAACATTTAAAAAAGAAGAAAAAAACATCCGCGAGAGGAAAAAAAGCATCTCTATGGTCAAAATGGCGCCGCCCCTAACTCGCGCTCCGCCGGAAGTGACGTCTGCCACTCCGCCGCGCTTCCTCTGCTTTTGAAAGCGCCCGATTCAGCCTGACGGGGAAGGCAGTCCGCGCGTGGGGCGTATGGCCGCCTTCGCCATGGAGCTGCCGCTAACGCCCTCCGTGGGTGAGTAGCCCCGTCGGGGCTCTTTCGGCGCCGCGATTCCTTCTTTCCTTCCGTTGGGCGGGCGAGCGCTCCTTCTCTTCCCGCGCTTTTCCCTCCTGCCTTCCCAGCCCTTGAGGGGCGTTAGTGGCGTTCGGCGGCGCTGCCGCTGCCCAACTGTCGTCGCCCGGAGAAGAGTGTCCGGCCGCGCGCATGCGCGTGTGCTTTCCGGCGGCGCGAGCGCCTCAGGTGTTCGCGGACTGTGACGTCGCTCGGGCTCCGAACTTTGGGAGATGGGCGGGGAGGTCCGGCGGCGGCCTCAGCCAGCCGTCTCACGTGGGTGCGGCGTCGTCCGCGGGCGAGCCTCCCTCCATGGAGACCAAGCCCCCGAAGGTCTGTCGGTTCGCGCCTGCGGCTGCCGTCACACCTGTGGTCCCGGGTACGCCTCGGAGGTCCACCCCCGCCAGTGTTCCGACAGCAGGTTTGGGGTTTTACCCTTGATACAATTCTGCCTCTCCCCCCTTCCTTTCTGAAATTTAATACGTTGCTGTTTCTTCTTAACCAAAAAGTCCGCCCTGCCTTCTCACCATACAATGTTCAGGGTTGCTCTCTTAACCTCTCATTAAAACAAAATCAGAGTCCAGTGGCACCTTTAAGACCAATAAAGATTTATTCAAGGCGTGAGCTTTCGAGTGCAGGCACTCTTCCTCAGACTTGCACTCGAAAGCTCACGCCTGGAATAAATCTTCGTTGGCCTTAAAGTAAGGTAACCAGATTGTTCCACTTTTGGAGGGACATCTGGGGGTACCTGGAAAATTGTACTTACGTTGAAATTAAAAAATATATATATTACAATACTATTTTAGCATTCTATGAAACTTTTTGTTGCTCCGTGTAGAACAATTTTTAAATCAAGAACCGCCCTGGTCAATGGTGTGCCGCTTTACCAATGTTAAAATCTGGTCACCTTATCTTAAAGGTGCCATTGGACTCTGATTTTGTTTTGTTGTGCTGCTTCAGACCAACACGGCTACCCACTTTAATTTAGCCTCTCATTGTTATAGTGGTGCATGTGGAAACCTCGGCCGGACGTCAAACCTCGTTGAGGTTATTCTCACAAATGGTGTTTTCCCACATAGGTGCTGAGCCGATGACGCTTGGTTCCCCTACTTCTCCAAAGCCGAGTGTTGGTGCTCAATTCCTTCCTGGATTTTTGATGGGTGACTTACCGACTCCAGTGACCCCACAGTCTCGATCTTTAGGTGGCTCTGCAGCTGGGATCATGGAAATGAGATCTCCGTTGCTTGCTGGTAAGACAGTTATGAATTGATATATTTGCATTGTGGTGAGAGGGTATGCTTAGTCCACATTTTGAATAGTCCTGATCTTTCCAGAGTGATCTCTGAAGTATAGTGCTGTGGGTCTAATAAGGTAGGGTGTGTTGTATTTAATTTTGAATGTTGGGATAAACTGTATAAAAGGGCTTTCCGCAGTAGGAGACTGGCCTCCGCTTGGTGGAATGAGCTCCTGGAGTTCCACAGGACCTGCAAGATGCAGCTCTTTTACCAAGCATTTGGTTGGGGCCAGTGATTTTAACAACATCGTATGGGCCTCCCCTGGACACCCCCATGGATAATGTCCTCTGATAAGTTTTCTTAATTAATTAATTACATTTATATACCACCCTGCCCTAAGGCTCAGAAAGCTGCCAGTGGTGCTGAGATGTTGTGATCTTGTGATTTTTAATTTAATTTATTTTTATTTATCCAAAACGAAAAGAGACCTATCCAAACAGCTTATCAATAATAAAAAAGGCATTGTTCAGTGTCCTTTTCTTGAATTCTTTGTTTATTCAGTAGCCAAGAACTTCAGCCAGAATGCTGAAAAATTGTTTGTTTAAATATTCAGGACTGGCCACTGATGAAAAACTGAACACGGTATTTATCTAAATACCATTTTCAGTTTTTATCAGTGGCCAGTCCTGAATATTTAAACAATCAAAATTAAATATTTCATATTACAGGTTATACAGCAATATCTCATATCTTGTGTAGAATCCCACTGTAAGGGTTTTTTGAAGCTTATTAGAATGTACATAGTGACCCATTGGTCTGTACCTATAACTTCAAGATATAAAAGAACAGGATATGTATTGTTAAATTTAAGCTCTTTGAATAGTTTGTTTTTCTTCTGACTAGTAGTTGTAGTGTGTAATTACATACAAACTCTGCTCCATCCTCAATATGGCTGCCTTTTAAATACTTGAAGATGGCTTTCAGATCCCCTCTCAGTTGTCTCCCCTCCAGGCTAAACAGACGAAGCTCCCCCAACCGTTCCTTATACGTCTTGGTCTCCAAAACTCTCATCATCTTTGTTGCCCTCCTCTGGACACGCTCCAGATTAGAAGTCTGTACTCCTAACCACTACACCAAACTGGCTCTTAAATAGATGATGCTGGGCAAGTGACATCTATTTAAATTTGATTCACTCACCTATAAAATAGAAATTAGAATATGACCAAGTGTTAGCTGGAGGATTTCTTGCCATGTTTCAAAGTGATTTTTAATGAAATACTTTGTCCCTTCTAATCTGCTACTTTAGTTTTAAAAAAGCCTTAGCTTTCACCAAAGCATTGTAATACACTGTTTATGGTGTCTGTTGAAGCCAAGCTACAGTTTTTTAATCCAGGTACAGCTGTGGATTACTTTATTATGCTGCTTTTTTAGAAAGTATGAGAGATGCATAAACACAGCAGAGTTGCAGTTCATTTTTTGTACACATGGGCTAAGGAAGATGGTGATAGTCCACTGTGTTTTTCACAAGGTTTATTTATTAAGATTTGTTTATTAGTAAGATTTGGTAGGTGTGAATAAAAATATGTAAATTTGTTAGGTGCGAAGTCGTGTCCGACCCATCGCGACCCCATGGTCAATGATTCTCCAGGCCTTCCTGTCCTCTACCATTCCCCGGAGTCCATTTAAGTTTGCACCAACTGCTTCAGTGACTCCATCCAGCCACCTCATTCTCTGTTGTCCCCTTCTTCTTTTGCCCACAATCACTCCCAGCATTAGGCTCTTCTCCAGGGAGTCCTTCCTTCTCATGAGGTGGCCAAAGTAAATATGTAAATTTGCTGGTATTCAAACCTATAATCATTCATTTATTCTTAGAATGCAGGTGCAGATGTAGTTGTGCAAGTGACTCGGATTTTGACTAGGTTTACAAGATACAAATGATAAAAATTTGACACAAAGAAACTCTAATGCCATTTTAATTGTTCTGTCTTCACTTAGGTGGATCTCCTCCACAGCCAGTAGTTCCGACGCACAAAGATAAAGGGGGTGCTCCACCAGTTAGAAGTATATATGATGAAGTAGCTAGCCCAGGTCTTGGATCCACACCCTTAACTTCAAGAAGGCCTGTAAGTGACTATAGAACAAGTTGAAAAGTTCCACTGAAATATGCAGCTAGTAATGAACGCCTTTGTTTAGATTTGCTGGTAAATCTTCAACTGTCACTAGATGTGTATGCTTTCAAGAAAACTATAGATTCTAGAAACAGTACTCACTATGTCTGTGTTAGCAGAACAGTTTAAAATGGTATCACTTGTAAGACTGGTTAAGGAAACCATGAAAACCATTTTATTTTAAGCATGCTGTTGTTCAGCATTCCTTTTCTTTACGTTTTTCTAATTCAAGGGTCCCCAGCCTTTTTTGGGCCTGCCTGCACATTTGTAATTCTGACAGAGAGTGGAAGGCCCAACCATCAAACAGCTGCCGTGGCAGGCGAAGGCAACCACAAAATGCCCAGGAGCGAGGCTGATATAAGTCTGATAATAGCTCTTTAGCATTCCAGACAGGAGCCTTGTCTAATGGGATACCTTGTGTATATATAATATAGGGATATAGATTGATGCCCCCCCCCCCCCGGTGTCAAGCTGCAACTTTGGTTATCTCTCCTGTCTCCTCCTTCTGGAGGTTGGCGATAGGGGGGCTTTCTCCGCCATGTTGTTGGGTCATCGGTTTATTGTATCAGTCTTTTCTTGTCCTTTTTAATGGGAGTTTTAACTGGAGACCTGTAACCTGCCACGAGCCTGCTTGTGGGTGGCGGGTAACAAATTAAATAATAATAAATAATAGATCTACCTAGGAGGCACTCATCTGGTATGATTTGTCACATCTAACACTCTTAAGCAAAAGGATAAGGAGAAAATGCTGCTTCTGCCTTTTCCACTTTAGATAAGCCCTTCTCTCATGAACTCAGACATTTTCAGCCTGCACTAATGCTAGAGGGTGTCACCCCAAGGGTCAGAAATGACCCAGTGCTTGCACAGGGGATACCTTTACTTCTTGTAGCAGCCATAGTTGCTGCTGAAAGGCTAGTGAGACCTCTAGCAAATGGGATCACAAAAGGATTTCTCCAACTCTATTCTTGCTGCAGCCCACTTGGTTGTCTGAAATGCTGTGTTGTAGTTTGGTGAGGGGCTCCTGCAGGGTTATAAAGTGGGGTCTGAAGTGGGGCAGAAAGGAGGGGGAAGTAATCATATTTCCTCCCTTCTGTGCCTCTGCCTCGCCTTGACCGTTTATGCACTGGAGGTTTCATGCTGGGCTGCAGGCTGGAGTTTTAGTCGTGGCAGGTTGCCCCACCTCTTCCTGCACCCATATGGGGGAGCGTTTGGCCCAGTGCACCTCATCTGCTCCCGATTTGTGCTCCTGCATGAGAGCTGGGGCAGTGAAGTGCCCAGTGCATAAACGGTCCTTCAGAAGGATCTTTCTGTGGACCCAAGATAAGTTGAAATCTAGCCAAATAATGAGATGCCAAAAAAGTGGAATAATTATTGGCTTGTTCCTCCCCCCCCCCATTATGTTTTTTTATTGTTCTTTTAACGCTTTGTTGATTCATTTGATGCTGCTGCTGTTCATAGTTTGTTTACACTCATCATTTCATATTTATTCATTCGTAATCCTTAATTTACTTTGTGGCTTACTGCAGTTGTTTTAATTTAGTTACTTCCCTTAGTGCCATTGTGGCAGCCAAGCAAGGTAAACATTCCTTATAAGTATTTGTCCCTAGACAGAGGAGACTTGCATGTAGATTGTACAGAGTTTCTAACAGTGCTTGTAACGTCTTTAAAAAACAAAATAATACAGTAAATGGCAACTCTACTTAAATATTCTTTTAGGTAGCTTTTTCAAAGCTGAGCTCTGAAGGCTGAAGAAAAGAAAAAGTATAAAAAATATTGAAATGGGTTAAAGATATTCAGCCTTATCTGTATTTTGAGCCCGATGACTTTAAAAGGCATCACGTGGTCCTGTAACATTGCTTCTTCGCATATAAATGAAAATGTCAAAAAATCTCCGAATCTAAATAGAGGCCTTTCTTCGGGTAGGTTTCTGCTGCCTGCTGATCAGCTCAGCTGTTTCTTCTCTGCTCAGATAGTCTGGCTTGAAATCAGGCTCTTGCTGTGAACTTAGAATGAATACTTGCTGTGAAACTAAGTTATATGCTGATAATTGTGGAAGGATAAATGTTTTCCTAAGGTTTTCAAGCTCACCTGGGCAAAGGGAGAAACTATCTGTACTGCCCTGAGCTCCTTGGACAAAGGATGGAATAAAAATGTACTTTAATATAATACATAATACTTCATAAAGTGCTTTAATGTTTCAGTCCTATTAAAACTGGACTGCATATTTCACATCTTTATCCCAGCTTTCCAACCAGTTCAGGACAATTAACAAAGTTAAAGATGGTCCCAACTCAGAATCCATTACATAGTACTACTGCAGATAGTTTTAAAAGAAGATATGAATGGCCAGGAGAGTTCATTAGTTCCTGGGTTCTTGATCGAGTGTGTTGGCTGGTTTGCATTCCTCTTATTTTGCCCTCAGAGGAAAAGTAAGGCTCGACTATCACAATAGAGGCTTGATTACTGCAATATTGCAGAAGAACAGAGCTTCAGCTGTGTCTGTGTGTGGCTGCCAAAAAAGACTGTGGATGCCAACTGGGTAGAAGAAGAAGAAGAGTTGGTTCTTATATGCCGCTTTTCCCTACCCGAAGGAGGCTCAAAGCGGCTTACATTCGCCTTTCCATTCCTCTTCCCACAACAGACACCCTGTGGGGTGGGTCAGGCTGAGAGCCCTGATATTACTGCACGGTCCGAACAGTTTTATCAGTGCCGTGGCGAGCCCAAGATCACCCAGCTGGTTGCATGTGGGGGAGAGCAGAATCGAACCTGGCATGCCAGATTAGAAGTATGCACTCCTAACCACTACACCAAACTGGCTCTCTGGATGTGTCAGAATGTACCTTTGGGGCAATGCAAGCAAGTGCCCCATAGTTGCCTTTCTATATCTTCTGGATTGTTGTTGTTTAGATCAGCCTTTCTCGACTTTTTTACTGTTGAGAATCCCCTGAAACATTCTTTAGGCTTCGAGAAACCCTAGAAAAGGCGTGCTCATGCACTATATGGTTAGGAAGCATAGCTGTGTTAATGCCCACCTTGGGACCCTTCCCACCCCCTCCAGGCCCATTGTGGGCCATTTTGGGAAGAGCGGCAGGTCAACATGATCATACATGGTCACATCACCCAATAATTTTTTGTCAGATTTAAAGAATATATACAAAATTAACTTCCACCCAATTGCGAACCCCTTCCAGGGACATCAAGAAACCCCAAGGTTTTTTTCAAAACCCTGGTTGAGAAAGCCTGATTTAGACTTTGAATAATAAACAAGTTGTCCTTATTTCCAGGAAGATGAACTGGAAGCCCTCCACTTATTTTTCCTAGCAAATTCTTAGGTTCGCATGGATGTTTTCACATCAGTGCTGTTGCCTGAGTTACGATAGAAGTACCTCTTTACAATATTGAAGTACTGTATTTGCTGGTGTATAAGACTACTTTCCTCCCCTGAAAAACATGCCTCCAAGTGGGGGGGTCGTTCTATGTGCCAGGTGCCCTTCAGTTGGGATAGACAGAGCTGCCCATAGTGGCCTCCCGATGCCCACCCACCTCATTCTACATTCCATCCAGTACTGCGGCGGGTCATCAGCGTGGCTGCGGCGAGCATCAGCAGCAAGACAGGGGTGCCAGCCTTTTCGGCACAAAACTCTATATTTTGAATGGAAATGTTGGGGGGTCATCTTATACACCCAGTCGTCTTATACGCTGGCAAATATGGTATCTTTCCTGAGTTGGAAAAGGAATTTGAATGGCACCTTCTGTCTTTTTACACAGACCAGCTTCTCAGTAACACAGAGTCCAGCGGCTGGATCTATGCCAGCAACCCCTGGCACAGGTAGGATACCTCATCAAAAATTCTCTGTTTCATTCATTGTATATGCCAAGCTGGGCAAATCACTGCATCTAGTAAAGTATAACTGGACCTGGCTAAAAGGTTGTTGTAGGCCCAGCTCACTGCACAACTATGCACTGGTTTACTCAGAAATAAGTTCCCTTCTTAGGATAGAACTGTTAGAAGGCTTTAGCCTGAAGCAAATATAAGAACCATAGATTCCTCAATATGAAAGCAGAAAAGCACAAACAGGAATTTGTGCTGTCATTAAATATACAAAGAGGGCATCTCTGCACAACAATGCCTTATTGATTCCTGATTGTGCTTTTTAGTCTGAAGCAGGCAGAAAATAAGTAGCAGAACATTATTGAAAATTAATGATCATAGAATCATAGAGTTGGAAGGACCTCATGGGTCATCAAGTCCAACCCCCTGCACTATGCAGCACACTCACATCCCTATCGCTCATCCAGTGTAACCTGCCACCCCCTTGAGCCTTCACAGGATCAGCCTCTCCGTCAGATGGCTATCCGTCTTTTAAAAAATTTCCAAAGATGGTGAACCCACCATTTCCCGAGGAAGGTTGCTCCACTGAGAAACCGCTCTAGCTGTCAGGAACTTCTTCCTGATGTTTAGACGGAATTTCTTTTAAACTAATTTCATCCCATTGGTTCTGGTCCGTCCTTCTGGGGCAAGAGAGAACAACTCTGCTCCATCCTATGGCAGCCTTTTAAATACTTGAAGATAGTTATCAGATCCCCTCTCAGATGTTAAATCTTTTGTTGTATAAGCCTGAGGACTCTTGATTTAAAATTCTTGTGTTGTGTTAATTTATTTTCCTTGCATTATTTGTGTAGCCTTTACTGGCTACTGGCCTCGGGACAGTGTATTGTCCCCAGCCCTTCTGTTCCAAAACTTCTCAGATGCTTAGAAATGTTTGGCTGTATTACGTCCAACATTCTTGCATAGGCTTCAGTGTTCCTGCAGTGGTGCCAGCTTTATCTTTCCTGCCAGACTGGCTGCTGTCACTTGGAAAGGTTCACCTTAAAACTTGACAGTTTCAGGTGTGTTCAATCCAGCAAGCCTTGCACAACCCAGGAAGACGACAATGTCTCCAGCTCAACTAGATCCATTCTACACCCAAGGGGATGCCTTAACATCAGAGGATCATCTGGATGACACCTGGGTAACTGTGTTTGGGTAAGTGCTGGACATGGCCTAAACAATTCTGCATGATACTGGTGGCTGAGGTGCCACTATGAATATGTGTACAGTCTTTAATTAACTTTTTAGTACATGTGGGAAATGCTGCACAAAGAAGCAGAATGCAAGTGTGGAAATGTGGGGGGGACGTTAGTCAGGACATTGTAACCCAGCCGACATTATGCTTAAGCTATACATTTGGTACACAATTATTTTGTATGTTGCTTTCTTTAATGTCCTAAGTATGGTAAAGGAAGTTAAAGCTGAGGGTGGTTTTAAAAGAATTGGGTGTGTCACAATTGTTATGACACAGAGCTTATACTTTGGATGAGAGGCTACTGTTAAGATAAAATATGGGGAAACAGAATGTTTTCTGGTTGGTGAAGTTTTCGGACAAGGCTGTAGTTTATATCCCTGTCTGTTCAATCTACCTGCAGAATGTATCATAAGGAGAGCTGAATTAGATTTAGATGAAGGGGGAATTAAAATTATAAGGAACGTTAACAACTTGAGAGGAGCAGATGACACCACTTTACTGGCAGAAATCAGTGAAGACTTGTAATGACTACTGATGAAGGTTGGAACAGAAAGTGCCAAAACAGGATTGCTGAACATCAAGGAAGCCAAAAGTAATGGACATTGGGGAGTTGCACAGCTTTAAGTTTGATGATGAAGAAATTGAAATGGTTCAGGTTTTCTATTCCTTAGCTCCATCATCAACCGAAAGGGAGATTGCAACCAAGAAACCAGGAGATCGAGACTGGGAAGGGCAGCCATGAAGGAGCTAGAAAACATTCTACAGTGTGAGGATGTGTTGCTGGCAACCAAGATCAAGATAATTCATGCTATAGCACTCCCCATTACTATGAATGTGTTTGGAAGTTGGGCAATGAAGAAAATTATTTCATTTTAATTGTGTTGAAAGAGAGTTTTATGGATCCTGTGGACTTCCCAAAAGACAAATAAGTGGGTTCTAGATCAAATCAAGCACGAACTCTCCCTAGAAGGTAAAATGACCAAACTGAAGCTAACATGGTTTGGCCACATTACGAGAAGACAAGACTTAATGGAAAAGACAATAATGCTGGGAAAAGGTGAAGGGGGTAGAAAACGACATAAAAGTCGAAGAAGCCACAGACCTCAATTTGCAAGACACAAGCAAGGCTTTTAACAAGACATTCTGGAGATCATGAAATGCATAGGGTCGCCGTAAGTCAGAAGTGACTTGACAGTGCTTAACACACACAAATACGATCATGTTTCAAAACTTCCTTCTGAAGCTTAGCCCCCTCCTTTGTAAAACTTCCATTTCTTTGTTTAAAACCTGTTTGCTGAGATGTGAGAATTTAGTTTTCTGAACTTCCATGGCAGTAATTGAGAATTTTTCTTCTGGTATAATTACTAGTTGTTTGTATATGAGTCACATTCTGTTAAAAAAGAAGTTGTTTCCTCTTATGCACCTTATAAGGTCACCCTTGCTAGCCAATCTAAGTATGCTATTTTATTCTCCCTGATAGGCAGTGATTTTTGTTTGTTGACAGTTTAAGTAAGGAGCATTAAGAGTAAGTTGGTTGCATCAAATGATGCTTAAAGCCCTCGAGGAAGACAGCAACCATGGCGGAAACTCTTGCCTTTTCCAAAGTTGGAAAAAGCAGCATCACTTAAACCGAGGGTGGCTAAACTTTGGCTCTCCAGATGTCCAAGGACTGCAATTACCATGAGCCCCTGCCAGCACCATGCTGGTAGCAGGTTCATGGCAATTGTAGTCCATGGACATCTGGAGAGTCACAGTTTGGCCACCTCGGCTTAAACATTGATATTAAAACAAAGAACTATCTGAGTAAACATTGAACCCTGCTTGGAAATGCATAGAATCATAGAATCATAGAGTTGGAAGGGGCCATACAGGCCATCTAGTCCAACCCCCTGCTCAACGCAGGATCAGCCCTAAGCATCCTAAAGCATCCAAGAAAAGTGTGTATCCAACCTTTGCTTGAAGACTGCCAGTGAGGGGGAGCTCACCACCTCCTTAGGCAGCCTATTCCACTGCTGAACTACTCTGACTGAAAATTTTTGTCCCGATATCTAGCCTATATCGTTGTACTTGAAGTTTAAACCCATTACTGCGTGTCCTCTCCTCTGCAGCCAACAGAAACAGCATCCTGCCCTCCTCCAAGTGACAACCTTTCAAATACTTAAAGAGGGCTATCATGTCCCCTCTCAACCTCCTTTTCTCCAAGCTGAACATTCCCAAGTCCCTCAACCTATCTTCATAGGGCTTGGTCCCTTGGCCCCAGATCATCCTCGTCGCTCTACTCTGTACCCTTTCAATTTTATCTACGTCCTTCTTGAAGTGCATCTGGCACTGAGCAGTACAGAAATGCTTATATTTCAGCTTCCTGCTCGAGGTAGCTTACAATATTAAAACACGAGCCATTTGACATGAGTAGCACAAAAAAACTATCCAGAAAAACAAAACCAGATTCCCAATGAAAAGCCTTGGTAAAAAGATGTATTTTAGACTTGTGCCTAAATGAAAGTGAAGTAGGTACCAGGAGAGTCTCAAGGGAGAGGGCATTCCACAGGCACTTGTGTATGTGGGGCTGTATATTATGTTTGGCTCTGAACACCTCCCCATGATTCTATGGTTGAGATAGCTATTTATCTTGTAATGCTGAGGCTAAAACGTAAGGCTATTGGATCGATGACAAGACTGATCTTCGTAGTAGTTGGGACGGCATCTGAAGATTGGCCAGGATTTGCAGTAGTATTTCTGCAAACGTTGCCAAGGGCCTAGTTAGATTTTCTATTGAAGGTTTAACATTTTATTTTTGATACTTAATGAGTAATGTGAGGTTTTTCCTATGACTGTTTCAGATTTCCTCAAGGATCCGCTTCCTATATTCTGCTACAGTTTGCACAGTATGGAAACATATTGAAGCATGTGGTAAGTCGAAAGTTGTGGCTTTTTAAAAATCGCCTCTTCGTTTTGGCTCCTGATGACCATTTCTCCTTGTTTTGTACAGATGTCCAACACAGGGAACTGGATGCATATCCATTACCAGTCGAAATTGCAGGCTCGGAAAGCCTTGAGCAAAGACGGAAGAATTTTTGGTGAATCTATCATGATCGGGGTAAAACCTTGTATCGATAAAGTGAGTTTATGTATGTTTTGTTATTTCTTGTCTTTTTTACTGGGACTCAAAAGTGGATTGCACAGAGTGAGTAATACAATCGATAGGATGGGACATTCATTAGACAATGAAATAGGATCTCGGTTGCAGAATCAACCAGAAATTAAGAATTAAAAAAAACAAGATGGAAGCAACACAAATTGTTAGCATATTTTATTTATTTATTAGATTAGATTTATAGGCCACCGCTCCTGGTCCAGCCATCTCGTGACAACTAACAGCAGATATAAAATACAGTGTTAAAAATAACAACCTTAATATCCAAAATTAAAACCAAATGCAGCTACCACCCCCATGCCTAGTCCCTCCCTTCCGCCATACTTGCCTCTTATTGTTATGCCAATAAAGGTTTATACACAAACACACACACACACACACACACTAAATTTAAATACCAGCCATTTTAATAATCTACACCAAGTTTGATGCCCGAGGCTCTAGATGGGTTCTATTATAACCAGTTAGACACTTTTTACCATATGTTTTATTGGTCACTATGTGACTTCTTTCTTTTTTCTGTAAACCACTGCCAGCCAGTTTTTTACTGAGAGTATGTGGTATATAAGCCTAAACATAAATAAATATATAATAAATAAAACCATAAATAAATAAAACCTAGTAGTGTATACAGTTAACTTTAGAAGAAGAGTTGGTTCTCATATGCCGCTTTTCTCTACCCGAAGGAGTCTCAAAGCAGCTTACTGTCGCCTTCTCTTTCCTCTCCCCACAACAGACAGCCCGTAAGGGAGGTGGGGCTGAGAGAGCCCTCATATTACTGCTCAAACAGAGCAGCTTTATCAGTGCTTGGTGAGCCCAGGGTCACCCAGCTGGCTGCATGTGGAGGACGAGCCGGGAATCCAACCCAGGTCTCCAGATTCGAAGTCCACACTCCTAACCACTACACCAAACTGAGGGGGTGAATGATTTTGTATAGCCTGTGTTCTTTATCAATTTAGAAAAGCCCTGCTGCATAATTTAGTTTGGCTCAGTTTGTGGAAAGCCAGAACAGTGGGAGTCTTCCTGACCTCCCTGGGCAGACCAATCTACAAGGTGAGGGCTGCAACAGAGAAGGCACATGTATGGGCAATTAGCTGGCAGGGGCTCATGGGAACTGTAGTCCATGGACATCTGGAGGGCCGCAGTTTGACTATCCCTGGTCTAGCTGATGCCTTCTGCAGCAACTGGCGTGTCCAAATTGATTTTGACGGGAGATCAAGGCAGTAGTCTAGTCTTGATGTCACCATTGCATGGATCTAGGTGGCCATATCAAAATAAATTCCTTTCTGTTTTGATGCTCTAGATATATATATATATATATATATATATATATATATATATATATATATATATATATATATATATATATATATATATATATATATATATATATATATATATATATATATTGTCACATATGGTAATAAGAAAAACATTATGACTAATACAGGTAACAAGGCATAGGTGGGAATAACAATGTAGGGTTAATGGGGCCAGAAGAGCTTGGTACTGTATTTAATTGCATGGCAAAATGATCAAATAGGTGAGAGTCCTTTTTTTGATTGAATATAAACCAAAGAACAGTCTACTTTACATGCCCCAATTGTTTTTGTTTTTGGCTGAAATAAATTGTGTACCTTATGTTATACACCATGGCAGGTTTTTCATTGAAACTGTATATTTTTACAAAAAAGTATTAATTATTTGCCCTAAAACGCAGAGATGTAATAGCTAATAGCTGAACAAACATTTAAAAGCCTATTAATATTATCACATCCCCTTTTTTCTCAGCTATGGGTATAGTTAGCTGGCTACTTGTCTGACATACGTGTTGTCGCCTGGCCATCTCGCCTGCTAACTTCATGTAGTCTTGAATCATTGGCTAAGATGTTCCAGTAATCAGCAGCTAGGAGCGAAGGCCTTTGTGCCTTCTTCCTTTGCTGAGATGAGAGAACCTCTTGAGACTATAAAATGTGAAATACGATCTTGTCGAGCTCTGGAAAAGATGATTCAAGAACTAGGATACAGTTTTTAACATTGGAATCTTCTATTTTTGCTTGCAGAGCGTGATGGAAAATACAGAGAGAAGTTCTGCATCCTCCCCTTCTTCCTCCTTCACGCCCCCAATGAAAACGTTAGGTACCCCCGTGCAGCCTTCGAGTGCTCAAAGGATTTCTACAATGAGGCCTCTTGCTACAGCCTATAAAGCTTCAACTAGCGACTATCAGGTACGTAGGAAGAGAAGTGAGGAAACAGTCCTGGTCACCTTAGTATTGGATGAGAGGATTCTGGGCATTTATTTATTTTATTTGTAATTACATTTGGATACCGCCGCTCCCAGCAAAAGCAGGTTCACGGCATAAGACAATAAAGCATTTAAAACATCTTAACGTTATCACAATGAAACGA